>NC_044387.1:96635360-96943692 GCF_006542625.1 Nomascus leucogenys
TTTTGTCATCTTGTTTTGTTGATAATATTGTCCTCTAAAATTTTTTTCTTTTTTTCGTTTTTTTTTTTAATGAGATGGCATCTCACTCTGTCGCCCAGGCTGGAGTGCAGTGGCATGATCTCGATTAACTGCAACCTCTGCCTCCTGGGTTCAAGCAATTCTCCTACCTCAGCCTCCCTAGTAGCTGGAACTATGGACACCTGCCACCATGCTTGGCTAATTTTTGTATTTTTAGTAGAGATGAGGTTTCACCATGTTGGCCAGGCTGGTCTTGAACTCCTGACCTCAGGTGATCTGCCCCCTCGGCCTCCCAAAGTGCTGGGGTTACAGGTGTGAGCCACCGCACCCGGTCCCCTAAAAATTTTCCTATACTATTTTGCTTCTCCATATTTATAAAGGAATTTTAGACTCTCACAAACTATGCTGTTGCTACTGTTTTATTGATTTGATATTGTCTAAATATGACTATAGACTAAGAAGCACATATGAACACTTATTTTTAGCTATGGTTAAATATGTCCATTTTGACTACTATTCAAATGCACTCCTTTTGCAAGTCTTCAAAAACACTCTGCTTGTCTGTTCATTTGCTTATTAGGCTAGCTTTTCTTACAGTCTGTCAGCTATTCTTCACATGAGTCCTGGTATGCTTCCTCAGGGTCAGATTGCTTCTCTAGTTCTCTGTGTAGCACCTCCCTGATACTTTGATTTTTAGAAATACAAACTTCAGCAATACAAAAGGAAAGTTACAATGCTTGTGTCTGAGTGCAAGAGTTACTGAGTGGTATAAAACTGTGTTTTGTTTTGTTTTCCATAGGATATAAAGATGTTTAATTGGGTAACCTTATTCATTCAGCTGTGATCTGCAGAAGGATCTGAGCAGGTACAGTTAAAGTGCAAGCTAATGAATGTTTTGGGAGGCAGGCCGCAGAAATTCTGGCATTTCATGTTTTCTTCCAGTCTAACGACTCAATTCCTCAATTGGCAAATGAGCTCTAAAGGAATACTACATGATTAAATATTTTAGCATTAAAAAATTATTACCTATTTCAAAAACTTCAAATAGAAAATATTGTTGGTCATCAAGATAGAAAATTTGAGAAAATATTTAAGTAAATGAAAGAGGGATGTGAGAATTTTAAGTGCTATTAATAGAGAAAGGGGAAAATATATTAATTTTGATAAATTAGCTTTTTAGACTCATGTATCTCAAAATTAGATAATCTATTTAAAAGTGATAAGAAAATGTGGATATCATCAGAATGCCTTTATTACACTCACCATAAAATTATCTGAAAATGCTCTTTTAGCATATACTGAACAGACAGCAATGAATCTCAGTAGCTCAAAGTGAGTGGCCAATGAAGAATCAATACAGAATCATTGTGCCAAGAGTCTAGGAGTGCACAAAATTAAGTTCCAAATTTAGATCATTTGAAAATTTCTATCAGTGCTCAACTCCTTACTCATTGCAAAGCAAATGTGGTCTTATTAATCGTAAATTGCTTTTACTTTAAAATTAAGGATTATATTTCATATTGTGTGTTCTTTTGTTAGTTGTGGAAATAATAATTAAGCAGCAATGCATTTACAGACCTTGGAAGATGTTTAGTGACCCCATCAGTTTGATGTATTATACTTTAATAAACCTTATTAATGGCAAAAATGTAAGCTTATTTCCCGAGATAGATGAGATTTATTTGGCAGCTGTGGACATCTGAAGTGTCCATCAGGAAGTGCAGAGGAAGCAATGTTGATTCAAGTCCTCGGCCCATTTTTCAATCAGGTTATTTTTGTTGTTGTTATTGAGTTGCATGAACTTCTTATACATTTCTATGCTAACTGTTGATGAGAAATATGGTTTGCAAATATTTTCTCCAAATCTGTAGGCTACCTTTTCACTTTGTTGATTGTTTCCTTTGCTGTGCAGAAGCTTTTTAGGTTGACCTCGTCCAAATTGTTTAAGTTTACTTTGGCTGCTTGAGCTTTTGGTATAATATCCAAAAAATATCCTTGCCAATACTGATGTCAAGTAGCTCATCCCCTATGGAATATTCTATAAATGTTGTGGGCTTAGTCCTTGTGTTTAGGCCTCTGAGCTGATTTTTGTGTATGGTGTAAGATCAGGGTCCAATTTCATTCTTTTGCACATGGAAATCCAGTTTCCCCATCATTCATTGAGGAGACTGTCTTTTCCCCATGTGTCTTCTTGCTGTCCTTGTCAAAAATTAATTGGCCCTATGTGCTTGGGTTTATTTCTGGGCTGCTTTTTCTATTTCATTGGTCTATGTAACTGTTTTATGTTAGTATTATACCATTTTAATGTAAACTGGTACAGCCATTACAGAAAACAGTATGGAAGAAGATCGAAAAATGAAAAACAGAACTACTGTATGACCCAGCAAGCCCTTTTCTGGTAGTATCAGCATCTTCTAGAGGTACCTGCACTCCCATGTTCATCGTGGCATTATTCACAATAGCCCAGACCTAGAAACAACCTTAGTGTCTGTCAACAGACGATGGGGGAATAGAAAAATTGTGGTAGATGCTGAATATTTGTTAATTTACTTGATCGTAGTAACAATTTCACTATGCATAAATATATCAAAGCAATCATGTTGTACACATCTAAACAATAAAAGCAAAAGAAACGTTTATTTGGAAATAATCTCAGAAAGAAAGCTTAAAGTATTATAAAAGAGAAGTTTGTTATTTCAAAGACAATGGAGATTATGAAAAAAGTGAGAAAAAAACTACTACCTAAAGATGAATATATGGAATAATGATAGTGAGAATAAATAGGCATATAGATCAGTTGACTCAACTAAACATAAATGAGAATCCAGGAATCAATTCTTATATTTACAGTCAATTGATTTTTTTTTTAACAAAGTGATCAAAATGAATCAAGGCAAAAAAAGATAGGCTTCACAACAAGTAGCACTGGAATAATTGTGTATCCACATGCAACAAACAAACAAACAAAAAACTTGAACTTCAGCCCTTACCTCATACTACACAAAAAAATCAACTCAAATAAATCATAGACCTAAATGTAATAATTATTACTGTAGCATTTCAAGAAGAAAACACAGGAGAAAATCCTTACCTTTGGTTAGGCAAAGAATTCTTAGACACAACACCAAAAGCACAATTCACTTTTTAAAAAATGTGATACATTGGACTTCATAAAAAGTTAAAAGTTTAACACTTCAAAAGACAATGATAAAAAAATGAAAGGCAAGTGTTAGAAAAAAGTATGTGCAAATCACATATCTAATAAAGGACTTTAAAATATATAAATACACTTAACACTAAGTCATAAGATGAAAAAATTAGAGGGCAAAATATTTGAATAGACAGCTCATCAAAAAAGGTATATGTAGCCAAGAAGCACATGAAAAAAATGCTCAGTATCATTAGTCTTCAGGGAAATGAAAATTAAAACCACAATGAGATATCATTACACACACGCTAGAATGGAATAAAAGATGAATAATAACAAGTGTTGACAAGAATGTGGAGAAATTGGAATCCTCACACATTGCTAGTGGGAATGTAAAATGTACAGCCACTTTGAAAAAGAGTTTGGCTGTTGCTCAAAAGGAATTATACAGAATTACTATATGCCTCAAGAATTCTACTCAATGTCTAATCAGGAAAAAATGCAAACATATGTACCTATAAAGACTTATATGTGAACTTTGATGGAAACATTATTAATAATAGTGAAAAATCTGTAAATATTCCAAATGAATATCAATTGGTAAATGGATTAAGAAAATGTGATATAACCATGCAATAGAAAATCATTTAATGATTGAAAAGAACAAACTCCCACCGCATGGTACAATGTGGAAGAACATAGAAACCATTATGCTAAGTGAAAGGAGATATATGTAAAAGATTACATATTGTATGATTCCACTTATATGAAAAGTCCAGAAAAGGCAAATTTTCAGAGACAGTAAGCAGATCAGTTCTTGCCTGGGGCTAGGTGTTCTGGTGTAAATTTAAGGATGTATTTAATGTGTGAATAGCTTGCGGCCTTTCCCTTCTCAGCCAGGAGTATGCCTGCCCTAACCAGCTGCAACCTTGGGCTAAGAACATTTGGCTTGTCTCAACTCACAGCCTCCGAGAAGCCACTTTCGTTAACAATGCTGCTGTGTTCCACGCTGAGTTTCTTTAACAGCAAAGAGGCTGGTCCTCATGGTTTGCTCCATCCTGGCAGAAGTTCTGCCCTGAGACGAGAGAAGCCCCAGGAAAGAATGTCACAGAACTCTACTGTTTTTACCTGAAGTTCAACAGTTTTTCAAGCATAGATCCTTCTCTGATTGTTGTATGAAAACAACATACATACAATGGATCAGTTTTGTCCCGCTTCATAGTTGCTTTTTTGAAAAAGATTTGCTGATCTCCTTACTTGGCCATCGCTCTACACGTACTTTTAATATGTAAGAAGAAAAAAGAAAAACCAATAACAACTGGAGATTGGAAAGGCAGAGGGCATATTATGGGAAAAAGCATTAGCCCATAAGCATTCAGTTGGTATCTTACCTCATCAGTTCTTTCAAAGGCTCTGTGTGTGTGTGTGTGTGTGTGTGTGTGTGCGCCTGCTATGAATGCAAATACCTTGCTACAAAATATCACTCTCAGAAAGAGAGTACTTATGCTCTTATAACTTATGCTGTAACCGAGTATACAATAGAATTCTATTTTGACTTGGATTCTCCAACACAAAGCAAAGAAGCAATGAATACAATTTATGGGGTTGTCCTAAATTGCTTTGCTAATTCCCTACCATACATACGTCTCCCTACCACCACTTTATACAATTCATACATCTCAAATTATTATTTACAAGAGATATATACACCCAAACACACCATACACACATGAACTTTGTTGCTTTCTTGTGTGGCATATTTGTGCATTTGAAAATATAACTGGAAGGTTGTTTTCAAGGACAAATGTGGTAGCTCCTCTCATCCCTGGATGCGTGCCCCTTTGCAATGTGATGTTGTCCGTCCTCTTGTCAAGAGGTGAAGTCCATTTCCCACCTTTTGAATCTGTGTGTGCTTTGTGACTTGTTCAGATCAAGAGAATGTAGCAGAAGGATTGCTGTGTCACTTCCAGGCTGAAGACTGAACTTCTGCTCTGCCCTGTTTGAACTCTGAGATCACTATAAAGAAGCCCAGGACAGTTTTCTTGAGGGTGAGATACCTTGTGGCATGAGAAACTCAGCTAATAGCCACCATCAACCACAGATAGGACAAGAAAGCCACTTTAGTTCCAGTTGAGCAGCCAGATCACAGTAGCTGCTTGAGCGAACCCAGGTGAGAACAGCAGAAAAACCACCACATAAGCCAGCCCAAATTACTGACCCTCATAATTCTGAGCAAACAAAATGATATTGTTCTAAACCACTTAAGTTTGTGGCGATTTGTTGTACAGCAATTGATAACTGAGACAAGATGTTCATTTTACATTTTCTTTGTAAATAGTTACGCTGAACAGAACATCTTAAAACATATGATGGAGTAATTCTTAGTCTACTTCAATTTTTTAGACACCATCTAATATCAGAAAGTATAGACTTTAAATAGTTCTTTTGAAATTTGTGATTATCAAGTTTTACATGGAAGTTAATGAAATCAATATTGTTTTTATAGAGTTGCAGGTGATTTTTAAGGTCTGGAAATTTTCCAGATTCATTCTGCAAGTTAGTCTAGCAAGTGGCATTCTTTGTTCTTGTTGCCTGCCATCTCTTTGAGATAACTTTTTAGAAGAAGGGGGACAAAATCATTACGGATTCTTTAATCAACAGCAATTGACTATCTGCTTTTTACTACCACTTGCAAGGAAAACAACTCTTAATTTCCCATTTCTAAAATGCCCTCGTGTAATAGATTCCTAATTACTTGACTGAAAAAGTAAACATCATCTAATGCTTGCTCAGACATTAAGGTACATAGGAGTGATTACCGAGCGTGTCTGCTTTCCTACCCACCAAATGCTAAATCTATTAGTATTTCCTGGTATTCTTCTGAATTTTGAATACTGTTCACATAAATTAAAAAGACCAACATACAGAGAAATTTATGTCATTTTCCCCCTATTAAAAATATAGGCTAGATAAGGTAATGGAACAGCAATAAAAACTCTTTTTCATAAAATTCCTAAGTATGGCTTCAGTCTGCAATTTCTTTTTACATTGCACACATTTCTTTTGCTGCAATTATCTAAATAAAAGTATTTGTATATAACTATTCATAGCACATCAGATTTTTATTTTGTTTGAGGAAATACGCACATGTTTTGTTAATCCTCAATTAAATTATTTACCTTAGAACTTCATGATACATCTGCTTACCTACCAGGAATCCAACACCTGCACATGCAGGCTTCAAGAGGGTTTGAAAATTGATTTTAAAAACACTTTTAAAGAATAATGAAGCATAATGAATATTACTTTCGTATTTCAAGTAGCAAGCGTCACCCAATGGAAAATGTGTGAATTAAATATCCCTGGTATTCATTACTACTTTGAAACAGCTGCAACAAAGGATTCGCTCTGATATAACTATGTATCTTCCTGGCATGTTCCATGCCTAAGTAAATTTCTAATCTTGACAGATCGTGGAATAGAAGAATTCCCTTTCCAGAGAATGCAAGTATTGGGCAATACAAATTCAGATTATAAGAAAGGGTTACAATAGCCATTTAGAGAAGGAGGTAGAGGGTAGGGTTCAGGCTTGAACAGGATTCTTCATCATACTGTATTCTCCTGAAATGGACTCCACCGAGATGTAAGAAGATAAGTCCAAATCTGAGGTACAGTGCTGTTTTGCCTTCTGATAGAATTGGTGGCTATTTTTTGCTAGGCAGACTACTTAACTGAAAAGACTGGCTGTGCTTTTATTTTAGTCTCAATGAGTGTGCTTTGTTTTTTAAAATAAACTTCCATTCTCCCTTTGGGAATCACCTTGAAGTCAATCTTATACCTCCTTTTCAAAAGTTTTTCTGTGTTCACGCTATTGTGAAGTTGTCTTTACTGATCTGCTGCTCTGAGGTAGTGAAAAGGAGCTGGGGAATTGAAGGAAACCTGTGAAAGAGGAAAGAGGACTTCCTCTCCCTTTCACTTAACACTTCACCCTCAAAGTACATTCCACAGAGCAGCAGCATCTGCATTATTTGTGAGCTCCTCCAAAATGCAGAACCCAAGGTCTTCCCTGAGACCTACTGGATTAGAATCTGCTCTATGACAAGATCTCAGTGTGCTATCCTCAGTAAAAATTGGCATGCACTGACCCAGGAGAAAGCATTAGATCAAATGTGCCAGCCTTTGCATCTCTAATGGCTCTCAGATGGAACATCCTCTAACCTGGGTATTCCCTTAAGGAAAAATAAATGACTAGATGCCAGGAGCTCTGGCAATTTGTTTCTACCAGGTGTGGCTTTGAGGAAATTGTTTAATTTCCCAGCTTCTGTTTGCTATTTGTAAAATGATACTCTACTATTTTGTGGCATATCTTTTGTGAGGTACCGTTTTCTTACTTACTCCTCTCTGTTGATGTTGAGCCCAAATCATTATGTAAGGAGAGAAAGTCTCCTTCACTCATGAGGCATATGTTCACTCCACCAGCATGTACTTATTCTAGCCCCACTCAAGCCGAGTAAATTAATTTAATTTGTTTCAATTCAAGCTACTGTATGCTACATCAATATTAATACAGTTGCCTACAAAAATGTATTCTTAGATAAAACCAATTAGTACATTAGTTAATTTACATATCATTTTTTCCACAGGGGGAAAAATGTAATGAGCTGTAACTCACTATATTTAGAATGTCATTCCTTCGATTAATTAGCTTCTGCAATTGAAATTATAATTTTTTTAAACTAAATTTCTGCTAGAGATATATAAAGATGTACACACTTAAATTTACCTTCAAAACTCAATGGAGTTAAAAATGATAACTATAAAATATACTTTGATTTATAATTTACAAAGCCCTTTGCCTACATGATTTCATTAAAATATGAAGATCCTATGCAACTTTCAGTTTTGTTTTTTCTGTTTTTTTTTTTTGAGACAGGGTCTCATTCTGTCTCCCAGACTGGAGTGCAATGGCGCCATCCTGGGTTCAAGCAATTCTCCTACCTCAGCTTCCCAAGTTGCTGGGATTACAGGCTCGTGCCACCACGCCTGGCTAATTTTTTGTATTTTTAGTAGAGACATGGTTTCACCATGTTGACCAGGCTGTTCTCGAACTCCTGATCTCAAGTGATCCACCCGCCTCGGCCTCCCAAAGTGCTGAGATTACAGGCATGAGCCACTGTGCCCGGCCGCAACTTTCAGTTTTAAAACAGCTATTATTGTAGGCTTTTAAATTTCTTTTAAATCCTTAAGTTAAAGCATAATAAAAGTGGATTTATTATCATTTATTGTGCCATAAATAATTATTTCATGATTGTTACTGTTATTTTGGTATTCTAAGGATTTAGGTAAAGAAAACTACTGTTTCTCTAGAATCTCTTCTCACTACATATGTTAAGTTCAATATGTTCAGCCTAATTTGACATAAGGTGCAGACAATGAGGCACCAATTTACTGAGCCTGAGGATACTTAAGCTTGATGTTTTCATTTGATATCTCACTTTCAAGCTATATTAGACACTGTAGGTTATAGTCTGTGAGAGCCAGATTAACTCTCAGCATCCAAAATGGGTTTAAATGGCTTAGTGACAAAGGTTAATAAAGAATTGAGGATAAACATTGCAAAACAGTTTAAAATGATCCTGAAAATAATGTGACAGGCATTTCAATACTAGGAAATGTCACCTCTTTCAAAATAAAATAAGAGAAAGTAGAACACTATTTTTCATGAGGTACCCTTTTATTTGATTGTGAGCATATTAATATTGTTTTGTCATCATTTGAGCACAGAAACACATTTTTCCCCATCCAAATATGTGTTGGTGATTAAAAATCCACTATAAGTAAAAGCTTAGTTGGTCATTATTAAATGGTATTTTTAATGATTAATTCTTTAATTATTAATAAGTCACTAAAATAAAAATTTTTTTCCCATAATATACCCTTGGTAAATGAAGTACAACTAAAATCCATCTTGGCAGTTTTTTCTCTTTTTAATAAATATTTATTGCATATCTATTATGTGTCAAATGCTGTTTCAAACTTTGAAAAGAGACAAAACACAGTTCGTGCCATTGAATATCTTAGAATTCAATAAATTTTTTTTAATCTTAGGAAAAATAAATTTGTTAACTTGTTTGAGAAGGAAGGAAATGCCTTATTAGCAAGAATATCTAATTTATATAAAGTTAAAAGCATAGTGATTAATATGATTAATAATAATTCCATGTAAAAGAATGTCAGATCTGTATTTTAATGTTAGAATTCAATGAGTTTTTTTTTTTTGACAAATATATGTATTACTAAGTTCTACCCTCTGTGTTATGTTTCAGGATAAAGGGACAAAAAGACATACTTGGTTCCTGTTCTAATGGATCTTTTATTCTAGTAACTGAGTCAGATTAAAGTGAAGATCCTAGAAAAGTAAACCCAATAATGACAATTAGCAATAAGAATGCATTCTACCAACAAAGGGCCCTGATATTAGGGTAAGGAAAGACTCACTGAGGATTTGACATGTTCTAGCTAGGAGTTACAGGATGAGAGTCAGTTTGAGAAGGAGGAAAGGCATGGAGAAGGCATCCTTAGAAGATGGAGCATTTCATTGAACTGATTTCTGGAGTTTATTAAGACTATTCCATCAGTAATAGGCTTAATATCTGTAAAATTATATAGAATTTTAGAGCTGTGCCATGAGAAAACAAATCAACCAAATACCAAGTGCATCAATCATATTTTCTTTGCCACAGCCATGTATGAAAATACACAGAAACATGGATCCAGTTCTGGGAAAACAAACGAACTAAACACATCAATCATATTTTCTTTGCCGTGTATGAAAATAGGCAGAAACATAGATCCAGTTCTGGGTAACACAGGTTTGTAAACCTTAGTTATAAGGAATGACCCCTTGAACTCCATTAACTTCTTTGCTGTGTGCCTAATTTACTTTGAACTTGTTTAAGTAGAGGTTAGCCTAATTTCATTCAGCTCAAGACCCAAATTTGACCAAACACTAGAGAGTGCAAAAGGAATTTCAACAAATATTTCAGAAGACAAAACAATACGTAATATAAACTAATCTTAATATTTTTCAGGGACTTCATTTTAATTTATCTATTAAGATATTTACTGTTTTAGTTGTTTGTACTGGGACTTTACACATGTGACTTTCCCAATCTACTTAGAATTAATTTTTCAGCACTCGAGTATGGAAGTCTTTCCATCACGTAGGCTCCTTACCTTCTGTCTTTCATGTTGTAGTTGCCAAATGTGTTACAACTACATACATGGAAAACTCCATCAGACAGTATTACAGTTTTTGTTGTCAATCATCACACATATTTTAAAGAACCAAAAAGTGAAAATTTGTTATATTTATGCAGATATTTATCATTTCTGTGGTGATTTCTTCATTTCTGCTTTGATCTGAATGCTGTGTCCTCCTCAGATCCAATGTGATGGCGATAGGAGCTGAGGACTTTTGAAGGTGATTAGGTCATGGAGGTGGAGCCCTCATGAATGGGGTTGGTGCCCTAATAAAAGAGACCTCAGAGAGCCCAGAGAAATGCCTTTTCCCTTCTGCCAGGTGAGGGTGCACTGAGAAGACACCTTCTATGAGCCAGAAAGCGAGTCCTCGGCAGACACTGAATCTAATGGCATATTGATCTTGGACTTCCAACCTCCAGAAGTGTGAGAAATAAATTTCTGTTGTTTATAAGCCACCTAGTCCATGGTATTTTGTGACAGCAGCCCCAAAAGACTGACAAAATTCCTGAAGGTCCAGGTTTCCCCTTGGTATCATTTCCCTTTTATCTTTCCCATTTCTTTAGAGCATGGTTGTTGGAAACAGTCTCTGAGTTTTCCTTCATCTAAGATTGTCTACATAATATTTTTGCTAACTTCAGAATTTGCACTGGTGCTTCTTTTTGTTTAGTATTTGAAAAGTGTTTTTCCCCTGCCAGCTTGTCTCCATAGCCATGGAGATCCTGTTACAGACAGGAAGGGCCAGTGAGACGTTAGCAGAAGCCTGGGATAGTTCTCCCTTAAACTTCATGAAACTCTTGAAAGAAGGTGACTTAGCTGGGTGAAGTGTCACATTTGTCACTTGTCCTTCTCCTTATTCCTGGCTGGAAATCAGATGTCAAGTCTGTAGCTCCAGTGGAAAACCAATGACTTCAGGGATAGAAGAGGAGATACAGAAAAAAGCCTGGGCAATGGAAGATTCTTTTGGTCTGGCAAGCCTACTCCTGTACTGCTTTTACATGAGATCTCAAACTGGGTACCTGTTAGTAGCAGCTGCACTGAATTTTTAATAGACATCAAAATCATGTCTCTTCCTTATCATACACGCCGGAAGAATCTCTGTTACATAACAAACATTCTATATATGTATATTATTTTAATTGAATATGTTGCTTATATACATTTTAAAATTTATTACCATGGGTGGGAGAACGGAACAAACTCTCCTAAGTTAGATAGTGACTTCCCCTCTACTTGCATGAAATGTGTTTTACATATCGCTATGTAACTTGTAGGCACTAAAAAGCTTCTAACTTGTATTGTTGTCTTTTGATATGTATCTATATCTTATCTATATCTATCTTGATCCATAAGAAGATAGTAGACCCTGATTATTTAGAGATTGCTTCTCATGCCTCATTTTCCAGAGGACCTAGCACTGTGCTTATACATGATAGTAGTAACAACTGAAGTTTACTAGGCTTGGTTTCTTCCTAAACACCTACGTAATAGATCCTGTCTCTCTAGTCAGTAGCCCACTACTGAGGCAAGAAGATTTCAAAGGATGTCAAGATATAAGACAAGAAAATTATTGACCACACCATTCTTTTTTGCATAAATGTAACCCTTTAAAACATTTTAGATGCCAAAATATATGATATTTTTCTGCATATCTGAACAGGTGATTATGCTGGAGTTTTGAGGATCTTAAGATATCATGGAATGATAGAAAAGATCAAAAGTGATTAGTGCTGAGAATATAGAAATAAGAACAAAGTGAAGGTGGGGAAAACAACATTTATTACGAACAAATCTTTGTTCTTAAGAAATTGGCTATAACTATTAAAATAACTAGAATATTTAACTATGAATGTGCTCTGTCTGCTCTACTGACAGCAAAGACTTAGCAATTTCTCTAAATCCTATCCATATTTTCTAAAGGTGTCAATTGCCCTTTTATATGTGTCACTTTCTACCGCTTTTCTGTCACTTCCTGTGCCACAGTTTTGATCTTTTTCGTATGTTCATCATCTCATTGAATGGCACCCCCATCTGCATGGTAGCCCAGGAAATATATTAAGGTATTATCCTTTAACCTTCTTTCTTTATCATTCCTATGTCCAGGTAATCTGAAATTCTGTCAGAATATGCATCTTTAATCTATCTTAAACTGGCCCATTCTTAAAAATTTCTATCTATCTCGACCTTAACTTTAGCTAAATGATTATCACTCCTAATTATTTCCTAATGGGCCTCATAGGCAAGACAAATCTTTCCTTATACTGCCTCTAGAATTGTCTTTTCAAACACGGATGTGGCCATCCTTCTTTCTTACAAATGATCTCATAGTCCCAAAGACAAAGTCTATACTCTCCCTAAATAACATTCAAGGCCCTCACTCATGCAGCTCCCTGATTCCCACGTCAGTATTTTTATCCTCCTCCCCTTCCCAAGGAGCACACTCTGACATACGCGTTATTCTACCTGTAGTCATATTAAGCTACTTTCAATTCTATGTTTTCTCTTAGCCTTCGACCCTCTCTTAGGCTGTTGCATTCCTGTGGAGTGTTCAATCCATGCGCATGCTACCTTGCACTCATCTTTCTTCTTAGAACTAGAAGTGAGTAACTTTGTTCTCTTACTAGAATTATCCCTGCACTATTAAGTGTGCATCCCTCCCCCACAAACCTCATTTCATCCACACGGAGAGAACTCTAGGTTGTCTAAGGGCTGGACTCTGCCTTATTCACTATTATATCTGTAGCACTTAGCATGAGCCTGTTTGAGGAATGCTTAGTTAATCAATATTAGAAACTTCTCATTGCAGATGAGTTTATAATTCTTTCAGTTCACATAGTCCTGTGGAAATGAAGCAAACTGTGTGTGCATGCACGTGTGTGTTTGTGCATGTGTGTGTTGTTTGTGTGTGTGTGATGGGGTTGAAGAGGTAAAGTATATTAACTTTCAGTGAGGTAATTGTCCTGATATTCATGCAGTCTGCTCTGCATCAAGATTACTTGAGGACCTGGCACAGGAACTATTGTCTAGCTCCTGGGTTGTTCCTGTTATTCTAGCTAACAGCAGTGATTACGTTTGAAGTTCTGTCTCATTTTGTTGTACTTCTGTTGATATTTAATAAAAACTCAGAGAACAGCTTGCAAGAAGCAGTACTCATTCCTGCTGAGAAAAGAAAAAGAGAAACAAGTGAATCTTTTGCTAAGCAATTTCAAATGTTTCCGCCATAACCTTAATAGCATAATTTTAACTTCTTGGCACTGAGTGAGGTCAACATTGGTATACTTTGTACTAACGCATTATACAGGAAAATTGGATCCAGAGGTAAAATGGAGTTTCCTTTTCTCAAAAGTTTTCTAGCCAAGGTACACAATCTATGAACAAGAGGAATTTGAGAACACTGGTGAAGTGCATACTCGGACAGTAACTTGTTTTCTCATGTCCTGAAGTACCAAAACCTTACTTCTTTTAGGCTCCCATTCATATTTACCATTATTTCTATAGTTTATATTATTTTCATATAATTTCAACTACAGACTAGGGTAATTTATTTTATTGTAGAATATTTAGAAATCTGGGAAGCACCACCTAAAGCTAGTGTTTCTTGCATGAGTAGACCCTTTTTTAAAAAAATTACATTTGTGAAGAAATATTGCTGCATTTAAACCTCCTAGCAGTTAAAAAAATGCTTAATTTCTAGTTTTGAGTCATGACAACTTTTTCTTTTTAACACAATTTCTCTAAGAATCATTAAAGTCAGTTGCTAATGATTGCATTGGCATTGTGATAACTTGAGATGTAACCAAGGAAAAGCATGTTCAATATGGGTAACTAATTACACTAATAACAATTTATGCAAATTAATGACTAATTTTACCTTAGTATACTGGTAATCACTTTAAGATTATTTAGTAAGAATGATGGCCCAATCAAGACTAGGAAGTATCTTTTTTAAATGAGATAGAGAAATGAAAGATATAGGGTTTATTGTAAATAGTTTTTAACTGAAATCCAAATATTAGTAATGAACTATTTTGAAAGGAATGTATTTGAGTAAAACCCCATAATTTATCATTCATTTTCTTCTGAGTATTATCCACACATTTTGATCTCTAGGATATGGCACCTGGGCTAGAAATCTCTCAGGGACCATCTCCATCATGATTTTTCTGGAATTTCCTGTTTGAGTCAGGATGAAAATATCCCTGATACACTCTGTTTTTGGGGATTTAGCCCCATGCTTCCACAACTCAGAGAATCAAGAGATGAAAGAAGCTAAAACAAGAGAAATGTGGTTAAATCATGATTTTAATTTGTCAGAGCTTCTTGCTTCATGTAAACTAAAAGTTTATGGATTATAATCCTCAAACAGCCATACATAAAAAACTGTATTTAGATACTTTCTTTGCCTACTAACTTAACACAACTTGAGTCAAGGTTTGGAAGATTTCAGTCTAGGCATATCTGGAGCTTTCTTAGCAAAACAAAGGTGACAGAGGGCTGTAATTATCTGAGCTATAGCCATGTGAAGAGAAGATGAAGGACAACCAGGTATGCTGTAAACAACTGAGGATAAGGAGAGAGGAATTAGGAATTAAGTTTAGACAGCAACTTCTTATACATCTTGGGCAAAATATTTCACCCCTCTGGATATTGAACTCCATTGGAGTGCTTCTAGCTTTTTATTTTTCTTCTTCCTTCCTTCTTTCATTCCTTCTTTCCTTCCTCCCTTCCTTCCTTGTTCCCTCCCTCCTTCCTTCCTTCCTTCCTTCCTTCCTTCTTTCCTTTCTTCCTTCCTTCCATTTTTTTTTAAAGCGGTGGTCTTTTAAATATGTGACCTTAAGAAGAATTTCAATTTTTTACAAATATTCACTCACTGTGTAATTTGAGAAATATTTATTGAGGACCAACAATGTGCTGGACACTGTTCAAGGTGCTGGTGCATGAAACATAAAGTGGATCAAAGCAGATGATGATGTGGGGAAGATAGAATTGAGTAGCAGGAACCTTGTCTTCTTGGACTATGCCTTGAACCTGGCAGTTGTCCTAGAGCACAGTTTGAAACCCATTTATATTTTCCTTCTCTTTCTAATAACCTATGATTCCACAAAGAAATAATGCACATTAAGTAGCTGCCATCATAAATGTACCTAGGATTGCCATGATCAGGTTCTTGGTGTACAAGATCATCCTATTTCACTGACATTGATTCGCTTTCTAGATGGTACTCCACTTTGAGAAGAAATAGGCAAACGGATCACATTCTTACTTTAATGAGATCTTTGCCTGTCTTGGTCTCAGTTTTTCTGCTCTGTGTTCTTGTTCATTTTTATCTCACTAAAGAGGGCATTGAGTGACCATTATTTTGCACAACCATCCAGGGAACTCTTAACCATTTGTTCCAATTTTATCTAACAAGTAATGATGGTGTGTCAAGGGATAGTGATATCCTATTTTATATCCAAGCAAGTCAAGCTAGAACTGAAATATATTCTATTTTTTTTTAATCTGGGCATAAAGACAGAGACAGAGAAAGAGAGAGACTACCAGAAGATGGTGGGAGACGAGAGCAGTTGCCATTCAGGATTTACAAGGAATAGTCATATCCCACAGTTAAAATATATAACCACTTATCTTCGTGGCCAGTCAATGATAATTTCCTCTGGCTCCTTCAGTTTGAATCTGCCAAATAATGTACCAGGTGTTTTCTTTTTCTCTTAAGAAAAAAAATGATCTCTAAAATTATATGAAGTTTAAATGATTTAAGTCCTGGTTAGAAAATTTAGCTTGAAATCTAATGGTTATCATCACCTTATATTTCAGTAATATTTCATTTCCCACACCTGCCTTCTAGAGCAGTTTCAATCATGAATAACAGTGGGGGAGAAAAACGATAAACATTATGTGTTCAGCAAAGGTCTTAGTAGTGTTGAGCCAAGTTGGAAAAGGAGAACAACTATTACTACAGGGCTGAACCTTGTGGGGAGTCTGGAGTTCTGCCCTGACAATCCCAAACTCTGCAACTTTATTATCTTTGTGGTTTTAAAAAGACTTGATCTTTCTAATATTACATTCTGAAAGCCAACTTAATAGATACTCTATTTCTGGAGAGCTCTGTAGGCAGAATAATGGAAAATTCTTGTGGTGGTTGTCATGTTTTTTGAAGAAGCAGCAAAGTGAAGAATAAATTTGGCTGATTTGCATGAAGTGCTAGTATTCACTGACAGTGATTCCTGAACTGAATTTCCTTTATGCTGTGGGAGAAAAGACGTGAAGCATTATTTCTAGCAGCTGGGATGGCTCAGGGATTTAAGGTACCATTCGGGGCCTTGCCAAGATGCTCTGCATGAACCTGGGAATGTCAGTGCAGAGTTTTGGTGAATGAGACAGAGCTGGCGTTTTATAGATGGAGCAGGTGTTGGCTTATGTGATACGACTTGAGAATGTGTAAGAAGGCCTTCATGGTCAAATACCACACTTCCAGTGTCCATCACATTATAGTCATTCCTTTGAGATAAGATCTGACATGCTCCTATTAACATGAAAATGAGTTATCTGGGAGGTGTATTAGTCACTGCTACCTTAGCAACAGTCAGCTTATCAGATAAACCCTCAGAAAGTGGGATCTTGAATGAATGGTACTCACAGAGGCCAGTTAAGAGTACAAAGATGGGCCAGGACTAAGTGAGGAGATCCAGTGGAGCTAGCGGGGAGGGCCACAGGGGAGGGCCACGTGCATGACTGTGGGATGAATTCAGCCTTGACTCAGTTCCTACTTCCACCGAAGTAAGGAGTGTACAACATCATTGTGCCATCTGGATATTTTTGTTTCACGGAAACTCCCTAGATGTTAACCACATCCTGTTTTCCTTCAAAGCATCACTTAAACATACAGTGTTTAGCATGCAGTGTGGGGGTACTAAGTCTCCTTTCTCTACATATCCAACATTCCTTGATCCCAACTTAATTCTCTCCACTTAATTTTGATGAAAAATTTAACTTTCTACCTTCTTCTTGGTTCCATAGTTACCTTTGCATCACTGAAGACTCACGAATGGTTTCTGCCTCACAATGAGCTATTCACTCTATGTCCCAACCTTTGGAGGTATAGAAGGGGGAGGATTTGAAAGTTCAGTCTTTCCATTTTCCTTTTCCACAGGTTTCAGATAGTAGCTGAACATGGTATAGAAATTTAGGAATTTCTCTTCCTCAACAACCCCACCCAACACAAGCATCAGCCACAGTGAGCTTGGCGATGATCTCCCTTCCCCTTTGCTACGTAAGTGTGTTCTTTCATATGACTCAATTAACCAAAAATTAGCCATCATGTATTTTTAAATGGCTATTGACAACGATTTCTGCTAGATAAGTGTTCTCTCGGGTCATGTCCCTGACTAACCTGAGCTTATGACCTACCCAGAAAGGTTAGGGAGATATACCAGAACCAGAGTGACAGATTGCCCACAAAAAGCAAGCAAGAGTTGGATGCAAAGTGCTGAATGAGTGGTAAAGAATATATGATCTTTGTTTTCCCAGTATCCTGTACTTCTTTTTTTTTTGTAGCTTTTATTGCAATTGTAATGAAATTAATTATCTGGATGTTATTTAACATATTGCCTTCACCTTCATTTTCACATCCCCTGGGTGCAGGGTCCTGGCTTGATTTTGCTTACCAATATATCCCCAGAGGAACACAATAGGTTCAGAAGTTCAGAAAAGTGAGCAGTCACTGTCCATTGTGAGGATTAACAACCATGACCATTGGGGAAGGCTTCCCAGAGGTACTTCAATTCCAGCAAAGGGGAAGTCCAAAGATTGCTATGGATTGGTCAGGTGGTCCTAAGCCTCGGTCTACACCACAAGACTGCAATGACATACTTTTCAATCTGGGGATCTCCAAACTGTTGTTAGATCAGGAAGTAGTGGATGCTTCACATCCTAGCGTGACTTGGACAGATTGCCAATATAATCTGGCTTAACCTGTTCCTATGTGTGGTCCAGATTAAAGTCACCACAGAAACATATCCAGTTTCCATGGGTTTGGCATGATGGCAGCCTGAACTCTCAAGCAGTTCCCAAACTCTAGTTTGTTAACTGTTGCTTAAATAAGGGATCTGAACATTTGGAAAGTAGCTCCCTGCAGCACCATATCTCTGAAATTTCTCACTGTCTTCAATGGAATAGGTCTTTGTCTTTCATTCTTGTTTCCAACTCTCCTAGGATTCAAAATAAGATGGCAGTCAACCCTTCTGTGGGATTCATAACTGTAGTACAGTGTGAATGGGAAGGAATCTTCAACCATAAATAGGTTTTTTAACCTTCTCTGCTGCTCCTGGAAAAGAAAGGCAGGCAGCTGGTAGAACATTTCTGCACTGTTCTCAATTAATTTTTGCTTGTTCCCCTCAGTGAGAAGAGAATGAGCCATCTCCACCCAACTGTGCTGTGACTGGAGCACATTAAGATGCACAAATAGCAGCCTAGCCTTTGAGTCTTTCTTTTCATATTTTTGCAAACAGCTTCGGTCCAAATAAGGTTCTTACTCCTCCTAAGATAATTCCTAACATTTCTATATGGGTTTCAAATTCCCCACCAGTTCCACTATCAGTAATGAGCACCATATTTCACAAATGGGCCCGTGAGTTGTGCAGATGCACATTTCGTAACTGTATTCGGTTTCATTTTGAAATATTTTCAGGAACTCTGGAAAATAAATTATTTAGAAATGGAGGGGATAAACACCACATTATAATTATAATGTGAATATGGAGGATTAAGAAAAATTAAAATAAAAACACTACCACTAGCAACATTCTAGAGTTATTTTACTCTCCTTCTCTGCCTTGGAATATTATGCATTTTGTTCTACTCAGGTGATTTTTGAGCTGCATTTTAAAAATTACGTTGAGTCTTGAATATTTTCTGTGGTGATAGAAGTTTGCTCTTTCAGGGTAAACTTTAAATTTAGGGGGCTGCCCAAAGGACAGAAATAGCCCAGTGAATAAGGTAGATGATTATGGTAGATGATATCAATTTAGTTGAAAAAAATAAATGGAAATGGAAAATATTTTCTACAAATGGATTTTATGTTGCAGCATGTGAAGGCTAATAAATACCGTAACCTCTGAAAATGACTCTTTCAAGAGGTTGACTCTAGATTAGCATGCTTTTTTCTTTTCTCATAGAGGTTCTATGTATTGTATTTTTATTTGTCCTCTCATTTACCTGGAATTATGTACCTAAATACTGCAGCTGGAGCTGGATCTCACAAGCGTCCTGGAATTCTGGTCCACTTCAATCAAGTATGTAGTTGAGATAATTACATTGTGCTTTTCCTCAGAAGAATACTAGAAGAAAATAAAAAACAAAAAAACCCTCCTGTATTAATGAGTTCAATATTTGAAATGCTTCTGGAAATGTTAAATTATCTTCAGGTGTGCAAACTTGTTCTAAATTCAAGCCCAGGTGGTACCTTACATTTTTTTGCGGCGGGGGGGGGGGGACGCTTCTCCTAGAGCATGGATTCAATTAAAGTTGCCTGACAGTGAAAAATCAACCTATTCTAAGATGCAGGCGAAGCTTTCTTCCTTAGCAAAAGCACTGTTCTGCTTCTTGGCTTCAGTCATTGCTTTGTTTGCAGTTTTTTTTCCCTAAGTTCACACTTAAGGCACATTTTAATGCCTGTGACCACCACCTATTTCCTGTTATTGTGTTTCTTATCATAGGCTGCCCTCCTTGGAACTCTTATCTTCTCATCATCTCTGAGTCCTTTTAGTTGAGGTGAATTTGCCAGAGGCAGGGAAAACTGAACAGGCTCTGTTCATATTTGAATGGGAGCCACACCATAATGTACTAAAATAAAGCATGACTATCCAATGTGTTTACCACTTTTGTTGTGGTTTTATTGTTGTGTTGTTTTAACTGTGAGCCCGAATTGGAAATTTTTAAAATTTCAGACTTCTATTTTTCCCCTTCATCTTTTTTTTTGTTATTATTATACTTTAAGTTTTAGGGTACATGTGCACAATGTGCAGGTTTGTTACATATGTATCCATGTGCCATGTTGTTTTGCTGCACCCATTAACTCGTCATTTAGCATTAGGTATATCTCCTAATGCTGTCCCTCCCCCCTCCCCCCACCCCACAACAGTCCCCGGAGTGTGATGTTCCCCTTCCTGTGTCCATGTGTTCTCATTGTTCAATTCCCACCTATGAGTGAGAACATGAGGTGTTTGTTTTTTTGTCCTTGCGATAGTTTACTGAGAATGAGGGTTTCCAGTTTCATCCATGTCCCTAGAGAGGACGTGAACTCATCATTTTTTATGGCTGCATAGTATTCCATGGTGTATATGTGTCATATTTTCTTAATCCAGTCCATCATTGTTGGACATCTGGGTTGGTTCCAAGTCTTTGCTATTGTGAATAGTGCCGCAATAAACATATGTGTGCATATGTCTTTATAGCAGCATGATTTATAGTCCTTTGGGTATATACCCAGTAATGGGATGGCTGGGTCAAATGGTATTTCTAGTTCTAGATCCCTGAGGAATCGCCACACTGATTTCCACAATGGTTGAACTAGTTTACAGTCCCACCAACAGTGTAAAAGTGTTCCTATTTCTCCACATCCTCTCCAGCACCTGTTGTTTCCTGACTTTTTAATGATGGCCATTCTAACTGGTGTGAGATAGTATCTCATTGTGGTTTTGATTTGCATTTGATGGCCAGTGATGATGAGCATTTTTGCATGTGTTTTTTGGCTGCATAAATGTCTTCTTTTGAGAAGTGTCTGTTCATGTTCTTTGCCCACTTTTTGATGGGGTTGTTTGTTTTTTTTCTTGTAAATTTGTTTGAGTTCATTGTAGATTCTGGATATTAGCCCTTTGTCAGATGAGTAGGTTGCGAAAATTTTCTCCCACTTTGTAGGTTGCCTGTTCACTCTGATGGTAGTTTCTTTTGCTGTGCAGAAGCTCTTTAGTTTAATTAGATACCATTTGTCAATTTTGGCTTTTGTTGCCATTGCTTTTGGTGTTTTAGACATGAAGTCCTTGCCCATGCCTATGTCCTGAATGGTATTGCCTAGGTTTTCTTCTAGGGTTTTTATGGTTTTAGGTCTAACATTTAAGTTTTTAATCCATCTTAAATTAATTTCTGTATAGGGTGTAAGGAAGGGATCCAGTTGCAGCTTTCTACATATGGCTAGCCAGTTTTCCCAGCACCATTTATTAAATAGGGAATCCTTTCCCCATTTCTTGTTTTTGTAAGGTTTGTCAAAGATCAGATAGTTGTAGATATGCAGCATTATTTCTGAGGGCTCTGTTCTGTTCCTATGATCTATGTCTCTGTTTTGGTACCAGTACCATGCTGTTTTGGTTACTGTAGCCTTGTAGTATAGTTTGAAGTCAGGTAGTGTGATGCCTCCAGCTTTGTTCTTTTGGCTTAGGATTGACTTGGTGATGCAGGCTCTTTTTTGGTTCCATATGAACTTTAAAGTAGTTGTTTCCAATTCTGTGAAGAAAGTCATTGGTAGCTTGATGGGGATGGCATTGAATCTATAAATTACCTTGGGCAGTATGGCCATTTTCAGGATATTGATTCTTCCAACCCATGAGCATGGAATGTTCTTCCATTTGTTTGTATCCTATTTATTTTATTGAGCAGTGGTTTGTAGTTCTCCTTGAAGAGGTCCTTCACATCCCTTGTAAGCTGGATTCCTAGGTATTTTGTTCTCTTTGAAGCAATTGTGAATGGGAGTTCACTCATGATTTGGCTCTCTGTTTGTCTGTGATTGGTGTACAAGAATGCTTGTGATTTTTGTACATTGATTTTGTATCCTGAGACTTTGCTGAAGTTGCTAATCAGCTTAAGGAGATTTTGGGCTGAGACAATGGGATTTTCTAGGTATACAATCATGTCATCTGCAAACAGGGACAATTTGACTTCCTCTTTTCCTAATTGAATACCCTTTATTTCCTTTTCCTGCCTGATTGCCCTGGCCAGAACTTCCAACACTATGTTGAATAGGAATGGTGAGAGAGGGCATCCCTGTCTTGTGCCAGTTTTCAAAGGGAATACTTCCAGTTTTTGCCCATTCAGTATGATATTGGCTGTGGGTTTGTCATAGATAACTGTTATGATTTTGAGATCCGTCCCATCAATACCTAATTTATTGAGAGTTTTTAGCATGAAGGGTTGTTGAATTTTGTCAAAGGCCTTTTCTGCATCTATTGAGTAATCATGTGGTTTTTGTCTTTGGTTCTTTTTATATGCTGGATTACATTTATTGATTTGCATATGTTGAACCAGCCTTGCATCCCAGGGATGAAGCCCACTTGATCATGGTGGATAAGCTTTTTGATGTGTTGCTGGATTCGGTTTGCCAGTATTTTATTGAGGATTTTTGCATCAATGTTCATCAAGGATATCGGTCTGAAATTCTCTTTTTCGGTTGTGTCTCTGCCGGGCTTTGGTATCAGGATGATGCTGGCCTCATAAAATGAGTTAGGGAGGATTCCCTCTTTTTCTATCGATTGGAATAGTTTCAGAAGGAATGGTACCAGTTCCTCCTTGTACCTCTGGTAGAATTTGGCTGTGAATCCATCAGGTCCTGGACTCTTTTTGGTTGGTAAGGTATTGATTTTGCCACAATTTCAGAGGCTGTTATTGGTCTATTCAGAGATTCAACTTCTTCCAGGTTTAGTCTTGGGAGTGTGTATTTGTCGAGAAATTTATCCATTTCTTCTAGATTTTCTAGTTTGTTTGTGTAAAGGTGTTTGTAGTGTTCTCTGATGGTAGATTGTATTTCTGTGGGATCGGTGGTGATATCCCCTTTATCATTTTTTATTGCATCTATTTGATTCTTCTCTCTTTTCTTCTTTATTAGTCTTGCTAGCAGTCTATCAATTTTGTTGATCTTTTCAAAAAACCAGCTCCTGGATTCATTAATTTTTTGAAGGGTTTCTTATGTCTCTATTTCCTTCAGTTCTGCTCTGATTTTAGTTGTTTCTTGCCTTCTGCTAGCTTTTGAATGTGTTTGCTCTTGCTTTTCTAGTTCTTTTACTTGTGATGTTAGGATGCCAATTTTGGATCTTTCCTGCTTTCTCTTGTGGGCATTTAGTGCTATCAGTTTCCCTCTACACACAGCTTTGAATGTGTCCCAGAGATTCTGGTATGTTGTGTCTTTTTTCTTGTTGGTTTCAAAGAACATCTTTATCTCTGCCTTCATTTCGTTATGTACCCACTAGTCATTCAGGAGCAGGTTGTTCTGTTTCCATGTAGTTGAGTGGTTTTGAGTGAGTTTCTTAATCCTGAGTTCTAGCTTGATCACACTGTGGTCTGAGAGACAGTTTGTTATAATTTCTGTTCTTTTACATTTGCTGAGGAGAACTTTACTTCCAACTATGTGGTGAATTTTGGAATAGGTGTGGTGTGGTGCTGAAAAAAATGTATATTCTGTTGATTTGGGGTGGAGAGTTCTGTAGATGTCTATTAGGTCCGCTTGGTGCAGAGCTGAGTTCAATTCCTGGGTATCCTTGTTAACTTTCTGTCTCGTTGATCTGTGTAATGTTGACAGTGGGGTGTTAAAATCTCCCATTATTATTGTGTGGGAGTCTAAGTCTCTTTGTAGGTCACTCAGGACTTGCTTTATGAATCTGGGTGCTCCTGTATTGGGTGCATATATATTTAGGATAGTTAGCTCTTCTTGTTGAATTGATCACTTTACCACTATGTAATGGCCTTCTTTGTCTCTTTTGATATTTGTTGGTTTAAAGTCTATTTTATCAGAGACTAGGATTGCAATCCCTGCCCTTTTTTGTTTTCCATTTTCTTGGTAGATCTTCCTCCATCCCTTTATTTTGAGTCTATGTGTGTCTCTGCATGTGAGATGGGTTTCCTGAATACAGCACACTGATGGGTCTTGACTCCTTATCCAATTTGCCAGTCTGTGTCTTTTAATTGGAGCATTTAGCCCATTTACATTTAAAGTGAATACTGTTATGTGTGAATTTGATCCTGTCATTATGATGTTAGCTGGTTATTTTGCTGGTTAGTTGATGCAGTTTCTTCCTAGCCTCGATGGTCTTTACAATTTGGCGTGTTTTTGCAGTGGCTGGTACCGTTTGTTCCTTTCCATGTTTAGTGCTTCCTTCAGGAGCTCTTTTAGGGCAGGCCTGGTGGTGACAAAATCTCTCAGCATTTGCTTGTCTATAAAGTATTTTATTTCTCCTTCACTTATGAAGCTTAGTTTGGCTGGAAATGAAATTCTGGGTTGAAAATTCTTTTCTTTAAGAATGTTGAATGTTGGCCCCCACTCTCTTCTGGCTTGTAGAGTTTCTGCCGAGAGATCAGCTGTTAGTCTGATGGGCTTCCCTTTGTGGGTAACCCGACCTTTCTCTCTGGCCGCCCTTAACATTTTTTCCTTCATTTCAACTTTGGTGAATCTGACAATTATGTGTCTTGGGGTTGCTCTTCTCGAGGAGTATAATCTCCAAGCTTGGACCTTAATTTGTCAACAGATCTCTTTTACATTATTTTTGGCTAAAGGCAGAAAGAAATTGTGTTGAAAAATATTATGAGAACACCTCTCCTTCTAAGTTTGGGTCCAATATATGTAGTAGACTCCAGAGGTTTGGATTATTCAGTTAAGATTGAATAAAACATCCAAAGTTTTAGATTATCTGCTTAATTAAATCCCAATGCTGAACTGCTAGAGGTTTTCTTATCTAGAATGAACTAAGTGAATATTACAGAGTGACCTAAGTAGTGGTCAAGTGAGCTACTGCTTATATGTGAAGGGAATCCAAAACCCAGTTGGTATGTCTTCATAACATGGCCAAGGACAAGTTGGGTTTATGTACATTTCTAAGGCCAATAGACGGTTTGCAGGACACTTGTTTCTGACATGATTAAAATATGAAATGTGTGTCTAAATTAATCTGATTATTTTACCAAGCTATATTTATTTCAAGATAAATTATTTTAAAAACCTATTTAACTGGTAAAAACTTGGATTCTTAAGTTCAGAGGAACAAGCAATTTAAAAAATTTCTCAGCATATGAACAATGGTAGCAATTAATTTAATAAACATTTTCTGAGAATCTACTCTATATTAGATGCTGTGACGGGCATTAATGATAGTGGAAGCAGAAAGACAATATTCCTCCCTTCAAAGAGCTCTGTCTAATCAGAGAGACAGCCAGGTAAATACACATTTTTAATTTAAATGTCCTGTGAGCTTTAACACAATTATGTAGAAAGCTCTGTGGGGCTCACGCCTGTAATCCCTGCACTTTGGGAGGCCGAGGCGGGCGGATCACGAGGTTAGGAGATCGAGACCATCCTGGCTAACACGGTGAAACCCCGTCTCTACTTCAAGTACAAAAAATTAGCCAGGTGAGGTGGCGGGCGCCTGTAGTCCCAGCTACGCAGGAGGCTGAGGCAGGAGAATGGCGTGAACCCTGGGGGGCGGAGCCTGCAGTGAGCCGAGATTGCACCACTGCACTCCAGCCTGGGTGAAACAGCGAGACTCCTTCTCAAAAAAAAAAAAAGAAAGCTCTGTGGGGACAACGAGGTTGCACATCTAATATTGTAGGTGACACTTTAGATGAACTACTCAGTGGTTGCAAGATGTACACTAAATCCAGAAGGAAGAGTAAGAATTTCCTACAAGATGAGAGGGTAAAAGGAAGTAAAAGGGAATTAATTTCAAAAATGACATCATATGCTAGATGATAAACTAGAAAACCAAAGGCTGTTATTTATGTATCTTCACATTGTATTTTATCTGTGTTACGCTGTATGGCATTTTATATAACATAGATTATCTGTGCCTTAGTTTTTTAAGTGTAAAATTGGTATAATGATAGGTTTTTCTGAAGACTAAATATATTAGTACATATGAAGCACTTAGGAAAGTGCTAAGAATACAGTAAATTAATATACATTAACTATTATATTAGCTATTATTTTCATGTTTATCCATTCCCACTGATAATGCATAGCAAAAGCACAGGGTGATTGATCAATGTAGTCACTTCTTCAGGAATATTTATTGAGCATTTACTGTGTGCCAGATATTGGGGATTCAAAAGTAAAAAGACCATAACCTGCCCTCACAGTGCTTAAAATTCCAATACTGAGATGAAAGAAAGTAAATCATCACACGAACAGCAGTATACATTTAGAGACTAATAGACATTGAAAGAGCAGGAAAATGCTTGAAGGTGGGCAGAAGACACTTCACTTGTTGTCATTGTTGGATTCCTCCTGGGAGACACAGTAACCTAAATGTTAAAATGAAGTCAGCCCTATAAAGGCCTGAGGTAGGAAAAAGTTTGGTATGTCCCAGAAATAGCCAGGAAGCCACTGGGTTTGGAAGACAGATAATGAGAGGAAGAGAAATAGTAGATGAGGCTGGAGAGAGAGGCAGGGGCTGGATCACATAGGGCTAGATAGGGGAGGTAAGAAACTTGGATTTCATTTCAAGTGTAATGGAAAGTCCCTTCCAAATGAGTAAGATCTAAAAGACAGTCAGTCAGTCTTTCAAAAATTTCTTCACCTGCCTCACTGTGTCATCAAGCCCCCAATATAACTTGCCTGAACTGTTGGTTTCTTCATATTTTTCCATTCCCCTTCAAAGGGCAAAGCCATCCTGTTACCAGGAAACCCTGGAGGAAATGTCCCAGGTGCCCCATTAAGCTCCACAGTTAAAAAAGTGAAAAAGACAATTTTTGAACTCAAGAAGCTCATGGCACAGAGGGATAAATAGACACATTAGGAGACATGAAGCCATGGAGTGGTGAGTGTGGCAATTGAGACAAGCACAGAGAGAGTGCTGGGGGAGCCTAAGGGAGCTCCACGTTACTCAGGGCACTGGCCTAGGCCTTCTGCACTTGATCTTAGCCAAAAGGCCGAGAAGCGATGGCCTAGGCCTTCTGAAGAAAGTGGTGAGTGTGAGTTACTAGGTAAAGACAACTGCATGGGAGAAAGTGGCAAGGTGCAGGTTTTCCAGGCAAGGTGAGCAATCCTGAGGGAGAGTCCGGAAGCCAGAAAGCACAGTGCTTTCTTGAGAAGGAAGGGAATTCAGCATGACTTGAATTGGAGCCAAGCGCCTTAATTTAATTCAAATTTTGGTGCTGCTTCTACGTCTTCACATTTTTCTTAACCTTCCTTTCTTCTGGATCCATACTGCTTTATTTGGCCATTACTGACATGGTTGTCAATCTAATCTTTAATAACAATGATTTTTGGCAAGATACTGACTCTGAATATTGATCTGCCCACATGTAAAATGGGTTACAAATTCATATATCATGGTGAGGTTGTGAAAATTAAATCCACACCTCACGGGGTGGGTTAATAATTAATCCACACCTCATGGGGATGGACACTAGCAGAGCAGCTGGCATACAGAAAGGGATCAATGCAGATTCATCTAGTTCGATTCCTCAGTTGTTTTTAAGAGAATGCTCAAATTCCACAAAATTCTATTACTTTCTATTATGGTACTTACTAAAGAGCTTCTCATTCTTTCTAAATTTTCCTCAAGCTCTCTGTACTATTTCACTACTCTTGTCCACATTTGTCTATCCTTCCTTTATCAAAATGGATTCGCTGACTATTTTTTGAAAGCACTCATCTCTTGCTTTGAAACCTTCCCTCAGGCTTACAAAGTCTTCTTTACCATACTTGCAAAGCATTTACTTCTTCATTATCCTATACAGCTAGTCTTCTATCATGTAGGATAGGAAGAGAAATTGCAACTTCTTTCAGAATATAGCTTTTGAAAATATGTCACTTAATAAAACAACTGTGATAAACCTTTCTTTTTCTAAAAAAAGAAAGACTGAAATAGGTTTATAATTTTTCTATTTTTCTAATGCCCCTAGAGATTTTTTCCTATCCCCATTCTTTTTTTTGCATCAAATCTTTGAGGAAATGAAAAATAGAATGGGGATAAACTTGGGTCCAAATTTACTGAACAAATACCTATGACATGACTGTTATGTTCACACCCTCTATGAATCTTTGTGGTTGAAGGCTTAGTGTCGAATTTCCCAGTGTTCTGGAAAGCTTAGGCAGATGAGGTACAAGTTGTATGTCAGGACCGTCAGAGAATCTATATATTTGGACACTGGCTAAGATAGGCTAGCTGGCATCTATATCATAGATGAAAACCAAGGTACCACTAAATTTAATAACACACCCCAAGCAAGTTCTTATATGCTCATGATCTCATTTTGCCAGCTGTTTCCTTCTATCCCATTAGGCGCAAAGATTTTTAAAGACACATTTTGTTCCAGACCTTAAGGGATAACTGCTGGCAGTAAATTTTTCATATACAAAATTCTTTTGTCCACTAAAATAGTTGCTCCTTGTTCAGCTTTCTTACTGCCAGTGCAAATGGAAGATATTTGACTCTGGATATAAAGGGCACATAGTCTTTTCCTCTACTTCACTATCAGAAGGTGAGCCCATGATATACAAGAGAGGAAAACTAGAATCCCACACAAGGTACTAGTGAGTCACGTTGAGCAGAAGCACACAACCTATCTAACCCCTCCTTTGGTTCTTTGGGATCTAAAGCTTCGTTTTTTTAACCTCATTTTAGGAAGCTGATTTGGATTAAAGTCACATACAAACTGAGCCATCTCCAACATCTACATCAGGAAGTAACTCTAACTCAAGATAGAGGTCATTGGAGGGGCAACAGGTTTGTATTGCTTATTCTGGCTTCTTTTTTCCTGTACTGGAGATCATTTGGAAGAGCTACCAGTGACTGACCCTTTATAAGCATTAGATTTTGAAATAAAAGCGATTGCTTGTTCACTAGCACTTCCCTTGATGAAGTAGACAAGTGTCATGTAAAACAAACGGAATCCTGCTCATGATGGATTGGAATGGACATTCCATTGGGAGATATTTGAGCCAAAACCCCAATGCTTTGGCTCCTAGTTGCTCATGAAGCTTCTAATCGACTTTCATACCACTTGCCAATTATTGCTCTCAAGAACAATCCTTGAAGTAGAACTTTGATGGGCTTGTGCATTTCTAATGCTGAAATTCATTTGATCTGTAGCGTCTCATGGATTTTACCCACCAAATTCGTTTAGAAGCATTATGTGCTATTTAATGGAAGATTATAATTGAAGAGTTAATATAATACGAAAATCTAAATAATTCACCATCTGTAAAAATGATCACTTAACTACACCTTTTGAAAGGCATTAGAATACAATATTTACAAAATGTGTATTTTTCAGATTTAGGATGTTTTTGTGTATTAAGTAAATTGTAAAAAAATCTGTTGATAGTTACACTGATTTTAAGATTACTCATTGTAAAGTTTTAAAGTACTGAAGTATATGTAGGTATCAAAAGCCTTATTAAAATTATCTTCATATCTTGCATGGAAATATGTTCAATTCTCCATATTTTAAAAGGAAAAAAATCGATAAATGGGCTTATTGGTCAAAAAATTAGAAATAAATACTCATTTTTAATGTATTTGAATTTGTGAAAGGTTTATTCCACTGACTATATCTTCCCGAAATTTTAGAGAAATGAATTCAAAAGCTTTTCTCTGCATGTTTGTGGCTTAGTAAGTAGGAATGCTATTCAGCAGACATTTATTTAAAAAGCTATCTATAATTATGAGAGCAATCTGACTAATTTCTTCTACTGGCAAACTGAATCAGAGACTACTTTTGGACCAACATCAAGCAGTTATATAGAATATTTTGTAAAAGTCAGATAAGTAGTAATGTTCTGCATTTTTCATCACATTTATATATAAATAAAACACAATTATATAAATTGCTGAAATAAAGATTGTAGCTATTTCTTTACTCAGACTACTCTGGATATGTTTGTGAATAAAGAACAAAGGAACATTAATCGTAGACTATGAGAAGATATGTTTCAATTGTCTTTATATTCATTCACTGACTGAATACATTTTTCACACTGGAGAAATGCACAGATGATTAAGCCCAGGGCATATAGGGCATTCTAGAAAAATTCACCAATGTTTAAGCTATGGTCCTTAATTTCAAGTTGCTTTAAAAACTAATTTATGTGTTATTTTCTTAGAAATTTATATCTTTATTATAGAAATTTTAAATAATACATGTAGACTAAAGAGGAAAACATTATCAATCCCCTTCATCACTCATGTTATGCAGATTTTCAGTCTTTCAGATGTAGGCATCTATCTTTAAATGTCTTTGTTATAGCTTCAGGATTACTTCCCAGAGAGACCTTAATTATCTAATTAGGTTTGGCCTATTAGAATAGAAATCTCATTATGCATTACATTCTGTAAGTTTTTGGTGTACTTTTAAATTTTTCTCTCTCACACCACAAAGAAAAACTCCACAAGCTGGGACCGTGTATTTTCTATTTATTATTTTATTCCCAGTATCTTGTATAGCAGTTCACATAAATGTATGTCCAATTATTTCTTCCACAAAGAATTATCAAGTGTTTTTAATTGGCATAATAAAGAAAGGAAACAAAAATACCAGAAAACCCTCAGGTTAATAGTTGATACTGCATTACAATTCTAGAATCATAGTTTTTTATACTGTTGAATATTTTCACACATAAACATGATCTGTCTTTTTATAAACATGGTCTTTCTGTTTACTCAGTGCATTTTTCATCCCTCCATAAAGTTAATTTTCTTCATCTAAGTCCTACACATTTCTACTTACGTATTTCATCTCTTATTGCTACCTGCTATGGTCTGAATGCTTGTGTCCCTCCAAAATTCATGTTGAAATCTAATCTCCAATGTTGGTATTAAGAGGTGGGGGGTCTTTGGGAGGGTACTAGGTCATGAGGGCAGAACCTTCATGAATGGGATTAGTGTTCTTACAAAAGAGGACTGAGGGAGCTTGTTTTTCTCCTCTGATATGTGAGAAAACATGGGGTAACTTTTCCTCTAGGACTTTGTGTTTTTTAATTATTCTTTTCCTTGAAGTACTTTTGACACCTTAGACGGAAAAATGAACTAAGACTGCTGGCTGTGATGGCTCACAACATATCTGAATCCCAGCACTTTGGGAGGCCGAGGTGGGTGGATCACTTGAGCCCAGGAGTTTGAGACCAGCCTGGGTAACACAGGAAAACCCTGTCACTACAAAAAAGGAACACACCCTCACCAAACAATACATCCACTGACACCTTGATCTTGGACTTCCCAGCCACCAGAACTGTGAGCAATAAATTGCTGTTGTTTATATATTACTCAATCTAAGGCATGTTGTTATACCAGCTTGATTAAACTAAAGCAGTACTTTTATTAGGACTATTTGCCATTAAATTTTTAGAACAATTTTTAAATAAATTAGCATAAAAATATTCACTTCTATGCAATTTTTGGTTGGTCGCTAATTTCTTTAGTTAATTATGAAAGTTTTCAATGGGTTCTCTTGAGTTTTCCTGGCAGCACATAATATAATATGCACATGATGATACTTTTTATCACCTTCTTTCAAATATGTATGTGACCTTTATTTTTCCTGATTCTGCATCGGCCAGCATATTTTGAGTAATTTAAGGTAAGGGTGATTATAGTGATGGTCCTTGTCTTTTTCGTACTTCAGTGGCATCATTTCTAGGATTCAATTTTTAAGAAAAATAGTTCTGTTGCTTTGAGATAGACTTTAAAAATCATGTTCAGAAATTTTTAAAATTTGTTTACTAATAGTTTTTATGAGAAAATATTACATTTTCTCAGTGGCTTATTTTGTGAAATCTGTGAAGATGACCCTCTGGAGTTTTTTCTTTTGATTTTGTTAGTATTTTCAAAATTAGGTTAGTGTATCGAATTATCTTTTTATTCCTGAAATACATTCTCCTCTTTTGCTACTATGATTAAAAATATTTTATTACTTGCTATTGGCTGACATTATGTTTGTGTTTTTTTGTATCTATTTTCTGAGGGCAGACTGTCACGGAGTTCCCTCAGTGAGGGTTGTTATAAGCATGTTGCTGGATTCGAGTAACATGAGGCAGTACATAACTTGTCTGAGAAACTTAAAGCTGTTATTTCTTTCATTGTCACTTAGTTCACTCTCGGCCCAAGTGTTATACAATTAATGTTTCTTCTAATTTCAGCTCCTAAATACTTGATACCTCTTTAAAAATTCTCCTTGTTGCCTTTTGATCTTAATTGACTAGAAAACAACTTTCATATTTAGTTTAGCCTAAATTGGATTTATGGAAACTTCATCAAAAAGCAACAGACCCATATCAACAAAATAAAAAATACAAGGTTGTAAAAACATTGAAAAATATTGTCTGAAAGTGGTGAGTATAATCAAAATTGGATTAATATCTTTATGCTGCCATTTATTAGCTTTGAGACATTGGGAAAATTATTTAACCTATTACCTCAGTTTGCATAGTTGCAAAATGATACTTAACAGTGCCTAGTTACAGTTGTGCTGTGAGGTTTAAATGAGATAAAGAATATAAAGCATGTAGCAAAGTGCTTGGTACATGGGAATCACTCTGGAGAAGTTAACTCATATTACTATAACTGGACTAAATATAGCTGCTGGTTTGTTTTTTAATTACTGTATCAATAAGAAGTAAAACAGAACTGGTATAGAAAAAAATAAACTATGTAATTCAATGTTATAAAGCCAACTAATTAAGAATAAATTGTGGCAGATAATAGAATTATATATAGAAAATAAGCTCCAAGATAAAGATTCAAATTATTTACAGATAATTACATTTAAATAATCAACGTCAAATTTTCCACTTATATGTGTTGTGTATATATAATTGTACTCTGAAATATAAATTTGGCATTTCTGAGAAGATTTTGTTGTTCTTAACTTTTTAAGGCTGAAGACATTTTAATATCTCTATTTTTAATTTTTTAACTTAAAGATTTTCATAAAAATTGGTTACTATAAAGTTGTATTAGCTAATTTACAATGTTTTGTATTATTGACACAGATTTTTAGACTTTGCTGTTAAATGATGAGTGTATTGCCATCTAGCCAGGCTAACATTTTATAATTTTCTCTAAAATTATAATGACAGCCAGTAATATGGTTATGTTCATTCTTAATAAATTAATGATGCTGAATAGTCAAGATTGAGATTGCAACCAGATACCAATAAGTTTTATATTAATAAATGACACACAGGGTCTTAGAAGAAGAGATATCATAACTTTCATTTGGAAAAATAGATTTAAAAACAGTTACTAAAATCTTGCTTTACTGGAGGTGAAAAGAATCAGAGATTTCCAAAAGTAAAATCAGTATTTATATACCCACATGCTTACAATAATCTAGATCAATATATTTCTATCTTTAATGTGTAACATTTCCCCCAAGACTTTTTTTTTATTATTTTGCTTGAAGTATTTTTATGGCTTAAATAGAAAAATGAACTAAGACTGTTGGGTGCAGTGGCTTACACGTATAATCCTAACATTTTGGGAGGCCAAGGCAGGTGAATCACTTGAGCCCAGGAGATCGAGACCAGCCTGGGCAATATGTGAAACCCTGTATCTACAAAAACTTAAAAAAATTAGCTGGGTGTAGTGACCCATGCCTGTAGTCCCAGGTACTTGAGAGGCTGAAGTGGGAGGATCACCTGAGCCTGGGGAAGTTGAGACTGTAGTGAGCCATGATTGCGCCACTGCCTTCCAGCCTGGTGATAGCAGTGAAGAGTGAAGAGAAGAGAAGAGAAGAGAAGAGAAGAGAAGAGAAGAGAAGAGAAGAGAAGAGAAGAGAAGACAGAGAAGAGAAGAGAAGAGAAGAGAAGAGAAGAGAAGAGAAGAGAAGAGAAGAGAACTAAAGAAAAAGGAACCAAGACTTTAAAAAGATACACATAGATGTTTTCCAACTGTGAGTTTACTAAGATGAAAGACTGCTTAATCCTCTTCTAAGAACAATTTGGTTATTTGTTCATTTCCTAATTGCATGTATTTGCCCAAATAAGACCCAAGAAACGCCCTGTGCCACTACCACTCCAACTATAACAACGCTTCTTGTCAATGAAATGACTTTTTCCAAATGGATGTTTGCTTATTCTTTCGTTTATTTATTGTCGTTTAATACCTTTAAGGCTTGAGAATTTAGATTTTTTTCTGTCTACTTTTCATTTTTGAAGGTTTTGAGCTGAGACTTCACAGAAAACTGAATACAAAGGCACGTCTATTACTTCCTGATCAAAGCATCATCTGAAAATTAGCTACAATTAAATTTCAAATACAAATATTGAAAAAAGTCAATCTAATATTATCTTTATTATCCAAAAGGAAACTAGAAAGGCCTTTACAACAGATACAAATAAGACAATTAAAAACTAAGTTCTATACTTCTCTAAACTGCCTGGTAATTGCTCTCTTTTGACAAAGTATCTTTCTTTATTTTGCCATTTGAGGGACTCTCTGTTACGTTATTTTTTTCCTTATTAGTTGTTCTTCCTTCTAGCTTACATGGCTTACATTCCTAGGCTGTGTCCCCTCAGCCCTTTCACAGGGTCTTTCTGAACCTCCAAGTAATTAGCATAGATAATTTGCAAATAATGACATGGAAAATAGACACAAAATGTAAAGATTTTATGTGATGATTTATTTTATGACACGATCCCATCCAGCCGCACATTTTACCTGCACAACCTATTCCCATCTGTAATTCACAATATTTTTCCCCAGTTCCAGTGCTTTAGGAGAGATTAACCAGACTGTGTTAACAAAGAATATTTCCATGTAGGATGCACCTGTACAAACGTGAGCAAATATTTCCTCATTCCACAGTTCATTGGTGTTCTGATTCATTTAGGTGCTAAAATTTTAATTCACATAAGATATTTCTAAGTAAGCAGTTCCAAAATTTTGATTTTGACTTGTCTTAAAATATTTCTAATTAAGCAGTTCCAAAATTTTGAAATTTTGATTTTTAAAAAAAATTTTTGGCCCAACTTAACTGAAAAAGAGAAGGAAGAATAGTAAGTCCTCCTGAATCTATCAGCAATGGAGAGGACAGTAGGGTCTCATTTTCATTTATGCTGTCAGGTTGATGGATTAGCTTTTATTATACATGTGTTATGTGCCAAACGATGTCTTTTGATTCGAATTCAAGGAAAACAGCAGGAATCTTGAATGATGAGAGTTCTGAAAGAGTTGTTATTTCTGGTCCTTTAATAGAAGTAAAGAGAGACTCATAGTTAAAGAACATCAAAGTCTCAAAATCAACTTCACATGTAGTTTACTCATTGAGTGAGACATAATATGAAGAGTCAAAGCTAGTCATGATTAGTGGAGTTTAACAAAGTTTCTCTGTGTCCACTTAGCTAAAAGCCTTCTTTCTTTGTGTGTCAGGTGCTGAGATGTCTATGCAGGCAACTCTGAGGTTAGCTTCCCAGAGTTTCGGGGAAAAGCCATTCCTGAACACTCTGAGAGGTGCCGAAAAGTGGCTGAGCAGACAGACACGAGGTCTGGCATGGAGGCAGAGGATCACAGCGCAGTATGGACCTAACAGCTGGATGCCGTGTGGGGATATCACTATCAGCAGAAGATGCAACAAGACCCGGGCCAGTGCTCAAGCCCAGAGAGACAGGTTTGTAGGGGCCAGTGGGGCAGCGGTGACCATAGAAGACAGTCTTCTCCACTTTGATAACAAAACAATGTGTAAGGCATCTGAGCAACTCATATTACAACCAGGGAGAAGAAAATCAGAGGTACAAGGTGGGATGCATCCTAAATTGGTAGAGTAGATACCCCAGAGTGTTCTACCAGAGTTGACAGAATTACTTTGAATAAATAAGAAGGTATTTTATTACCAAGAGTCTCATGGGCTAAGTGTAAGTACAGAGGAATAAAGTTATATCTTTACACACTTGGGTGTGTGACAATGTAAAATGTCAACATTATACTTTCCAGTGGACTATGCCATGCAGAAGGCAGAAAGAAGTCAAAAGCCTGTTCTTTTTTTTTGTCCATTCCATAGTAAATAGCAGAAATTATTCCCTTTGTTAATCTAAGCATACACAGTCTGTAGGTTCGTAATGAGAAATAACTTTTTGTTCTTTGATTTTTTTTAAAGAAAATATAGAATTTATAAAACAAACCCTTTTTGGTTTGCTTATATTCCACCTTCTTTTAGCTAGATTTGAATGAAAGCAAAATAAAGCTGTGTATTGAATAAATATGTTAACTCTACAGTATTTTTGAATATATATTTTTCATGGTATAGTTCCAACTTTCATTGGTGATATTGATATGAAGGTCAGATTTACTGAGAGGTAATGTTCAGCCTTGGAAGCATCACCAAAATGTGTATATAAGGCCTTTGTCCACTAATGAGTGTCCTTTTATATGACTGGTTTTGTAAAGCCTTACACTGTGAATGGACCGTCAATCAACTCGCAGCTGCACTGAGGCCTTCTGATGGCTGTATCCATGGCAACGTGCCAAAAATGGCGGGGCAAATTAATCCATTTGTGTGAAATTCTCAGTGAGAGTCCACTTTCATCTTTCAGAAACTACTGTTAGGAAGTTTGATGATAATGTAAAATACTGAGCAAAAGCAAAATAGTGATGGACTATCCACAGGATCTTCTCCCTGTAAACAGTGGGACTTCTTTTCCTTTTTATCTGCTAGAGATGACAGAGCACAGTTGGGGATGTAATATTAGCACCATAATGTTCTTTTTATAAAAAAGTTACATTAATTTAATGTTCATATGTAGGTTTCTTTTTCACCTTCTCTCACAATGCTATCTAATCAGCCTGGAAAATAAGTACAATGATTTACACAGTGGTACAAAATTAAAAGTAATCTTTTATCTTGATGCTTTATTGCTAATAGTGTTTGTATAGCATATAGCATGAGAGATACTTCCAGCATCGAATCTGAAATTAATTGTTAGCTTCCTCTGTTATATGAACAGAAGCAGCTAAGTCTTTGTCTCTTAGAAAGGTTCTTTAAAAATCATCATTCTTTGTCTTAGATCATGCATTAGTCCTACATCTGCACAAGTTTGCTTTTCAAATGCCATATCTTAAAAAAACATATTTTGCCTCTGTTTGGAGGCAAACTTGCCTAAAACAAAATTGCAAATTGTATTGTTAAAATTATTTGATGAAAAGGTAACTTTTCACAAACTAAACATGTAGGGCAGATACTGCCTTTTATTTTAGAATTTACGTTCATTAATCAAAGCTATCCTAGTGAAAGCATAAGTGACGTGCCTTATGTCTACTTGTTACTCCTGTCTTGGGGACTTGAGAGTATTTTTACACACAGAACAAACGGATTATTTTCTATAACATTTTTCTTAGCTTTCTAAAGTCATCAGCTACTTTGAGAATCTAATAAAAGTTCTAGACACCTATGAGAAATACACATATGTATGCTGCACAAATTTGCTTGCAGTTTCAGATGATCCATGGACTACAGGTTAAGAACATGTTGGTTAGGCCAGGTGCAGTGGCTCATGCCTGTAATCCCAGCACTTTGGGAGGCTGAGGCAGGCAGATCAACTGAGGTCAGGAGTTCGAGACCAGTCTGGCTAACATGGTAAAACCCCGTCTCTACTAAAAATACCAAAATTAGCCAGCCCTGGTGGCGCACACTTGTAATCCCAACTACTCAGGAGGCTGAGGCAGGAGAATCACTTGAACCCAGGAGGCGGAGGTTGCAGAGCACCGAGATAATGCCATTGCACTCAAGCCTGGGTGACAGAGCCAGAGTCTGTCTCAAAAACAAAACAAAACTATGTTGGTCAAAGTGGTGTTGAAAATTTTCTCTAAAACATTGAATGGAGATGTCCAGTTTCAGTTCCAACACTTAAGAGCTTGGAAGTTGTCACTTCCATACTTAAAACAAGAAAAAATTGAACAAAGGAAAATCAATGGCCTTTCTTGGCCGTAGTAGAGAACTGGATTTGCAGGGCAAATTGCTACTTTGAAAACCAGAGAAAGCAGTAAGTCTAGAGAGTCACAGCTGAGATCTATTTACACAGAGCAGAAGCAGCTAGATCCATAAGCTGGGAGGAACACCGAAATGGCATTTCTAATGAACTGCTGGAGGCCAAGAGTAGACTAACTTGAGAGTGAGAAACTCCTGGGGGCTACAGTCTGAGAAACTCCCAAACTGTCCTAGGTTTACTTCTAGAAATTTTGTCAGCTCCTTATGATGATAATCCAAAAAAATTCCGGTTACAGTTTTGGCAGGGGAAGGGGAAGAGAAATCATTGTGAAATACTCCCAGAATGTTCTGTATAAAGCAGACCTACTCACCAGGAGAAAAAAACTTTACCTAAGTCTTATCCCACAGAGAAGGACTTTCCTCCTACTCTTACTCTTTCTAGCCTTCGGTCTCATGTCAGTTGGGAAAACAAGGTATAGCACTGGAAAAACACGTGTGAAGGTCACAGCCCAGAGATGCAGACAGCTTGAGATTTAATCATAAGATTATAGAATGCTTCCCCCACAACACACCTGACCACCGCACCAACATAATATATAAATGAATAATAACAATGAATTACAGCTGAAAGAGTTGGAAGACACACGGTCTCTCTAAGGAAGGGTTTTTAGAGGAGCCCAAAGCAAGAGGAGAGACAAAATCAAGGATAATAGCTGCAGCCTCTGGCACCTGAACAACAGCAAACATTAAACAAAGCCCAGCTCCTAGCTAGATGAATGTAAATCTTCCAATTAAAGGCCCATTTACCTCAGTTCTTATTACCCAATGTGTCAAATTATAAAGCATGATAAATGGAAGAAAACCCCATAATCTGAAGAAACCATGTAAGCATTAGAACCAGACTCAGATAGAACACAAGTATTGAAATTGTAAGGCAAGAAAATTTACATAACTATAGTAAAGAACATTCAAGAAAAGTTAAATAATGTTTGAAGAGAAGGACTCCACTTACAACACTAGGCAGATCATTGAGGCAGAAAATAAACAAAGAAACTCTGGACTTGAACTGGACTCTAGACCAAATGGACCTAATAGACATTTATAGAACATGCTACCAACAACTGTAAATATATTTTTCATTTGTGCATAGAACATCCTCCAGAATTGACCATAAAGCAAGTCTCAACAAACTGGAAATAATTGAAATTATGTCAAGTATCTTTTCAGACCACAGTGGAATACAATTAGAAATCAAAACCAAGAGAAACTCTTAGAATTATACAAATACATGGAAACTAAACAACTTGCTCTGGAATGACTTTTAGGTAAACAATAAAATTAGGGCAGAAATAAAAAATTATCTAAGATGAATGAAAATGGAGACACAACATACCCAAACCTCTGTGAAAGCAATGCAAGGAGGAAAATTTATAGCAGTAAATGCCTATATCGGAAAGATAAGAAAATATCAAATTAAAAACTTAACATCACACATAAAGGAACTAGAAAAACAAGAACAAACCAAACACAAAGCTAGCAGAAGAAAAATAACAAAATGAGAGAAAAACTAAATGAGATTGAGACCGCCAAAAATACTACAGACGATAAATGAAACAAAAAGTTAATTCCTTGAAAGAAGAAACAAAATTGGTGGACTACTAGGTAGATTAACCAAGAAAATAAGAGGGAAGATTCAAATAAGCACAATCAGAAATGATAAAGGTGACCTTTTAATTGATATCATAGAAATACAAAAGATTATTAGAGACTGCTATGAATATCTTTATGCTCCCGAACTAGAAAACCTAGAGGAACCGGAAAAATTCCTGGAAACATACAACCTCCCATGATTGAACCAGGAAGAAATAAAAATCCTCAACAGACCAATAATGAGTAATAAAATCAAATCAGAATAAAAAGTCTTCTAAGAAGAAGAAGAACAACAACAACAACAAAAAGCCCAGGACCAGAGAGATTCGTAGCTAAATTTTACCAGACATACGAAGAGCTGGTACCAATATTACTGAAACTATTCCGAAGAACCGAAGATGAGAGATTCCTCCTTAAAGCATTTTATGAAACTAGTATCACCCTGCTACCAAAATCAAACAAGAACACAACAAAAAAAGAAAACTACATGCCAATATCCCTAATGCAGATAGATGGAAAAGTCCTCAATGCAATACCAACAAATCCCACCCAACAGCATATCAAAAAGATAACTGATCACTATCCAGTTCATTTTAACCCGGGGATGCAAAAATGATTCAACATACACAAATCTATCAATATGATTCACTATGTTAACAGAACTGAAAACAGAACCCATATGATTATCTCAAAAGATGTGGAAAAAAACTGATAAAATGCAACACCCCTTCATGATAAAAAAACCTCAACAAACTAGACATCGAAGGAAAATACCTCTAAATAATAAGAGCCACCTAGGACAAAGTCGAAAGCATTCCCCCATGAGCTAAAACAGGACAAGAAGGTACACTCTCACTACTCTTGTTCAACATAGAAGTGACAATCCTAGGAGTGAAAATCCACAGTAATCAGGCAACAGAAAGAAATATATGGCATCCAAATTGGAAAAGAGAAAGTCAAATTATCTTTGTTTGCTGATGGCATGATTGTATACCTATAAAACCCATAAAACCACTCCAAAAGACTCCTAGACTTGATAAACAACTTCAGTAAAGCTTCAGGATATAAAATCAGTGTACAAAATAAGTAGCATTTCTAAATACCAATAACAGTAAAGCTGAGAATCCAATCAGGAACCCAATCCCATTTACAATAGCCACAAAAATGTATCTAGGAGCACATTTACCCAATGAGGTGAACAATCTCTACAAGGAGAACTGAAAGAATCAATATAATTAAAATGTCCATATTTCCCAAAGCAATTTATGGATTCAGTGCAATTCCTATCAAAGTACTAACATCATTTTTCACAGAATTAGAAGGAGCAATCTTAAAGTTCACATGGAATAAAAGTAGAGCCTGGAATAGACAAAGAAATCCTAGGCAAAAAGAACAAATCTGGGGACGTCACATTACCTGACTTCAAATTATTTTACAAGGCTATAGTAACCAAACGTTATGGTACTTTGACAAAAGTAGACACATAGATCAATGGGACAGAATAGAAAACCCAGAAATAAAACCACATTCCTGCAACCAATTGATCTTCAACAAAGTCAACAAAAATAATCAATGGGGAAAGGACTCCCTATTCAACAAATGGTGCTGTGAAAAATTGGCTAGCCATATGTGGAAGAATGAAACTGGATTCCTATCTCTCACCATATAGAAAATTAATTCAAGATGGATTAAAGATTTAAACATCAGACCTGATAATATAAAAAATCTAGACAGAAACTTAGAAAAAAAACACTTTTGGACATTGACCTCTGCAAATGATTTATGACTAAGACCTCAAAAGTTAATGCAACAAAAACAAAAACAGGCAAATAGAACTTAAACTAAAAAGCTTCTGCACACCAAAAATATAATCACCAGAGTAGACAGACAATGAACAGAATGGGAGAAAATATTTGTAAATTATATCTTGAACAAAGGACTAATACCCAGAATCTATAAGGAGTTCAAACAGTTCAGCAAGAAAAAAAAAACAACCTCCTTAAAAAGTGGGTAAAGGCAAAAAGTCATTTCTCAAAAGAAGACGTACAAAAAGCCAAAAAACAAATGAAAAAATGTTCAACATCATTCATCATCAGAGAAATGCAAATTAAAACCACAATGAGATACCATCTCACATCCGTCAGAATGGCTCTTATTAAAAAGTCAAAAAACAATAGACATTGGCGTGGATACAGAGAAAATGGACTGTTTATGCACTGTTGGTGGAAACCTATATTAGTTTAATTTCTATGGAAAAAGGTATGAAAATTTATCAAAGAACTGAAAACTGAGCTACCATTTGACTCAGAAATCCCAAAGGAAAAAAAATCATACATAAAAAAACCTGGACTCATATGTTTATTACAGCACTATTCAAATTAGCAGTTTTATGGAACCAACCTGTGTCCATCAACAATTAATTGGATAAAGAAAATGTACTATATATACACCATGGAATACTATACAGCCATAAAAAGAATAAAATCATGTCTTTTGCAGCAGCATGGATGGAGCTGGAGTCCACTATCCTAGAATATATAACTCAGAAAATCAAATATCACATGTTCTCACCTATAAGTGGGAGCTAAACAATAGGTACACATAGACATAAAGATAGAAATAAATTACAATAGGGACTGTAAAAAGAGGGAAGTCTCGAGGTGAGCAAAGGTTGAAAAATTATCTATTGGGTACAATGTTCATTATCTGAGTAATGGCTATACTAGAAGCCCCAAACTCACCATTATGCAACCTATGCATGTAACAAACATACATGCACCTCCTAAATCTAAAACAAAATAAAAAAATTTAAAAAGAGAATATACTAGAAAATTTAAAAAATAATTGTAACATAATTGAAGAATGCCTTTGATAGGCTCATCAGCAGACCAGACACAGCTGAGGAAAGAATCACTAAAATCATCTGAAGATAGATCAACAGAAACATTCCAACTGAAATACATAGGAATCAATAATGAAAAAAGTGGCAAAGAACTCAGATAAATTACCAAGCTTATAATATAGATGTAACTGGAGTACTGGGAGGAGAACAATGAAAGTAGCAGCAGAAATATTTAAAATACTAATAACCAAGAACATTCTAAAATTAAGAGCAGGTATAAAATCACAGATCCAGGAAGCCAGAGAACACAAAGCAGGATAATAAAACACATACGCAAACAACAACAAAAAGCAATGACACTAGGTATATCATATTCAAACTGCAAAAAACAAAGAGAAAATCTTGAAAGAAGCCAGAGGAAGAAAAATCACCTTATCTATATAGAAACAGGAACAAGATTTCTAGTGGAGTTACTGTCAGAAACTACGCAAGCAAGAGAACAGTGGTGAGAAATAAAGTATTGAAAGAAAAGAACTCACTAACTAGAATTCAATATACAGTGAAATTATCCTTCAAAACAGAAAGAGAACAAAAACCTTCTCAGACATACAAAAAACTGAGAAATTTTGCCAGACATTTTCCCTAAAAGAAAAAGTTCTTCAGGCAGAATGAAAATTACATAAGTGAGAAACTCCGATCCACATAAAGAAAGAAATAGAATTAGAGAAGAAATAAATGAAGGTAAAATAATGTCACGTTTCAAACTCTTAATTGACTTAAAAGAAAATGTTTATATAAAGTAATGGTATTAACAATGGGTTTGTGATTGTGAATTATAGATAAATCAAATAAATGACAGTGACATAATAGAAGACAGGAGGAAGGAAATAGAAACACTCCGAGTAAATGGCACTACAATTGAAGCAGTAGAGTGTTACCTGAAGGTTGACTTAGATTAAAGATATATTGGAAAATGTAGGGCAACCACTAAAAACTCTTAATGAAAGAAGTATAATTGCTATGACACAATTAAAATAGAATTTTATAAAATATTCAATTAAAACTACAGAAGGCAGAAATAGAGAGGGGAAGGAAAAAATAACATAAAGAATAAGAAATAGTTGCAAATCTGGTAGATATTAAACCAAATATTTTTATAGTCACTTTTAATGTTAACTGTCTTAATATACAAATTAAAAGTCTGAGAATATCAAAATTGGGTTTGAGAAAAGACCCAATTATATATTTTCTATAGGAAATCCAACTTAAGCATAATAACTCAGATAGGTTATAAAAAGCAAAAATGTGTACCTTGCTAACGCTAATCAAAAGAGGTGAAGTAGCTGTATCAGTTTAATAAAAAGCAGACTTCAGAAGAAGGAAAATTATCAAAGCTTAAAGAGAAGAATTACATAATGATAAAATTGTTAATTTTTCAAGAAGACACAACGATCCTTAAAGCATATTCACCTAATAATAGAGTGCCAAAACACATAAGGAAAAACTTATGGAACTGAAAGAAAAAGAAACAAATCCACTGCCCTAGTTGGAGACTTCAACACTCCTCTTTCAATAATTGATAGATTGAGAAGGAAGAAAATTGATAAGGATACAGTTGACTTTAAGTGTTATGAGAATAGCATTCTCCTAATACCAAAATCAAATAAAGGTAGTACAAGAACAGAAAACTAAAGGCAAATATCTATCAACATAGATGCAAAAATCCTCAACAAAATATTAGCAAATCAAGCTCAAAATGCGTGAAAATAATTTTACACCACAATTAAGTGGGATTCATTCCAGGTATGCAAGGCTGATTCAAAACTTGAAATCAATCATGTAGTCCACCACATCTCTATCCTAAAAGAGACAAAGCATGTAACCATATCAACTGATGTAGAAAGAGCATTTGAAAAAAATCCAACACCCATTCGTTTTAAAATCTCACAGCAAATTAGCAATAGAGGGAAACATCATTAACTTAATAAAGATCATCTACGAGAAATCCATAGCTACACATAGACATAGACATAAGGACTAGATGTTTTCTCCTAAAACCTGGAATAATGCAAGGATATCCTTTGTCACTACTTCTATTCAACATCATACTGGAAGTCTTAGCTACTGTACTACAACAGGAATTGTAATTTGTGCAGATTGAAAAGGAAGAAATGAAATTGTTTTTATTGACAGATGGCAAAAAATTATCTATGTAGAAAATTCGAACAAATCCACAAATAAAAAATGTCCTCAAACTAACAAGTAAGTATAGGAAGGTTACAGGATACAAGGTTAATATACAGAAGTCAATTGTTTTTCTATATACCTGTAGCAAACAATTGGAATTTGAAATTAAAACAATGCACTTTACAATAGCATCCCCCAAGATGACATACTTAGATATAAATCCAGATGCATATGTAGAGTATCTATATGTGGAAAAGTACAAAACTCTGATGAAATAAATTTTAAAACATCTAAATAAATGGAAGTATTTTCCTTTTACCTGAATCAGTAGAGTCAAAATGTTAAGATGCCAATTCTTCTGAAATTAATGAAGAGATTCAATGCGATCCCAACCACAATAACAGCTAGCTCTTTTATAGATGTTAAAAAACAAATTCTAAATTGTATATGGAAAGTCAAAAGACCTAGAATAGTCAACACAATACTGAAGAAAATGAACAAAGTTGGAAGACACACTACCCAATTTCAAGACTTACTGTAAAGCAAGAGTAATCAAGATAGTGTAGTACTGATGAAAGAATAGAGAATTTATCAGTGGAACAGAATCAAATGATCTCTGACCAAGCAGAAATGTCAATTTAATGGAGAAAGGATAGAATTTTCAACAAATGGTGCTAGAAAAATTGTATGTCCCAGAAAAAAATGAACCTAGACACAGACCTTACGCATGACAATATATCATAGACTTAAATATAAAATGGACCACCATAAAACTTTTAGAACTGATAAATAAGTAAAATTTCAGGATACAAAATCAATGCAAAGAATCAGTGGCATTTCTATATACCAATAACATTCAAACTGAAAGCCAAATCAAGAACACACTCCTATTTACAGTAGCCACACCGAAAAATGAAATACCTAAGAAAACAGCTAACCAAGAAGATGAAGGTGCTCAACATGGAGAATTATAAAACACTGCTGAAAGAAATCAGAGATGACACAAACAAATGAAAAAAATTCCCATGCTCATGGGTAGAAATAATCAATATTGTTAAAATGGCCATAGTGCTGAAAACAATGTACAGTTTCAGTGCTATTCCTATCAGTACCAATGTCTTTTTTTTCACATATTTAAAAAAACATTATTCTAAAATTCATATGGAGCCAAAAAAGTGGCTGGAATAGCCAAAGCCATCCTAAGCAAAAAGAACAAATCTGGAGGCATCACATTACCTGCCTTTGAACTATACTACAAGGCTACTGCAACTAAAACAGTATAGTCCTGGTACAAAAACAAACATGTAGACAAGTGGAACAGAATAGAGAACACAGCAATTAAGCCACACACCTGCAAGCATCAGATCTTCAACAAAGTCAACAAAAATAAGCAATATAGAAAAGACTCCATATTCAATAAATGGTGCTGGGACAACTGGCTAGTCATATGCAGAAGAATGAAACGGCACCCCTGCCTATCACCATGTATAAAAATTAACTCAAAATGGATTACAGACTCAAATGTTAGACCTCAAACTATAAAAATCCTAGAAGAAAACTTATAAAATATCATTTTCAGTATCAGCCTTGACAAATAATTTATGGCCAAGTCCTCAAAAGCAATTGCAACAAAAACAAAAATTGACAAATGGGACCTAATTAAACTAAAGAGCTTCTGCACAGCAAAAGAAACTATCAACAGAGACAACCTCTAGGATTAAAGAAAATATTAGCAAACTATGCATCCAACAAAGGTCTAATATCCAGAATCTATAAGGAACTTAAAAACAAATCAACAAGCGAAAAGCAACTGCATTAAAAAATGGGCCAAAGACATAACAGACACTTCTCAAAGGAAGACATACATGCAGCTAACAAACATATAAAAATGCTTATCAGTACTAATCAGAGAAATTCAAATCAAAACCACAATGAGATACCATCTCACACCAGTCAAAAACCGCCTTCAGTAAAAAGTATAAAAACAACACATGCTGATGAGGCTGTGGAGAAAGGGAAACATTTATGCACTGCTGGTGAGAATGTAAATTAGTCCACTCACTGTGCAGAGCAGTTTGGAGATTTCTCAAAGAACTAAAAGTTGCATTACTATTCAACCCAGCAATCCCATAACTAGGTATGTGGCCAAAGGAAAATAATTTATTCTACCAAAAAGACACATGCATCTGTATGTTCATCGCAGCACTATTCACAATAGCAAAGACATTAAATCAACCCAGGTGCCCATCAACTCTGAATTGGATATGAAAATATGGTACATATAGGCTGGGTGCGGTGGCTCACGCCTATAATCCTAGCACTTTGGGAGGCCGAGGCAGGCGGATCACAAGGTCAGGAGATTGAGACCATCCTGGCTAACACGGTGAAACCCTGTCTCTACTAAAAAATTCAAAAAATTAGCCAGGCGTGGTGGCGGGTGCTTGTAGTCCTAGCTACTCAGGAGGCTGAGGCGGGAGAATGGCGGGAACCTGGGAGGCGGAGCTTGCAGTGAGCTGAGATTGCGCCACCGCACTCCAGCCTGGGCCACAGAGCAAGACTCTGTCTCAAAAAAAAGAAAAGAAAAGAAAATATACTACATATACACCATGGAATACTATGTAGCCATGAGAAAGAACGAAATCACGTAATTTGCAGCAATATGGATGCAACTGGTGGTCATTATACTTAGCGAATCAATGCAGAAACAAAACCAAATACCTCATGTTCTCACTTACAAGTGGGAACTAAATATTGAATACACAGGACACCAAGATGAGAACAATAGACACCGGGACATGCAAGATGGGGGAGGGAGAAGAGGGGACCAAGGGCTGAAAAACTATCTATTGGGTACTACTATGCTCATTACCTGGGAGATGGATTGTACTGCAAACCTCAGCATCACATAATATGCCTTTGTAACAAATCACACATACACCCTGAACCTATAATAAAAAATTTTAAAAAGACATCGCAGAAGTTTGACATGACCTTGCATCTGGTGATGATTTTTAGTTATGACAGCAAAAGCATGATGAAAGAAAAATCGTTATGTTGGACTACATTAAAATTAAAAACTGTTTTTCTCCATTAAAGAAACTGTTAAGAGAATAAAAAGGCAAGCCAGAGATTGGGAGAAAATATTTGCAAAACACATATCTGATAAGGGACTTGTGTCTAAAATATACAAAGAAGACTTAACACTGAACAAAAGGAAAACAAACAACTCAATTAAAAAATGGGCAAATGATCTGAAAAGACACCTTATTAAATAATACAAATGGAAAATAAGCATATGAATGCTAAACAAAATTAGCATATGATGCTAAACATTTCTCATTAGAGAATTACAAATTAAAACAACAATTTTTTTTTTTTTTTCGAGACAGAGTCTCCCTCTGTCTCTCAGGCTGGAGTGCAGTGGCGCGATCTCGGCTCACTGCAAGCTCCACCTTCTGGGTTCACGTCATTCTTCTGCCTCAGCCTCCCGAGTAGCTGGGACTACAGGCACCCGCCACCATGCCTGGCTAATTTTTTGTATTTTTAGTAGAGAGGGAGTTTCATCGTGTTAGCCAGGATGGTCTCGATCTCCTGACCTCGTGATCCACCTGCCTCGGCCTCCCAAAGTGCTGGGATTACAGGTGTGAGCCACCGTGCCTGGCCAACAATGAGATTTTTAAATTAAAAATTAATTAAAATACACGTGTGTGGCAGGGCTAAAATGGAAAAAATGACAATATCAATTGGTGATGAGGTTGGGAAGCAGCAGCCACTGTTATAATTCATTGCTAATAGGAACACAAAGTGGTACAGGCTGTCTGGAAGACAGTTCGGCAGTTTCTTATAAAGGTAAACATAGTCTTACCATATATCCAGCAATCACGTTCCTAGGTAATTATCCACCTGACTTGGAAATGTATGTTCTTACAAATTGGGGGAGAATGGAACATCCCTTTTGCAGAAGAATTCCAAATAATTTTTGTAGATACTCAACCCTCTAGAAAGTAGAGTATAATTCCCAACTCCTTACATGTGGGCTGAACATAGCGACTTCCTTCTAAAGACTACAGTGTAAAAATGCGGGAAAAAAACTAAGAGACCTGACAAACACCTCAGCCAGGTGATCTTGGTCAACATCGAAAGTGACCGGTCATGTTGATGATATATACCTTTAATATGTGATGAAAATGGCATTTTTACCTCTGGTATCTTCTTCCCCAAACCCATAACCCCTGTCTAATCATGAGAAAAACATCAAACAAATCTCAATAGAAATTCTACAAAATGCCTGACCAGTACGCCTCAAAACTACCAAGGTGTTGAAAGGCTGACACAAGGTAAAACAAGGAAAGGAAAAACAAGGAATGGCTGAGAGACCATCACAGGCAAGAGTTGCCTAAGATGACATACCAATTAAATGTGATATGGTATCTTGAGTGGGAACATTTAACAGAAAAAGGATATATGCTAAAAACCTAGGAAAACTGAATTAAGTATGGATTTAGTTTGTTTTAAAAATTCAGTGATAAAATGCTTCTCTCTACTTGCAATTATTTCTTTTTGGAGTTCTAGGTATTTCTTTCACATCCTAGAACAGCAGTCCCCAACCTTTGTGGCACCAGGGACCAGTTTCTTGGAAGACAATCTTCCCCCAGATGTGGAAGCAGAAGGATGGTTTCGGGATGAAACTGCTCCACCTCAGATCATCAGGCATTATTAGATTCTCATAAGGAGTGCACAGCCTAAATCGTTTGCATGTGCAGTTCACAATAGAGTTTGTGTTCCTATGAGAATCTAATGCTGATCTGACAGGAGGTGGAGTTGAGGCAGCAATGCTCACCTGCCTTCTGCTCACCTCCTGCTGTGTGGCCCAGTTTCTCGGGGTTGGAGACTCCTGCCCTAGAAGGTTCTTAGAGATTAGGTATGGGAGCTTTGTAGGCTGATGCTTGACTATTCACAAGTATCACTGCATTATGTTCTTAATACTTATAAAAACTCTATTTTATTAATTAAGCATTTATCCTATTCTCAAAACTTTACTAAATTGAGGGTATATAAAGGAAGGCAAAATAAAAGTTTTTGTCCAATGGAATTTAAAGTCTTAGGACTGAACAGCCGTGTAGCAGCTGGACAATATAGTTTTGGTTTTCACCTCTCATCTGAAGACATGAAAACTTAATTTTTTAGTGACATTTGCTTAAAGATATTAGAACCAAAAGTACTTTAATACTTCTCACCTTAAAGCAAAATGAAACAGAAATTACTTCTCAGGACCTCAGATCGCCTTGCAACCACCGCCTCTTTTCTCTGTTCCCTCTTACACTGATACTGAAGAGTTGCCTACAGGTGTTGCAAATTCTTCATAACCAATTGATTCTCCAAATCTCTTTACTTGCTTCTGAGCCCTTCACTCAGTGGAAACTGCCATCGTTAAAAGTCTAAAACTAATATTCACGTTGGTTAATCTGAAGTTAATTTCTCTGTTTCCATAGTGTTCCTTTTTATCAACAGTAAAACTTTTGACTACTCTTCCTTTTTGAAATACTCTGTTACCTCATTAGCTTCTTCTTGGCCTTCTTCCCTAGCAACTCCTTTTCTGCCTCAGATTTAATCTTCCTTACATAGTTATTAATGCATTTACCTTCTCCTCTCTTTCTTCTCTCCCCACATGGTTTTATTAACTCCATCATTTTATACTACATCCATAGGCTGTTGCTCTCCAAGTCTCGCTCAGGTTTCTCTTCTAGGCATCAGATTCCCATTTTGCACTCCCCACTTGACCTTTGCTTTGGAAATTTTATGAACTGCAGACAACTCATCTCAAACTGAACTTGTCTTTCATCCTAGTTTTCTCTATTTCCAGTAAATGGCATCAATGTCTACCTATTGCCTTGTCTGGAAATGAGGAATTCATATTTCATTTAGCATTTCCTTTACTCCTGAAATTCAGTCCAGCATTAGGGAAATTCCATGTTTCTATATCCAAAATATATCTTCACCTGTTGAATTCTCTCTCTCTGTCATCATCACCCTTGGCCAGTAACTGTCATTCTCACCTGGATTCCTGCAACTATTTTTCAACAAGTCTTCCCTCAAACCATTGTAAGACATTCATAAGCTTTAGGAAGGCTTAATTTTAGAGTCCATAATTCTCATCATATAAACCAAACCATATTGAAATGTTTCCATATCCTACATTAAAAGCAATATTGCTGCTGTGGAATAGTTTTAAAATTTGTTTATAAGATTATTTGGTGGCAGGGTTTTACTTAATATATGACCAGCTAAGTTATATATTTTATATGACCAGCTAAGTCATAGATGAAATAAATATAATATAAAAAATATATATCATATTTGAGAAAATTTATTATTTATTAGAAATTTTCATATCAATAGAATTTTTTTATAAATGAAAAGAATTTAAGTCCCAAACATTTTAGCTTAATGATGTACTTATGAGTTTTAAATTTTAAAATATATAATTTTAGGCTATTATTTGTATAGGATTCAATTAAACATTTGTTTATTTTGATGTTGTGCCAGACACGTAACTCTCTTAAGACAGCACAGCAAAGAATTATCAGAACCAGAATTCAAAACCAAGGAATCTGGTTCCAGAACTGAGCTGTTAGTTCTGACTCTCTTCTGAATACTCTACGAATATGAGCCTGTTGGTTTTCAGATGTCTTGTGGTCCATATCACTTGTGCATATGTATTTGTTCACTAGGCACTTCTGCCCTAGTATATTAAACAGAAGACAAGAGAACTCTACCAATGTAAAAAGCATGCCAGCTGCATGATATTTCATATAACTTTTAGATAGTTAAGATTATCAAGAGTTATTAACTAACAGCACCCCATTTTTGGAGGACAACTAAGAATTATCACACTTTCAAAAAGAAGTTTTACTTTCAGTGAAAAAATAAACAAGTTTTGGGGACCTAATGTATAGCGCTGTGACTACAGTTAATACTACGGTACTATATTATTTACTGGAAATTTGACGAAAGCCTATTTCAAGTGTCCTCAGCTCCCTCCCCACAAGGCTCTCCCATGGTAACCATGGGTGATGAGGGATATGTTAATTAATTTGACTCTGGTAATCGCTACACAATACATGCATATATAAAGTCACCTAGAATATATACAATTTTGTATGTCTATGATAACTCAATAAATATAGGAAAAAAATACCAAAAAGCTAGTTTAAAAATTTTGAATCAGCATAGTCTGTGTACCCAACATGTTATTTAAAAATCAGTAACTTGCAAGGGTGATCCCTGAATGACTGTGTTTTCCCCCTCACTCTTGTTTGTATGAAGCATGGTATTTCAGATTAGAAGATGTTTGAGTCTAAATCATTCATCAGTGTTGTTGCCACATTTGGTGAAATGCATTTTTCCCTCCTTTAATAACAAATGCTCCAGGTTTTGAGTTACTCTGTTTTGCTTCAGTCATGGTAGAGAATTTTACCCAGGGATGCTTGCCAGGGACCATACTTGGTTCATGCAACATAGATGCTAGTTTTACAATTTTTTGGCCTGCATAGTGATCATCTTTGGCTTTTGAGGTCAGGCATAGCATTCTTCCAACCTGCTATTTTTGTAACATGTTAGAGTCCGCTTTCAAGAAAGAATGCTCATTAGCAAGGCATCCGCCATGTTCCGGTAAGGTTGCTTTACAGTGAATTCCTGAGAACTGCAAAATGTGAGCAAAATGTCTTCATACTGGTAGGCAATCAGTGAGAATTACATAGGTTTTATTTTTCCTTTGCCAGATTTAAAGCAACTGTTATGAAAGTTGCTTAGTATTAAATTCTAAAGGTTTTAAATAACGTAAACTTAGAGGTAAGAGTCCATGTCGGTCAAGCCTCTGATGATATGAAAAGGAAGGGGAAAGTGCTATCATTCCAATGTGGTCAAAGATAAAACTGTAGTTTTCACTAGTTTTTATCCATTCTTCTACCCCTTCTTGTCCACATTGCTTGCTAAACAGGTAAATTCTCTGTAAAATGTGTCTTGAGAAACTGAAACAACTCAGCTATTAAAAAGAAGTCAGTAGGGACAACAGCCACTGATACTACATGGAGAGAATTCTGTGACAGGTTATTTGAGTTTAGAGAGTACATAAAATGGCACTTTTTAATCTTCATGAAGGGCAATCAGAAGAAACTGCCTCATGGTAGGAAAATGTACAGAAATCAATCCTTTAAGTTGCATCTAATAGTGATTTGGAAAAACTATAGATGCTGGAATATGTGTTGCTGTATGTTTCACTTGGGCAGTTTTCTTAAAACTCACTGAATACGGTGGGTGAGAAGTAATCCAATTTTCACTCTATAGTATGTCCAACTTTGTAAATCTAGAAGCCCTTAATGAGAATTTAAAGAAATTAGAGTAAATACCTTTTACTAGATTGAAGAAAGCTGAAACTGGATCTCTTCCTTACACCTTATACAAAAATTAATTCAAGAGGGATTAAAGACTTACATGTTAGAACTAAAACCATAAAAACCTTAGAAGAAAACGTAGGCAATACCATTCAGGACATAGACATGGGCAAGGACTTCATGTCTAAAACACCAAAAGCAATGAAAACAAAAGCCAAAATTGACAAATGGGATCTAATTAAACTAAAGAGCTTCTGCCCAGCAAAAGCAACTATCATCAGAGTGAACAGGCAACTACAAAATGGGAGAAACTTTTTGAATCTACCCATCTGACAAAGGGCTAATATCCAGAATCTACAAATAACTTAAATTTACGAGAAAATATCAAACAACCCCATCAAAAAGTGGGTGAAGGATATGAACAGACACTTCTCAAAAGAAGACATTTATGCAGCCAACAGACGCTTGAAAAAATGCTCATCATCACTGACCATCAGAGAAATGCAAATCAAAACCACAATGAGATACCATCTCACACCAGCTAGAATGGCCATCATTAAAAAGTCAGGAAACAACAGGTGCTGGAGAGGATGTGAAGAAATAGGAACACTTTTACACTGTTGGTGGGACTGTAAACTAGTTCAACCATTGTGGAAGACAGGAAGACAGTGTGGCTATTCCTCAAGGATCTAGAACTAGAAATACCATTTGACCCAGCCATCCCATTACTGGGTATATACCTAAAGGACTATAAATCGTGCTGCTATAAAGACACATGCACACGTATGTTTATTGCGGCACTATTCACAATAGCAAAGACTTGGAACCAACCCAAATGTCCATCAACGATAGACTGGATTAGGAAAATGTGGCACATATACACTATGGAATACTATGCAGCCGTAAAAAAGGATGAGTTCATGTCCTTTGTAGGGACATGGATGAAGCTGGAAACCATTATTCTGAGCAAACTATCGCAAGGACAGAAAACCAAACACCGCATGTTCTCACTCATAGGTGGGAATTGAAAAATGAGAACACTTGGACACAGGATGGGGAACATCACACACCAGGGCCTGTCCTGGGGTGGGAGGAGGAGGGAGAGATAGCATTAGGAGATATACCTAATGTAAATGACAAGCACACCAACATGGCACATGTATACATATGTAACAAACCTGCACGTTGTGCACATGTACCCTAGAACTTAAAGTATAATAAAATAAATAAATACAGTAAAAAAAAATGAAAATGCAATATAATGAAATAAATTTCACTTGTCTGGAAACTATAGAGTAAGAATATTTTCATGTTTACTTCATTGTGATCTTATTTTTTACATTACCTGGATTTATGTAATAAACAAGTACATGTTATTGTTTAATCAAGAATGAAACTTTCATGACATATCATGGAAAGTGTGGATTCAACTTAGTTGCCTCTATTTCATAAATATAGTGTATCTAGAATGATGATTAAATCATTGTATTTCATTTAATATTTTTGAGTGTCTAATATTTTCTGGTCTCTGCCTTTTAAGGAAGAGGTGTGTGAGATCTGTCCTCCCCTCTGTATAGTGACACAGACAAATAGATGATGTTTGTGCCCACTGGTAAGTGCTGCAAGAGACAGAAAGAATTACTGGGTGTGTGAGCAAAGAGAAACATTTTATCATTAGAGGTAACCAGGAAAAGCCTCACAGAGGACTTACGTTTTGAATTTATGAGTAAAATCTTTGAAAGATGAGTAGGTGCTCAAATTATGGAAATGAAAGATAGGAATTTTTTTTTTTTTAAAGAAATGGCCTCAGAAAAAAAAGCTGTGGATCTTAAAAGGTTTATGTGCTTGGGAACTACGATAGGAACTTTGCTGTGATAAGAGCTGCAAGTGGTTAAAGGTTGGAGCACAGAATAATCCTAGAAGGCTAGTTGAGTGCTGGCTAGGACCTGACATGGTAATATGGAAGATTCTTTTTAGTTTAGCTGTTTTTGCAGTTTTACACATTGCTTTTTAACCTTTGAACACTGACCATCCAATAACCTACAGGCAGCAGTGAAAAATATATTTTTTAATTTCCTTCCAATTCTTTTCAAAAAATTATTAAAAAAAAATTAGGGATTATAGGCTGGGTGCTGGGGTTCACGCCTGTAATCCCAGCACTTTGGGAGGCTGAGGCAGGTGGATCACAAGGTCAGGAGATCGAGACCATCCTGGCTAACACGGTGAAACCCCATCTCTACTAAAAATACAAAATATTAGCCGGGCGTGGTGGTGGGCACCTGTAGTCCCAGCTACTCGGGAGGCTGAGGCAGGAGAATGGCGTGAACCTGGGAGGCAGAGCTTGCAGTGAGCCTAGATCGGGCCATTGCACTCCAGCCTGGGCGACAGAGCAAGACCGTCTCAAAAAAAAAAAAAAAAAAAAATTCAGAGATTATAAACTTAGATGGCAAAAAAAGCAGGCAGATAATGAGAATGAATGAAGTAGGCCAGGTGAAATATTTAGCTTTCCTCTTGGTCTAAGAGAAAAGAGCAAGTGCAATGGTAAACGGAGCAGAGACTCAGATTAGGTCCTGAGTGGGCAGTGCTGGAGGCAGTCACCGGACACCACTTGCCCCATTCACAGGAACTGGCAGCCCCATCCATTTTACCCGATACAGTTGTGGTGCCCATGTTGCCAGATATCTTGATTTTGCAAGATAAGCCAGAAATTAGGATTTTTCTCTGCTATATCCCAATTTTTAAGTGCTAGTAAATCCTTCATATTTTTTTTAAACACTGTGTGGGCCAACTTTATAGCACGGCCAAACAAAACAGGCTAGGGTCCTTATCAGACCATTGGCAGCCAGTTGACCATTGCTGTTTTACATTGTTGAGATCATACAATATACTCAACATCCTGCTTTTTCCCACTAAGATTAAAGCACCATAGAATTGTTAGAAATTCAACATCCACTCTTTTTAGTATGAGAATTTAAAAATACACTAAAAATTTGAGCATATAGTAAAGATATGTGCATATATTGAACACCCATATTTAGTAATCATTAATCTATCTTTTTTGTTTTGAACCTATAATTTAAAAAATAATACTTTACTTATTAAATAAAACTTTTGCACTTCAATTGTATTTTCAGAGGTTCCTCACTAGAAATAAATATTCTAAAGTTAATACCTTCATATTTATGTTTTAGTACTATTAATTTATATACATAAATAAGAGTTATTGTTTGCAGATTGCAATTTAAATAAGAGATATTATACTGTATGTTTCATTTGGCACCTTTTTTTAACTTAACACTATTCTAGAGAAATTTAGCCAAGTTGGTTATCGATAGGGGTAAATCAGTTTAATTTTCATAGCTATAGAAAGCAAAAATTCATTATAGAGAGTAGCATTGTATAAATATATGTTTATTTATTTTCTATTGATGGCTATTTAATTTTCTCCCATTTTTTTCACAGAAATTATGTTGTATTGAACATCTTCCTACATATTCCCTTTGGCACATATATCTAATTTCTCTAGAGTGCATAGTTGAAGAAGTGGGTTTCTAGGTTCTAGGGGGCCTATGTCTTCAACTTTACTGAATGAAAATTTTAAAATTTTAATTAAGAATAGTAAAAATTGGCTTCCCTAAATAGTTGTACCAATTCACACTTTGCCAGTTGTCTGTGAGTTCCTTTTCCCCATTTTTTGCCAGTATTTGGTATTTTCCAAATTGGAGCATCTGTTTATATGTTTATTGGCCATTTGGGTTTCCTCTTCTATAGCATCTCTGTTTATAGCCTTTGAAAGTTTTCTCTTTTCACTTGTATTTTTAAATTTTAGTATTCGCAGCTTAATAATTTTAGTTGTCAATATTTCGTCAGCTATATGTGTGGCAATTTTTAAAATTTTAAAGATTTAATCAGATTTACTAGTCTTTTTTCATTTAAAATGTCATATCTTATCTAATAAATCTTTCTTTTAAAGAATGACAATACTCTCCCATACTTTATTTTAAAATATTTCAAGTTTGCTTTGTGCATTTAAGTCTTTAGTTTCTCTGTGATTTATTTTGTGTATTGTATTAGTCAGGGTTCTCTAGAGGGACAGAACTAATAGGATATATATATTTAGATATATATATTTATATATTTATTTAGATATATATGTATAAAGCAGAGTTTATTAAGTATTAACTCACACGATCACAAGGTCCCACAATAGGCTGTCTGCAAGCTGCGGAGAAAAGTGAGCCAGTCTGAGTCCCACAGCTGAAGAACTTTGAGTCTGATGTTTGAAGGCAGGAAGTATCCAGCACAGGAGAAAGATGTAGGCTGAGAGGCTAGGCCAGTCTAGTCTTTCCACGTTTTTCTGCCTCCTTTATATCCTTTCCGCACTGGCAGCTGATTAGATAGTGCCCACCCAGATGAAGGGTAGGTCTGATTTTCCCAGCCCACTGACTCAAATGTTAATCTCCTTTGGCAACACACTCTCAGACACCCAAGATCAATACTTTGTATCCTTCAATCCAGTCAAGTTGACACTCTATATTAACCATCACATCTATGGTGTGATGTAGGTATTTAATTTTTTTCCTTATTAACAGTCAATTGTTTCAGCTTTATTTCTTGCCTAATCCCATTTCTCATTCTCAGTTGCTCCCTTTCTAGAATATGTATTGTATATGGTTCCATGTTCGAAAGGCTTGTTTACTTTAAAAGATAAACATTAGCAAGCATAGAGCTTTCCAAGCCATCCAATTCAGGGCATTCTCTAGTACTAGCTCATGCATGCCTGGAACATTGACAAGTGATCAATAAAGTACAGCAATAAGAAATTTTTTAAAAAAATAAAACTTGGTAGATCAATTCTGAAGATATCATAGAGGTATAGCAGTAAAGGAGATTAAGGTGTCAGCCAATTAAGCAGTTTGTTTCAGTTATTTGATCCAGTGTACTAAGGCCTAAAATAATTATTTTTTCTACTGAAAAAGGGAAAAATAGTTCTTACCTGTTTGTTCTATGCTAAGAGCTTTACAACGTTTCAAAATCTATGCTATCAAAAGAATTTAAGTGAAATATTTTTACTTAATACATTTATTGTTTCCATTGCCTATTCTACCACTGCTTCATAGACATGTGAAAAATGTTCATGCCTATGGTTATTGCCTCAGATGACGTAAGATGGCCCTAGACAAAGCTACTCATAAAGCTGGATTAGAGCCCTGTAAGACACAGTTTTAAATTGGGTTAACACTGGTAAAGGGGCAAAAACTTTATCTTTAGAACTATTAACTCATAAATTCTTTCCATTTTGGAATGTTGCCGTGAAGCTATCTGTCTTTATCCAAACCCTAAAGATGCCATTGTTCTTTATTCCACTGTAGGCTTTTTTCTTCTTCTTTTTCTTCTCTCAATGACTTGTAAACTACTGCCTGCTTCATCTAATTCTGGTCAATCTAAACCCTGATAACTCTTCTTGTTGTTCATCCTCTCAGAGAAATGATAGGGGTCAGACCAGTCTTTCTCATTTAGATTATTTCCCCATTCTCTCCAGTTACTGAAACACATATAAAGCCAACTAAACCCTGCTCAGTTGAATTCAAATGATCATTTTCCAATCAACATAAGATAGATATATTCATTCTTTTATGCTTTAATCATTTGATCAATAAACTGAAAATGTTTAGATATTTTAATTATCACTTCTTCCAAGTAAGCTTAATGTAAGTCCGCATTTTAAAAAACTTACATTAAGAATTTACTGTTGTTTTAACAAAATGTATAATTCAGAAAAGCTCATGAGTATCTCAATAAATGCAGAAATACCATTTGTCAAAATTTGACATTCATTCATTATTAAAGTCTCAATATAATAAAAGTCACATATGACAAGTCCACAGCTAACATCATAATCACTGAAGAACGCCTGAAAGATTTTCCTCTAAGATCTGATAAAAGGCAAGGGTGCCCACTCTTGCCATTTCTTTAATGTACTACTGGAAATCCTAGTCAGAACTATTAGACAAGAAAAAGAAATAAAAGGAATCCAAATCAGAAAGGAAGTAGTAAAATTATATCTATATGCAGATGATATGATCAGATACATAGAAAACCCTAAAGACTCAACAACAAAAAAGCCTATTAGAACTAATAAACAAATTTAGTAAATTTGCAGGATTAAAAAAATCTACATAAAAAAATCACATTTCTTTTTTTTCTTGAGATGGAGTCTCACTCTTTCGCCCAGGCTTGAGTACAGTGGCGCGATCTTAGCTCAATGCAACCTCCACCTCCCAGGTTCAAGCAATTCTCCTGCCTCAGCCTTCTGAATAGCTGGGACTATAGGTGCACACCAGCCACACCCAGCTAAGTTTTGTATTTTTAGCAGAGATGGGGTTTCACCATGTTGGCCAGAAAGGTCTCGATTTCTTGACCTGGTGATTCGCCTGCCTTGGCCTCTCAAAGTGCTTGGATTACAGGCGTGAGTCAAATAAGTAACATTTCCATACACAAACAATGAACTATTCAAAAAGGAAATGAAGAAAACAATGTTATTCACAATAGCAACAAAATAATCAAATATTTAGACCAAAGAGGTATAACCTAAACCAAAGAGGTATACTGAAAATTATAAAACATTGATGAAGGATATTAAAGAAGACATAAATAAATGGAAAGAAATTTCATGTTCATAGATTGGAATAATTAATACCTTTAAATTGTTCATATTACCCAAAGTGATCAGCAGATTTGATGTAATCCCTATGAAAATCACCATGGTATTCTTTACTGAAACTAGTCCTCAAATTCATATGGGATCTGGAACCACAAAAGACTTCAATTAGCCAAAGCCATTTTGAGCAAGAACAACAAAACTGGACACATTTTTCAATCTCAGAAATTGAAATTTCAAAATATATTACACAGCTACAGTATTGAAAACAGTATGCTCCTGGCATAAAAACAGTTACATAGATCAAAGATAATGGAGAGCCCAGGAATAAATCCACACATCTATGGTCAAATGATTTTCAACAATAATGCCAAAAATACATAATGGGGAAAGACAGCCTCTTTGGTAAATGGTGATGGGAAAACCAGATAGCCATATGCAGAGGAATGAAATTGAACCCTTATCTCATACCATATGCATGCACCATACACCATTTACAAAAATCAACTAAAAAGACTGAAAAACCTAAAATCATAAAACCAATGGAAGATAATACACAAAAAAGGTTTTATGACACTGGTCTAGGCAATGATTTTTTTGGATAGGACCCCCAAAGCACAGGAAACAAAAGCAAAAATAGACAAGTAAGATTGCACCAAACTGAAAAGCTTCTGCACTGCAAAGGAAACAATAAGCAGAATGAAAAGACAATCTATGGGATGGGCAAACATTTTCTCAAAGAGTATATATCTGAAAAGGGACTAATATGTAAATTATGTGAGTAACTCCTGCAACTTCATAGTAAAAAAGAAAACAACAACAAATAACCCACTGAAAAAATAGGTTAAGGACCTGAATAGACAGTTCTCAAAAGAAGGCATGCAAATGGCTAACAGGTATATGAAAAGATGCTTTTGTGTCCGGTATTTATTCCTTCCGTTGGGTTCTTAGTCTCGCTGACTTCGAGAATGAAGCCGTGGACCCTCACAGTGAGTGTTACAGTTCTTAAAGATGATGTGTCCGGAGTTTGTTCCTTGAGATGTTCAGCTGTGTCTGGAGTTTCTTCTTTCCGGTGGGTTCGTGGTCTCGCTGACTTCAGGAGTGAAGCTACAGACCTTCGCAGTGAGTGTTAAAGCTCTTAAAGATGGTGTTTCCGGAGTTGTTTGTTCCTCCAGGTGGGTTCGTGCTCTGGCTGACTTCAGGAGTGAAGCCGCAGAACCTCACGGTGAGTGTTACAGCTCATAAAGGTAGTGCAGACCCAAAGAGTGAGCAGCAGCAAGATTTATAAGAGCGAAAGAACAAAGCTTCCATGGCGTGGAAGGGGACCCAAGCGGATTGCTGCTGCTGGCTCAGGTGGCCAGCTTTTATTCCCTTATTTGGCCCCACCCACATCCTGCTGATTGGTCCATTTTACAGAGAGCTGATTGATCCATTTTACAGAGTGCTGACTAGTCCATTTTACAGAGTGCTGATTGGTGTGTTTACAATCCTTTAGCTAGACACAGAGTGCTGATTGGTGTGTTTTTACAGAGTGCTGATTGGTGCATTTACAATCCTTTAGCTAGACACAGAGCACTGATTGGTGTGTTTTTACAGAGTGCTGATTGGTGCATTTACAATCCTTTAGCTAGACACAGAGCGCTGATTGGTGCATTTTTACAGAGTGCTGATTGGTGCGTTTACAATCCTTTAGCTAGACAAATAGCGCTGATTGGTGCATTTACAATCCTTTAGCTAGACACACAGTGCTGATTGGTGCATTTTTACAGGGTGCTGATTGGTGTGTTTACAATCCTTTAGCTAGACACAAAGCGCTGATTGGTGCGTTTACAATCCTTTAGCTAGGCAGAAAAGTTCTCCAAGTCCCCACTCGACCCAGGAAGTCCAGTTGGCTTCACCTCTCACTTTCACTACTCACCACAAAAGTGCAAATCAATTCCACAATGAAATATCACCTCACACCTGTTAAGTGGCTGTGATCAGAAAAACAAAAGCTAACATGTGTTGTCTGGGATGTAGAGAAAAAGAAATTTGTATATGCTGTTGGTGGGAATATAAATTGATACAGCTATTATGTGAAACCATATGAAACTAAAAATGGTCCCTTCAAACTAGAACTAAAAACAGGACTACCATGGGCCCACAATCCTGCAGTGCCACTTCTGAGTATTTGTCCAAAGGAATTGAAAACAGTATCTCGAAGAAATACCTGCACTCCTATGTTCATGTCAGCACTATTCACAATAGCCAAGATATGGAAACAACCTAAATATTAATGAATGAATAGATAAAGAAGCTGTAGTGTATATATACATATAATATTCCATATATTACACATGTATACACACACACACACACACTATGGAATATTATTCAGACTCTTAAAAGAAAGAAATCCTGCTATTTGAGACAGCATGGATAAACCTGGAGGACATTATGCTTAGTGAAATAAGCCAGACATAGAAAGATAAATACTGCATGATCTCGCTTATATGTGGAATCTAAAAATGTCAAACTCATAGAACTGAAGAGTAGAATGGTTGCTACCAGGAGCTGGGGAAGGGGATGTGAGGAGATGTTGGTTAAGAGGTGCAAGTTTTAGATATAGAAGATAAATAATCTCTGGATATCTAATGTACAACAGTGTGAATATGGTTAACATTATATACTTGAAATTTGATAAGAGGGTAGATCTTAAGTCTTCTCACCACACACACACACACACACAGACACACACACGGCACAGTAGCTAAAGGAAGTGTTAGATATGCTAATCAGCTTGATTTTGGTAACTATTTCACAATGTATATACAAATATAAAAACACCACATTGTATACTTTGAATATATATAACTTTTAATTGTCAACTACTTCAATGAAGTTGGGGGAAAAAAGATGCAGCTCCTTCATTGTTTTTTCCCCCTCCTTAAATTCTCTTTTCACTTTCTTCAGGTGACAGTCTGGGGCATTTTAAAGAAATACTTTTCCATTTGAGGTCAATAAAATATTTTCGCACCTTTTCTTTCCTGGTTCTGCTCTCCTTCTCTAAGCAGTAAACTTCACAGTGATAGACACTCTGGGTGAGCTCACAGCTTTTTGAGGAGTATATTCAATTCAGGAAACTGGTAGGATTTCCTGGATTTGGGGCAGGAGACCTGGAGAAGTAGATGGGAGGAAATCAGGGAGCCAAGTAGCCTGGGGCATTGGTCTGGACTGAGTGCTGTACCAGGGGTTTTACTGGAGTGCATTTCTCTGCAGTGCAACTTTGTATCTGCAGTGCTGAGATTGGCTTCTTGTAAACAAGCCTGGGTGCATGGTTTTCATTCCGAAGCCATGTAAGATTTTGATCTTGGCAAGTGACTGCAGTTTATGACAGCTTTGTCCACAGGAAAGTGGCTGTTTTTACAGAGAGAACTGCAGAAACCAGACCTTCATGGAACAAAGCCTTAGTGAGGTTTTAGTTTTAAATTACCAGAGCCAGGTTTAGGTAAGCAGTGCCAGATTAGCTGTAACAAAATGTATTCTGCACGTAGGGTCAGGGAGGGGCTGTGAAGAAGAAAGCATCAGCTTCTGTGACTACACAGTGGCTCTGGAGTCAGGCCCTGTCGTGTGCTCTCAAATTAAAGATAGACAGTGGATTGCATGTGAGGGAGTAATCATCCCAAAGACAGCTTGCTTAGGCTTCAGCAATAGCACCATGAGGCAGTGCAAATAGCTCATATGGCACAGGTCTGAAAAACACTGTAACAAGAATGTGGATACTGATACCATTGGGGTGCCAGAAACATTGGACTCAGAGGGAAACTGAAATTAAGCAATTTTTAATGCAATGCATGTGAAAGAAAGGCCCCTCAAATAAGAATTGGTGACTGTACTTCCTCCTTTGTAAATTTCTAAACTGTTCAAGATGGCAGCAATGGCCTCCTTTGCTCTGAGAGGGAAGGCAGTAAGCATATGTAGATTTTAACCTAGGGAGATGATCAGGATAGACTGCCAAAATTTTCCTCTTGCTCAGAGAGTCCTCCATGTAAAGTTAAAGTTCACAGATCATGGATTCTGGGCAGCTGACGTAGAATGACTGGCCTCCTGGAATAACGAAAACTGAGATTTTCTTCTTATACCTTCCTTTATGCAGGTCCCACAGAGTGGGCTTGGCTTTAATCCTTGCCTAGAGGAATCCTGGGATTCTGCTGTGATGTTCATCAATGAAATATCATGGGTTTTGGGAATATGATTTTTTATTTGGAAAATTGTTTCTGCGTCTGAGGATTATCTCATTTTCTAAATGTTATAGGTGTGAGGTGATAGCTATGATACTTATGAAGAATCATGTGAATCCCAGTAACTCTGGATTCCTTACAAGTGAGCCTCAGGAGAGCCTTAGCACAGAACCAATACTATGACTTCTGAAGCCCTGAAAGAAGAGCATTCATTCCAGTGGGAGGCTTCCCAGGATATATTTACTGAGGAAATGACAGCTTCACTGAGAACTCCTCTGGCTGGAATGGAACAGAATGAAATTTTGGGAGAGATACCTTTTGAATTTTAATTTTCTTAAACTTTTAACTTGTGAAGGAAGAAGAGGAAGAAGAAGAGGAAAAGGAAGAAGAGGAAGAAGAAGAGGAAAGGGAAGAGGAGGAAGAGGAGAAAAGGAGGAAGAGGAAGAAGGAGGAGGAGGAAAAGAAGAAGAAGAAGGAGCAGGAGGAGGAGGAAGAAGAAGAAGGAGGAGGAGGAGGAGGAGGAAGAAGAAGAAGAAGAAGAAGAAGAAGAAGAAGAAGAAGAAGAAGAAGAAGAAGAAGAAGAAGAAGAAGAAATTATTTCAGCCTGTTTTTTCCTGTTTTTTTTTTTACTTTGCACTTTCTGTAGGCCCTAACAACTAATTTCAGTTTTTGACTTACATTTTTCCTCCATATTGATTGGGCAGATTCATATTCAAATTAGAGGCATGTTCATTTTACCGTTGTCACTTGCTAAATTGCAGATGGTGACTAATTTGTACCAGTTTACCTGGGACTGCCCTGGTTTTAAAATGGAAAGCCCCACGTTTGAGAAACTGTCAGTCCCAGGCAAACTGAAACGATTGGTTGCCCTTTCTGAAAGGTTATGCTGGAAAATGTGGCTGTACATACTTTGGACATAAAAAAGGGAATGACCTTTTGGTTTGGGAAACAGATTGGATTTGAAGTGAATTTACTGGACATACTGTTCTGACCCATTCCAGAGTCCTGTTTGGGCAAAATGTGGACTTTTTTTTTTAAATGAAACACTTCTGGAGAATATATGGATCAGTATGGTGTCAGGAAATCCACTTGCTGGGGGTGGGTGGGGACAGTCTTAATGGGCAGCTGTTTCCATCCCATGTGCGAGGAAGCCTTGCTTCAGATTGGCCATCAGCTTAATGGCGAAGCCAAAAGGATTAAGAGAATGAAAAGCTGGATCATGTTTAAATGACCCTTCTCTTCCAATTTCGTCGTTCTCTTTCACAAAGAAAGAACTGTTTGCATAGCCTTTCTCCCTGCACTCACTAACTTCTCTCTCACCCTAGATAGAAGCATTTGGAAGGAAAAAGTGCCCATAGCTGTCCTGGCCCTTTACCTGCATGTCTGGTTAGGGTCACAGCTGCTAGCTTAAAGAAAATGTCCAGTGCTTCTCAAACAGTGCTCCGCTGAAGGCAGCATTAGCACTACCAATCTTGATAAAAATCCACACCTGGGGGCCCCACCAAAAGTCTACTGAGCCAGAATATTGGTGTAATGCCCAGAATACTGGGCAGTGTAATGATTTGCGAATGTTTAAGGTGATTCCTACGCAGGCTGGGTCTAAGATACTGCTGTAGGTTGTGGAAAAGCTACTGTGTGTACCTGGGAAGTTGCAGTGTTCCAGGGTTGCTGGTGACTAATGGTATAAATCGAATTCTGTGACTAATGGGATAAATCTAATTCTAATTAGTATTAGGAAGTCCTCTTCCCTGATATAAATTTTTTACTCTTTTTTATGGAATGTAGCTAAGTTAGCAGGAAGTGATCTTTTTCAGGCCTTGCTTTTATAATATTTTTGGTGGAAGCAGAATGACATTTAGTCTTGGGCTAATGATTTCCTGCTACTGAGGCAAGACTCTTCTGAGTTCTCTCCTGAAAACCCTATGAATTATGAAGTTTCCACTCAGGCTCATGAGAATAGGCTCTGCCCCCAGCCCCAGGTACGGTTTCTTCTAAGTCCATTGGATGATCTTTCCCCGGATTTAGAGAACTTCCTCACACACACAGGATGTTACTTACTGAGCTGAATATGAAAGGCGACGCTTTGCAGAACTTGGGAGTTCTATCTGTGCAGCATTCTCCTTTCTGGTATTCTGCCCTGAAACGCCAGCTGCCTTGGCCTCCGGGACTCCCAGGTCTGTGTTCTCAATCTGAAGAATGCTGGGCTCAACCAGGGCTACCCTTCCTTGCACCCTGGACTGGACACTCAGGACAGTAAGCTGGAGAAATTAGTGTTAATTTGTTGCGAACTCCCAGAGATTTAGTGCCTGATGTCCAATGATGTGAAAACCACTATTTCATATATTTTGCCTTTTATACTTGTGTCAGGCAGAGAGCTAAATTTGTTCTCTGTTACTCTATCTTGACCTGAAATGGAACAACTCTTCTGCCATTTTAATTATAATGGTGGTGTCCCATTTTATGCAGACTCAGACTTCTATTTGTAGTTTTATTTTCCCACATTAAATTTGTGATCAGCTCATTATATCCCTCCTCAGTATCCTGCAGGGATTTTTATGTGAATTGCATTTAATTTCTAGATTTAGTGAGAATTAACATATTTAATCTCACCTATGAACAAGAACAGGACCCACACTTACCCCAACTCTACGGAGCAACATTCACATTGCATGTGGTAGGGTTAACACCTGTTAGAATTAGATAAATAGCATGGCACCAAACAAAAAGTACTTCTCCATATACCACGATCTTTTATATTTTAAAAAGAATTTTCGGCTAGGTGCGGTGGCTCACGCCTGTGATCCCAACACTGTGGGAGGCCAAGGTGGGTAGATCACAAGGTCAAGAGATCGAGACCATCCTGGTCAACATGGTGAAACCTTGTCTCTACTAAAAATACAAAAATTAGCTGGGCATGGTAGCGCGCACCTGTAGTCCCAGCTACTAGGGTGGCTGAGGCAGGAGAATCTCTTGAACCTAGGAATCAGAGGTTGCAGTAAGCTGAGATCACGCCATTGCACTCCAGCCTGGTGACAGAGTGAGACTTTGTCTCAAAAAAAAAAAAAAGATTTTTTGTATTTTCTTCAAAAATTGTATGCATCCTTTAAATTTAATTCATTGATATTGTATACTTTTTTGTTCGTCTTATTTTCTGTTTCATTATCTACAGTTGCTGGTGCAAAGGGTCACTATTAATTTTAGTAAAATGATCTTGTATTTATTAATCTCACTTATCATGACCACTTTCAAGATATAAGATGGACCCTTCACTCCAAATTTGGTTCAAATGCCTAGACTGATAATACCATACACACACCAGGAGGAGACAAAGTCAAGATCTCTGGGGAGAGCAGGGCTGGCCTTATAAGTAGCTCCCATAGGGATAGAGAAAGCAAGGGAAGGAGGCTGGCTAGGGTTTTAATAATTGTGTTCAGGGGGTGGGATTGAGGTGAAGGTTCTCATGCATGGGCAGGGTCTTGCTTGTTTTGGATATCCCACCAGCACCCTAGGAGGGAGTGCCCGGCTTTATTGTATTTCTTAATTATGCAATTTAAATAATGTTATAAATGAAATATATTAATTTAGCAATTATTACAGAAATAATATCTATAAGTGGACACAAGGGAAAAAGGCTGGGGTTAGGCAAAATGACAAGTACACTATGTCAGGTAATGGATTTAAAAGTTAGCCTGATTTATTCACTCCACATTGTAGACACATAGCAAAATGTCACCTTGCAACCAATTATTTGCCAATTAAGAATAATACTAAAAATAGAAGTTGTCAGCACTCAAACATCAAAAATTGCAGTTAAACTGTTTATCACATTAATTAAATCTAAAAGTTTATTTGTTGAAAAACTCACAAGTGTGTGGAATTTCTTCAGTAATGGCATCACTTGAAATAGGACAATTCAATCTTTTTGTATCTAAATCAAATCACATTTCTGTGTCTCCTTGCCCTCAATCATTATCCAAGATATCCAGTAATGTATTGTGCCATAACAGTGATAACTGGTGTTTCTGATTTGATCTTGACCTTAAAGAAAAATAATTAAAATTTTTTTTCATTGAATATGGTGATATTTCATGATTTATTTTGCACATAGTCTACAGCAAGTAAAGAAAGTTCCCTTCTGTTTCTATTTTGTTAGAATTCTTATCATAAGTGGGTACAGAATTTTAACAAACACATTTCTTTTCAGTATTTAGATGGTAACAGTTGTTCTCATTTAGTCAATTAAGCAGTGAATTGCATTGGCAAGTTTTCTGCTACTAAATCTCTTTATTTAACATAAAAATTCCTAAATTAATGTATTACACTTCAAATATTATTTAAGTTGCATAATTAACAACTTACTTAGGATTTTGATTTCAAATGAGATAAATTAATGTTATTTGTGTGTGTGTGTGTGTATTATCTGTATTGTTACCAAAGCTGTACTAGCCTCATGGATTGATAAAGGGAATTCTCTTTTTCCCCCTGTATTCTTTGTTTGCATAAGTTAGGGATTTTTTTTGTTCTCAAATGTTAGTGACTAATTACAGAACTCTCATCTGGATTTAGAGGTCATTTTGGGGTATGTGTAAACAGTAGACATTTTTAATTTTTATTTCCATTTCCTTAATAATTATTTTGAGTTCAAATTTTCTCTTTCTTCTTTAGATTGTTGACATTTTAAAGTCTTTTCAGACATGGCATTCTTTTTATTTGAACTTTCAAATTTATGGGTGTGTAGTTATGCACAATAACTTTTTAAATGTTAAAAATAACTGTTACATATGTCATTATTTATTCCATTTTCTTTATTTTCTTTTATTTATCTGTCTTGCTAGAGATTTGTTTATCTTGTTAGTTTTTTTAAAGACAAAGCCTTTTGTTTTGGCAATATTTTTTAGCTCCATTCAAGGAATGGAGTTCATTGTGTTTCTGAGGTCAATGCACACATGAGCACTGAGCCTCGTAAGTCTCCTTTATTCGTCTGCCTGTCTTGCCAGGTTCCCCAGAAAACAGGGCCTAAGGAAAAGGCATTGCACTAAAATGTTATTAACATATGCAATCTGTAGGCACAGAAGTCAGGATAAAGGGGAATGAGGCAGGAGAGGAGGAAGAATCCCTATCAAGGGAGTCTGACTAGTTGATCTTGTAGAATATATCTTCCAAGGCGCTGTATAATTGGTTATTTCTCAGGGCATTTCATGTGGGGGAACAAAGGAAAGATCTGATCCCCTGGTTCACATTTCCCATGGGTCAAAGATTTATCCTCTGTGGTGTTACACCCTTGCTTGGGTTTTGCAACATTTTGTTTGGCTATGTGTTGACAGGAGTTGAGAGATGTGCATGGTGGACGTGCCACAAGGAACTAGCAGGCTGTGCCTGTGTGAGGGTGGTCAGTTTGTCACACAGTCAAACTCTGCAGCAGCACCAGGGGCAGAACAAAGTGACCCAAAGCCCCCAAACTCGTAAGGCTGAGAGGACCTGAAGAGGCACCAAAGAGGTGACTGTTGCCGTCTCTACCTTTCTCTCATTTACCTATCCATTTGTTTTTATTCTTGTGAAATCACATTCTCCCTACCCCCTTCAGTTGGTGACATACTTGATATACGCCACTGAAAGTATGTGTCATAATGAAATTGTGTTTGTGCCTGTGTGTATGTCTATGAATTTTTAGTTTACATAGATGACTACAAGTCTTTATCAACTTTTTACCATTTTCCATTTCTTTTTCACTTTTTCTGTTTAGGGCTATTTTGTTGTTGCTTAGTATACATCCAATATTAGAATTGGCTAAGCCTAATATTCTTCCATTAATTATGTTGTTTGCTGATGTTTTTGATTAATTACTAGGTTATTTATAGTTCTCTGTGAGAGATCATAGATTTGACTCCAGCTGATTTAAACAGAGAAAGATTTTGTAGAATGTATTATCTCCAAGAAAGTCAGACATCCATACTTGGATACTACGTAATCAGGAAGAGATCTATAATGGGAAGTTTCTGACCTCACACAGCACTGTTGCTGCTGCCACTCAGCACCTATGTATTTTGAGATCAGATGCTCTTAAACCTGCCTCAGCTTCCTCAGAAGAACCATATCTCCAATACCATAAGCCCATCTCTCCACCATTCTACCTCCAAGTCTCATGTAAGTATATCTGATTGGCTCAAACCAGGACTCACACAGAATCCTAGCTGTAATAAAAATACAGACAATGTAGTTTTTAGCTTTCTACCTTGAAAGTTCAAAGTGTTATACTCGAATGGATTTGAATAGATGCTAAGTGAGCCAATTTACAGTATCTACCAGGAGTACTGAAGTATCAATATAACCAAACCCGTTTCTATTCCTAATTTGTTAAAGAGTTTTTTAAAAATTATAAGTACCTAGAGAGATTTGTCAAATGCTTTTTATGTATCATGGCCTTAAAGCTTATTTAAGGCCATGTGTGTGACTCTTATTTGCTAAGGCTTTATGCAAGAAAGAATGAGTATGCATGCACATAAGCGTAGGTTGGACCACAACCCTACTTTATCTGCTCAATGACCTTGCTCAATATGTAATTTAGGCCCCAAGGAGAGGGAAATTATTAGGCCATCCATTTCTCTAGGTACATTATGTCACAAGTCAAGTTCACTAAAATTAAATATTTAAGCATTTAAAAATATTCTGTCATGGTAATGCCAGTCTTCAATGTGATAAGTTATATGGAGAGGATTTCTGAAGTTGAGGTATCATTACATTTCCAGGGAACTCTACTTAATTGTTGTGCATTTATGTGTGTATGAGTGTATTTTCTAATTCTTTGTTTTCTTCATTCGTTTCTTTTGAAATAAGTTGTTGACTACTTTCCATGGTTTGTGAACTTTTCATAAACATAATTGTAAATGGTTAATTATGATTATTTCTATTTTTTTGCTTTTATAAAATACACTCTAATATATTTTTGTAACCAAAGTAAAACTGTTGGGCGTCAAATTTTATTTTTGTAAGATTTGTACCAAGGTACTTCCACCAGCAATGTGTGAGTGTGACTGTTTTGCTGCACCCCTAGCAGGATGAGTTTTCTTATGCAATTAGCAAAAATTCTTGCTAATTAAAGGGCAAGAATAGTTATCTAGTTTAAATTTTCATTTTTTATTAACAAGATGAAACATTTTTCTGAATATTGGAATACCAGTGTTGTCTCCTTTCTTGCTCTTAAATTTTTGTTTTTTATGAAAATCTAACATATATTCAGAGAAGTGCTCAGACTAATAAATATCTATAAAGCTCTGCACCTGACAATAGAATCCACATTCTTCTCAAGTGCATATGAATCATGGTCCAGGATCATAATATGTTAGGCCATAAAAAAGTTTAAAAAATGCATAAGGATTGAAAGCATACAAAGTATGTTTTCTGACCACAATGGAATTAAATTAGAAATCATCAACAGAAGAAAATTTGGGAAATCAAAAATTTGTGGACATTGGGCTGGGCACGGTGGCTCACGCCTGTAATCCCAGCACTTTGGGAGGCCAAGGTGAGTGCATCACCAGAGGTTAGGAGTTCGAGATCAGCCAGCTAACATGGTGAAACCCTGTCTCTACTAAAAATACAAAATTTGCCAGGCATGATGGTGCATACCTGTAATCCCAGCTACTTGGGAGTCTGAGGCAGGAGAATTGCTTGAACCCAGGTGGCACAGGTTTCAGTAAGCTGAGATCGGGCCACTGCATGAACTCCAGCCTGGGAGATACAGTGAAACTCCATCCAAAAAAAAGAAAAAAAGAAAAAAATGAAACTAAAATGAGAATAATGAACTAACCCAACAAAAGAAATAATAAATATTAGAATAGGAACTAATAAGATGGAGAATAGAAAAATAGTACAGAAAACCTATCTTACACTATATACAAAAATTAACTCAAAGGTTTGTTCTTTGAAAAGGTTAACAACGTCAGCAAACTTTTAGGTAGACTGATCAGGCAGAAAAGGAGAGAAGACATTTATCTTGTATATAGATAATCCTAAGTATAATAATACACACATGCACACACACACACAATTATGAAATCTAAAAAATGAGTTTAGCAAGGTTGCAGAATATAAGATCAATGTAAAAAATCAATTGCATTCCTGTATGTTAGCAATGAACAATCCAAAAATAAAATTAAACACTCTCCTCTCTTTATATATCATTAAATAGAATAAAATAGACTGGGCCCAGTGGCTCATGCTTGTATCCCAGCACTTTGAGAGATTGAGTGGGTGGATTGCTTGAGGCCAGGAGTTAGATACCAACCTGGCCAACATGGCAAAACCCTGTATCTACTAAAAATTAGCTGAGCATGGTGGCACACACCTGTAATCCCAGCTACTTGGGAGGCTAAGGCACAAGAATCGCTTAAACCCAGGAGGTAGAGGTTTCAGTGAGCTGAGATCTTGCCATGGCACTCCAGCCTGGGCGACAGAGCGCGACCCTGTCTCAGAAAAAAAAAAAGGATTAAATAATTAGGAAACAATAAATCAAAAGACCTGCAAGTCTTATATATGGAAAAATACTAAGCATTGTTGAAGGAAATGAAAGAAGACCTAAATAAATGGAAAGTCATCTTGTGTTCATGGATTGGAAGATTTTATATTATTAACAGAGCAATAATCTTCAAATTGATCACTTGAATTCACAAATTGATATGGATTCAAAGCAGTTCATACCAAAATTGCAGCTGCCTTTTTTTTTTTTTTGCAGAAATTGACAAACTGTTTCTAAAATTTATATCAGAATGTAAGGGATCCACAATAATGAAAACAATGTTGAAAATGCAGCACAGAGTTAGAGAAATTACAGTTCTTGATTTAAAAGCTGGCTACAAAACTAAGTAAATCAAGACTGTATAGCACTGGCAGAAGCTTAAACATGTGTCAATGGATAGCATTGGGAGTTCAGAAATAAACCCATACATCTGTGATCAACTGATTTTCAACACAAAGCAAGATCATTCAATAGGGAAAGAATAGCCTAACAAATGATCCTGATACAACTGGATATCCACACTGAAAGAATGAATTTTGGTCCCTATCTCACACCATATACAAAAGTTAACAAAAAATTTTAATGTAAAACCTAAAGCTATAAAACTCACAGAAGAGAGCAGACATGTAAATTTGCATGACCTTGGATTTAGCAATGGCTTCTTAGATATGACACTAATAATACAAGCAACAAAACACAAAAATGGATAAACTGAACTTCATTAAAATTAAAAACTTTTGTCATTTCAAATGACATTACCAAAAAAGTGGAAAGGCAACCCACCAATTAGAGAAAATACTTGCAAATTATATAACTGATTAAAGGTTTGCATCAGAATATGTAAAGAACTTTTAATGACTCAATACTAAAAACAACCTGATTAAAAAATGACAAATGACTTGAATAGAGATTTTTTCCAAAGGGATTTACAAATGGCCAAGAAGTATGTGAAAAGATGCTCACAATTAGTCAACAGTGAACTGCAAATAAAAGCGAATGTGAGACAACACTTCACACATACCAAGATGTCTATAATCAAAAAGACAGACAATAATAGGTATTTGTAAGACTTGAGAAATTGGGATCTTCTAGTGGAAATATAAAATGGTACTGCCACTTCAGAAAATACAGATGGCCCTTGACTTATTATGGTGCAATCTGTAATTTTTGGATTTTACAATGGGGTTATCCAGGTGTAACTCCATCCTAAATCAAGAAGCATCTGTAGTTTGGCAATTCCTCAAAAAATTAAACGAGAACCAACCTTTGACCCAGTAATTTCACTCCTAACCATATACCTAAAAGAACTGAAAGCATAGATCCACACAAAAACTTGTACACAAATGTTTATAGAAGCATTAATCCTAATAGCCAAAAAATAGAAACAACCTAAATATCCGTCAATTGAATGAGTAAACAAAATGTGGTCTATCCATACAATGAAAGGCCATTCATCCATTAGAAGGAATGAAGTACTAGTACATGCTACAACATGCTTGAGCCTTGAAAACATTATTCTAAGTGCAAGAGGTTGGACACAAAGGGCTACAGATTGCATGATTCCATCTACCTGAAATGTTCACAATGGGCAAATCCATAGGGATAGAAAGTAGCCAGGGCCTGGGGGTAGGGAGAGAATTGACAGTGTATTAGTTTTCTATTTCTGCTGTAACAAATTATTATAAACTTCATGGCTTAAAAGAGCACATATTTATTATCTTACAGCTCTGGAGTTTCAAGGTCTGAGATAGGTCTGAGTTAGTCAGACCTATCAGCTAAAGTCAACATGTCAGCAGGACCACATTCTAGGGAAATCCACTTTCTTCCCTTTACCATCTTCTAGGGGCTGCATTCCTTGGTCTGTGGCCTGCTTTGTCATCATTAGATCACCCATGACGGGTTTAGTCTTTTTCCCATTGCACCACTCTGGCACTGACTCTTCTGCTTCTCCGTTTTGCATTTAATATTTGTTGTGATTACATTGGGCCCACTTGGATAGTCCAGAACAATCCCCTTACTTTAAGGTCATTGACTAGTAATCTTAATTACATCTGTTGTTTTAATTCTTTAATTCCATGTAAAGCCACATATTCACAAGTTCCAGGGGTTAGGGTGTGGGTATCTCTGGGAGGCTGTTATTCTGCCTATCACAGGGAGTGACTACTAATGGGTATGCGGTTTCCTTATTAGGGGCTAAAAATACTCTAGAACAATATATTAATAACAGTCATTATTGTACAATTTTATGAATACAATAAAAACACCAAATTATTTATGTAAAAGGGTGAATTTTCTGTTATATGAAGTATATTTCAATAAGAAGATGACATGTAAAATAAAGGCAGATCACAGAAGGTATCATTTTCTTGATAAGATCTTTCTTTTCATTAAGAACAATTTCCCTAACATGTGCTCAGGCTGCCATGTATGGCTGTTCAGACTATATACGGCACAATTCAGGAAGAACAATTAACAGAGAATACATTTAAAGGGTGTGCCCTGCACCTGTAAAAAGGGTGGGTCTTCTATGGAGATACCAAAGAAATATAGTATATCTCCCTCCCTGCCTTCAAGGACCTTCTGTTTAAGTTGAATTATCATGGGGTGTTGGGGACGGGATGTATATAATACACAGCCTATGTACAAAGCATTAGGATAGGCACTGGCACTGTCTGGGTTGCTTTCCCTGATGGACATGGAATTAGGATTTAAAGTATGTATGACCAATAATATGTAGGAAAAATTAATTTCATACAGAGAAAACGATAAGAATAAAACCATAAAGATAGACTAAAAAACTGTTATATGCCTTATATAATTTAAATATTTCATATAAAAAGTCCTGTAATAAAAAAAGAAAATATTCCAACTGTCTCAAGAATTGGTTATTCCCACATTCAGATATTTAAGGTAAAGAAGAAATCTAACACACAATTTATATCCCTATTTTTGTGTAACCAAGGCTCAAGCATGGCTGGGACACTTACTTCTTCCTAGTCGGTTTCTGATTTATTTTTTATCCCTAACATTGTGGAAGAAACTTCCCTTTCACGTTAACATTTCTTCAAAGGAGTTTAGGCACAAATGTTTTTTCTTTAACAAAGACAGAGGCGATAATATATAATATAGAGTATCTAATATATGTAGGTACTCTATATATTTCCTGAATGAACAGATGGATGGATGGATAGATAGATCATTGAATTCCTTCATGTGTCTTCCTTCATTATATTAAAAAGTAAAAAAAATATAATTAATATATGGCGACCTCTAGCAGTGCTGGAAAAAGTGCTAATTGTTAGAAAATCCCATAGATTGAAAAACAAGTATACACAATTTCTTGAAAATGATAGAATTAAATCAATTGAGAATCACTTAGTAGTTCTTATTTGCAACTTATTGGTAAATATTGTGCGATCACGTTATAATTTTCAATGTTGGAGCAGTCATCACTGAAACATTGAATGGGCCTAATTATATAGGGAGAAATAAAACATGATACGTTAATATATTAGTAAGAGAACAGTAAAAATTTTTAATGGTTTTGAGATAGAGCCTTGAATGTTAATATATATATCCCTTGTTACATCTGCCATCCTCTGGTTCTGGTCCATAGCTCTGTGATTCTCTAATATGGTTGATCCCTCATTCCAGGAAGGCTGTTAAGATCCCGCCTCATCCAATCACACCACTGTGCATTCTTGATCTCATCCTTGTCATCTAGGTCTTTTGGTTTGCGGCTTCATTGTAAATCAAAAGGAAAGTAACTTTAGACAAATCCAAGTTATTATTTCTAGCAGTCTTTGAACCTGGATGAGCCTGTGAAGTTGGACTAGCTGAAAAATTTCTCAACATGTTTGCCATTTGCTCCTCAGAACAAGTCAGGCATGTGTAGTTAGACTCAATGGGTAGCTCAATAGATTGACACCGAGTTGTTACTGACTTGCCCAAGGTTACACAGCTAATAAGCAGGAGAGCCACATCCAGGATTCAAGGCTTCTGCCACATAAATTGATGTTCTCTCAATGACTCTAGGCTGCCTTTCAAAAACTGGAGAATATGATTATTTCAAATCATCTAATAGGTAAAATAAATGTTACCACTTAAAATTGATCACTAAGCTGCTGTTAGTCAATGGTCCCTTATTTTTAACAAGTCTATACTGCTCAATTTTGTGAGTTAGGAAAAAAATTGTTATTTTAGAAAAACAAAATATATACTTGAACTTTCTCAGGTGTTCCAGTTTTTTAAAGTTTGAAACAGAATCATATCTTGCCATTTCATCTCAACTCTTCATCAAATGAACAGATCTCTAAGATTAAACACTTCTAAAGCATATTCTGTGATTCTTCAGAAAGCAAACCTAGAGTTTCGTGCTTAGGAAATGATACTTGTATCATTTATTCTTTAAAATTGAGATATTTCTCCACTGCCATTAGAGCACTTATTTGTATTCTGAAAGCAAGTCCCTTTCTACTTCAAAGGTATCTTGTACCTTATTTTAAAACTAAAATGCTAGTTTACTGATACTGTCACTTAGCTTACTTCCCTAGAATACTAAAATTCAGTTTGGTCATTTGGGACGAGTTGTATTAGCTGATTTCTCTTATGAACAATCAGGAGCCACTTTAAATCTTATTACTCCTTACCATAAATCTTTTAACTCACTAGGACCCAATGTGGGTTCTGAGATCGACATTAGCTTAGTATTTAGGAACTGTTTAGGGAAAGTCCTTGTCTTGCATCCTGCGTGTCTGTGAATGTCATCCAATGTAGAAGGCACACCTAAAACCAAGAAACAATCAAATGACTGATTTTTTTCCTCCACTCACTGTGACTAAGAGGGAGTGTTTCATCTTCACAATAAGAGGAAATCTCATTTCTTTGGAAAAGATTTTCAGTGTTATCTCTACTCCATTGCTTAAGGAGAAATTACAATGGCAACTTTTGTTTTAAAAATCAGGATGATTTGATGTTATGAAAAATTGTCTCTCTTTTTTTTTTTTAGATGTTTGAGTCAATGTTAAGGGCAGATTTATTTTAAATAGCAACATGACCAGCAAAGCTTGAAAAGTTCTCAGCAGTATGTCCATAGAGTGTTGATAAAGTCTGTTTTCAGTTTCATCTTCATGCTCCATTGCAGAGTTACAATTTGTGACTAATTGCTTTCACTATCTAAATTTACTGACATGCCTTTCCTTTTTTTTTTAAACTCAAAGAAGTTTGATTACTTTTATCTTTCTCAAGACTCAAAAAGAAGTATGTTCAAATGTTAGATGCGTAACAAGTAGGAATTGCTTTTGCTGGATTAATAGATCAAAGAATCTATGACATGATAAGCAATTTCCCAATTGGGTGAGTTTTATGCCAAAGTGATAACACATAACAATTTTTTAAGTAATATGATTTTTTTCAAAATGAATCAGACCAACATCAATTATTGACATATTTATAAATAAAAATAATTTTGCCTGATTTGACCATGGTGAAATTTGTCAAATAGAATAAACTCTATCTATTGTTATAAGTAGGGTTATATTTGTGGTGAGGAATTTAAAACAGAAAGAGAGAAAAAATATGTAGCCAAGTAAAGATAAAGTGAACTCCAGGAAAAGTAACATAATGAAAAAAGTAATTCAACATTGTAAATTATTAATAGTGACAGCTTATTATGTATCCCTGTAGAAAAATATATGGGGAACACAGGAAAATCCACTGGATAGTTAGATTAAAAATAATATGGCAAAACACCATCTCTACAAAAAATTCAAAAACTAGCCAGGCGTGGTGGTGCACACCTATGGTCTCAGCTAATGGGGAGGATGAGCGATTGCTTGAGCCTGGGAGATGGAGATTGCAATGAGCTGAGATTGCGCCACTGCACTCTAGCCTGGGTGACAGAGTAAAACTTTGTCTCAAAACAAACAAACAAACAAACAACACAAAACAAAAACCAACTAGACCACTTGTGTGTGTTATGTGAATGATGTGATTGAAATTTTCACTTTGAACAAGTTGTGCTAATATTGTGAAAACACAGACTACCCCTTGTGCTTACGCTTGATTAAAAAAGAAAATGAGCACAGAAATATTTATGTATTATATTCTATTTCCCTCTCCTCCTTTACATCTTTTTTCTTTGTTTTTTTTTGTTTGTTTGTTTGTTTTTTGCTGATTTCATGAGTGTTACCAAAAAAAGAGGAAAAGTTAGGTGTGCCTTAGAACCACAGAAGAAAGAAAACAGGAGAACCAGAAAGTAGAACACAATGCTTAAGAAGGATTTCCTAAATTACCAAATTGTCCTACAAATTTGTTAAATCAAGTTTAGCCTAAAGCTGCCTCCTTACATATTTAAGTTCGACCTAAAGGTTATTCTGTACATGGTGAACTATAACAGGTGCAGATGTAACCGACTGTAGCCTACACCTGTGCCAGTCACTGAGTTTTGGCCAATCAAATGTAGCCAACCCTTAGAACCATGTTCAAATAAGGCAAATGCTGAACTGTAACCAATCCAGTTGTTTCTGTACCTCATTTTCCTTTTGCTGTCCATAAATCTTCTTCCACATGTGGCTGCACTGGAGTCTCTCTGAATCTGCTGTGATTCTGGGGGCTGACCCATCTACAAATAGTTCATTGCTCAATTAGACGCCTTTAAATTTAATTCAGCTGAAGTTTTTCTTTTATCCAACCTCTTTGCTCTCTCATTATTGTTTTACAACTTGCATAAGGAAAAGAAAAGAGGGGAAAAATGGAAGCCTGTCTGGTATTTCCTTTTGCAAAGAGAGTTAGGAATGCTGCTCACAGGAATAAGGTGATAGGTTTGTGCCTCGTGGAATTTTGTTTTTCCTCAACTATAAAGCCGGCTGAAAACAATATATCTTTCTATATTATTAGTAAATACTTAGAAGTTCACTTGATTTTTATTTACTAGGCAGTTACTTATGGAAACATGTTACAAAAAGTAGCACAGTTTTAATAGGGAGTCCAGGAATGAGAAAAATCTGAGTTCTGAGCCCTGTTCTCCCACTTGGTATCTGCTAGAGATTGAGACCCTTGTACATCGTTGGTGAGAATTTGAAAATGTAATTTGAATATCTTTTGTTTGCCAACCAGGACTCACTAAAGGCAATGCTACATTGCAACTAATATAAATATAACTAATGGAAAGTAAAATTATTCAAATACTATGAGCACTTTTAAACTTTAAAAGAAGATGTATTTGCAACACATTTTTTGCTCCTACAAGCAGTATCAGAAAATTGTATCTAGTTTATCTGAATCCTAGTAACACTGAAATCTAAAAACTTTTAAATCTAAAGATAAACCTTACTCAAGAAAATTGATGCCATTAATAATTTTATTTTTAATTTTAGTTATTTTATTTTTAATTTTAGTTGCTTTATTGAAGTATAATTGAAATACATAGAACTAGACATATTTAGTGCGTACATCTAATGAGTTTGAACATGTGCAAAACTCATGATGCCATCACCACCGTTGAGGCAATACACATATCACTACAAAGAGAATAATATACCTAGGAAGACAACTTACAAGGGATGTGAAGGACCTCTTCAAAGAGAACTACAAACAACTGCTCAAGGAAATAAGAGAGGACACAAAAAAATGGGAAAACACTCATGCTCATGGATAGGAAGAATCAATATTGTGAAAATGGGATAGCATTAGGAGAAATACCTAATGTAAATGATGGGTTGATGGGTGCAGCAAACCACCATGGCACGTGTATACCTATGTAACAAATCTGCACGTTCTGCACATGTATCCCAGAACTTAAAGTATAATAAAAAAAAAACAAAAATGTAGTAGAGAAGAAAAGTAAATGAAAATCTAAAAAAAAAAAAAAAGAATATGGGACCACAGATCGCAAAAAAAATGAATGGGATGAAATTCTCTCAGTCATAGCACTTGAGGATGAATCCACCAGTGGATTCCATCCAAAAGGCTCAAGGGAACTATTGCAGGATGTGGTACTTGGCTCCTTGGATAGTAGGCACTCAATGACCAAGCCTCTTTCATTTTTGATGTTATGCAATCAGATATTAAAATGAAAAAGAAGTTATCTTTTGAAAACACTACTTTTAACAGCATTTGGCATACCATTTGCTATCTTAATTCCATAATTTCAAATTGTAGCTGTAAATTAGGGTCTGCCAATAATTTCCAGCCTCCTTTTGGGATTTCAAGGACCTTATATTCTAATAAGGTATTTTATGTTGATAGCAGAATAAACTAAGTGTGGGCGGGTTGGTCCAGGTGGTAAGGACATGGTGCTAATGAGACCCAGGGGGAGGGTTTGGCCTCCGCCTGCAAGTGTAACAGTAGATGGTGCTTTTGTTCCACGGCCACAGGCTACAGGCACAACTAAATGGTTATCTCCAAGATGCTTTTACCCACAAAGGGATGAGGTGAGAAGGTGTAGACTAATCATGAAACCCCTTCATCACTCCCGGGAAAGCAGTCAGAATTCCTAGTATGGGTCAAGACATGTATATGAGCAACAGTGAATTTTAAATTCCAAAACTGACGGTACTGTAAGTTCTCTGTATTGAAAGTTGCTGATGGAGTCCAGAGTCTGTTAGAACATAAAAAGCATGTGGTTTGTATTTTGAAGACATAAGACAGTGTATTTAGTCTGCATATTTGAACAGTTTTTCCTTAGAGATTTTCTCTGTTAAATGGGACATTCGACATGGTAGAACAGCATGTGCAGGCAAAGCACATTCAGAACTTCATTGTTTTGAATTAGCTATAACAAAGCACAAAGTTCTTTCTAGGCCCTTCAGCATGGCTCTTTCCAAGTTTGGGCTCCAAAAGGGATAGATTAAACAGGAAGGGTACCATGTAATGCTAATTCAGTCTTATCTAATTCAGTTCAGTAAAAATCTCAGTATCTTTGGTGTTCAATATACCAGGTAGACATTGTGGAAAACGGAAAGGCAAGTGAGACATCACTCATGACTTCCAGAGGTTTACACTATTGTAAGGGAGGTGGACACGGATGAATTAAAGGTCATAGAAAGCAGACTCTGAGAACAATGGAAACACAGGTACAAGGGCAATGAGGGCTCAGGGGAGGCCACATGATCGATTCCAACTGAGGAAACCATCGAGAGTATCCTGGAAAAGTTATAAAACTCTTAAGAATAAGTGGACTTAAGTATGCTCAGTTAGTCTGTTTAATCTAATTATTATTTATTTATTCTTCCATTGATTTATTGAACAAATACTTTGGGATTCCTACTATGTACCAGTTATGTTGGTAGGAGCTACACGAATGGATCATGCAATCTGGAGTTGAAGACAGACATTATTCAAATGAACACAGGACTTACTATGAGCTGATCTGTGTTCTGAGGGAAAATAATTGACTATGTAAGATATAACAGAGGAAAGAGACTTAGACTGGGGTTTGGGGGATGCCTGACATGAAACTTGACCTGAGAACTGAAAAATGAGTAGATGTCGATTGGTGATAAACGGGGTAGGGCGCACAGTTCAGGTAAGAGGAAGGGCATGAGTATCATTGACTCCATGACGCAAGCTGGTGAGAATGATCATTTTATCAGAGACTGTTTGCTATGCAGAGAGAGAGACTGCACGTGTTAAAAGAACATTCTCTGGAGCCAGATTGCCTGGATTCCAGTCCCAGCTCCACCACTCACCAGCTGTGTGATCCTGGCCACTTTGCTTCTCATCTCTAGGCTTCATTTCCTCACTGTAAATGGGGTAAGTGTAAGACTTATCTCAGAGAGTTACAGTGTAGATAGTATATATTCATAATGATAAAATAATATATTACTGATTAACTAGATTAATATACAATGTTAATATAATGATATTTAGGATTAAATGTATTAATTCATTATTCATTATTTCCTGATGTAAATCTTATAAATAATATATTATAGAAAAAATATAGTAAATATGTAATAGAATATTAGAATCATATATATAAGAATAATAATAGACATTGTTATTATTACACCCATGAGTCTAAGTTGAAAACTCTGTATTTTCTGATTTAATAAGTCTGTATTTGGCCATATATTTCTTTCCCTTCTATAACATCTTTTCAATTCTCCAAACAACTAGGATCTCTGAGTGTTCTTTTGCCTTTTTTTCTAAAAACAATCATTTATAGGACATCTCATTCTGACTCATGAAATAAAGTCACTGAAATATGACATTCTTACTTAGTGGGTGGAAACAAAGGGATTTTTAAGAGAAGCAACATTTTTTCAGCATGTTTTATGAGTGTAAATCATAGCATAGTCAAATGATGCAATCCTCCATGTTTTGTTTTCCACAATAAACTTTCTTTCTCCTAATAGTTAAGATCGTATATATTTTTCAGATTTACCCATCTCAAGATCAGTAATACATGATTTTATTACACCCATAATTTTACCCTCATGTGCTGACATATACAAATTTATTTTGGTGGCATGTTCTTAATTTCTGGAGCTGCCATGCCATTTTCTTGACTAGTTTTATGTTGGTTTTGACTAATCTCTTATAGTTTTGAACAACAGAGCACTTTATTTTATGGTTTATATTTTTAATAATCATAACTCTCTTTTCTTTGGTTAACAATTCCCCCAGATTTAAATTAATTCCTGTCCATTTACCCTCCATTGAAGCATAGCATTACATGAATTTATGTTACAGCACCATACATGGTGCTGAATACATAAAACATATAAAATATAATCACACAAACACACACATATATATGTATATTTTTTAAATTTATTTTATTTTTGCCTAGGCTGGACTGCACTGGGGCTATCGTGGCTCACTGCAACCTCTGCTGTCCGGGTTCAAGCGATTCTCCTGCCTCAGTCACTCGAGTAGCTGGGATTACAGACACCCACCACCACGCCCAGCTAATTTCTGTGTTTTTAGTAAAGACAGGGTTTCACCAGGTTGGCTAGGCTGGTCTTGAACTCCTGATCTCAGGTGATCCGCCCACCTCGGCCTCCCAAAGTGCTGAGATTATAGGTGTGAGCCACCATGCCCAGCTACGTATATATGTTTTTGTCTTTCCAATTAGATACCAAATCTTTGAGGGTGGGAGCCAGGCTTGTAATTTTCTAGTATTGTTCCAGAGTATCCTGCACTGAGCTCAGCACAAAACGGTTGCCCCATAAAGTCTAGTTGGATTTAACTGAAGTATTTCTGTAGTAAAACTTTGCAGCACTTACTTTGGGGCAGCTTTCTCAGCTGGTAAGTATCAATGAAAACTTAAATGACTGTGAAATAAATTATCTTAAATTTAAAGATCAAATATAAAAATCAATTACTTTCCTATTTTGTTCAATGGTTTTTATGGAAAATATAGGCTTGCCTATCCTCAACTACTAAGTTGTCATACAACAATATATCTGAATAAACGAGATTTTCTGGTAACACATTGTATATTTTGAATGAAATTCAGTTACTTGAGTTTTGAAAATGGCTTAAATGGGCTAGAAAGACATCAAACGGTGAGTTGCCTCACTTTTATAGCAGCTATGTGAGACTATGATTATAAAAACATGCCACGTAAAGGTATCAATCTGCTACACATTTTCCTGACAGAATTTGTGGAATATTCTTCATTTCCAAGACCATTACCAGAAAATAAAAGCCTGAGATTCAACGCTGTCAATCCCATCATCTGGTTAGACTTATACCTCAGTCTAACAGTTTACTGAAAATTGCCCCCAGGAAAAACCCAATCATCTCCAAATAAGTGACATTATTTACACTAAATTTAGCAAACTAATCTAACTATATATGGGGTGAACACTTAATTGTCTACCTACATTTGCAATTGATAAAAAGACAACAGTTTTGTATATATGTGAAAAATAGTTGCTCTGAGTTCACTGAGCCTTAGGTTATGCTACATAATTTGATTTTTATAACACTATATATCCAGGTATCAAATTTTTCTGATTAACAAAATGACATAAAATAAAATTTGCTAAAATCAGATTAAACGCCTTTGAGTTTTGCCATTTAGTTTCCAACTAAAGCGTATGCAAATCCTTTCTCCACATGTACTTGTATTTCTTAATTACTTCTGCTTCCACTCATACGCTTTTCTTCCTTAGGAAAGGCATTTTCTTCCTAAAAACCGACTTAGATTCTGAGTGGGGGCAGTAGAAGCCAGTCCTGTCATAGAAGATGCCTGACACGGGATGGAGGGTTTGGAGTGCTTTGCATGCCCAGAGTGGTCAAAAATATTGAGAAGGGTTATTGAGAAGAAACACAAGAACAGATGTCATAGGAAGGAGGTCTGACTTTATCTTGCAGGCGACTGGAAGCCAGAGATACAGAAATAACTTTGCTTTAACTTCAAAATTATTTGCTAAAGTATCCGTTATTTAAATATAGGCATTGTGATCGTTTGTGTGCTCTATTAGTTTGAGTCTTATAAAAGACAAAAAAACTGTAATATTTTAATTTATTTCAGTGTATTTCTGTCTTTATTTTTTGAAAAAAAGAAAAGAGTAAATCTTACTCCTGCAACTTATAGGTAAGCATTTTCCAAAGCATCATGGTTTTTTAGGGTGTGCCATAATGTAAAGGAAGTCACCTTGTATCTAAGTAACATTCTCAGACAAAGTCTGCGCTTCCTAAAACCTGGATGCACAGACACTTAGTATAGAATGAAGCTTAATGAGTAAAAACAATAGTACAGTCTATCTTGCTTCAGTATTTTGTTTTGCCAGGTGCTGTGGTAGGTAAATGAACATACCTTTCTTTGATTGTGCCTGCACAACACATGATACAACTACTATTTATTACCAGACTTATTTCATTTCAAAATGAGATAATAGATTATTGAATCAAAGCCAGAAAGTCAAGCAGGCTAATCTCAGTACCAGACCTGAAACAATTGTGTGTCTCTATTGTATAGGAGCTCGTATTTGGCTGATGAATCTATTTTAATCTTTTTAATACTTTATTTGTATTATACTCTTGATTATGGCTATCTTGACAGTAATAAATGACTTCATTAAACAAGTAGCTAATTAAATAAGTACCTAGATACCAATAAACAGCTGAACATAGAAACCAAAGTTGTTTAGCAGAATTTAACCAAAGCTACAATTGAGCGTCATTGTTTCCAGCTACTTGTCAAGTATTAATGACCTTTTTTTTACATAAACAACTGAGATGATAATACAGCCATTTTAAGATTGAGGAAAAAATTAACAGAAGTTTTAAATCATACAGTTGTTGGCACAGCTATCAGAGATGACTGGCGTTTGTACAGAATCTCCATCCTGAAACCATCTTCTAGCTCTTCTTTAACTTGAAGGGTAAAATTTGTTTGAAATTAACCCACCAATTTTCAATTGTATTCACTGGTCTTGGGTTACTAACATGTTATTTACTACGTTCTTAAGAAAAAGGATTCACTGATAAGTTATTTTCTTCCTACAACTGTGACTATTTTTCCCTCATAGACACCTCCTCACCATATAATCTATGTCTCCATCTGGAGCCTCAAGACTAAGTTGTTAGCTTGGTTTCTGCCTCAGGTACGAGGCACATTTATTAATTCATTTATTTAATCATTCATGTAATAATTCAATTTACATATATACAAAAGTGATAGTGGAGTCTGTATTTCTCATTTTCTCCATTTTTCTTGAAGAAACAAATAGTAAATATTTTTTTTTTTGCAAAGAGATCTGGGGTTACAGATTAATAATTACACATCTTAAAAGAGTTTCCACATTGTGGGAAGCCACTAAATAATGAAATTGCAACATAAGTGCAATGGTAGATATAAATACAAACTCAGATCTTCTTTCTAACCCCAATTTAATGGGGTATGGTTGTCAAGTTTTTGTTTTAGTGAAAGCAGCTTCTGGGATACACTTTGTTAAGAGTTAATACTCAAAGCGAATGTGGGTGATGAAGTTATTTCTGATGCTGGAGAAATAATAACAAAGCAGATAATAAAAGGATGTTCATGCTGTTTTCTTGTGGGTTGAATTTTATGTTGAAAATTAGTGCAGGGATTGGGAGAAGTAGAGTTTAAAGGATTTTCAATAATGGCATGATCAGGTTTGAATTTTACAATGATTTGAAACCTGTTAAATGAATATGAGTTGACTAATTCTGAGAGTGATTGATTAATTGATTTGCCACCTACTGATTCCCATACTCCACCTCTAGCATTAGGATTAGCTACATTCTTGCTATAGTTTCCTATTAAGGGTCCCACTATCCCTGCATCACTTCATATGTTTCTGGGTAATTACTTTAAGTACCTGCACCCCAGTGATCTTTGATTTCATCAGGATCAATAATCTATTGATTCTACCAGCTTTTCATCATCCATCACCACTCTGATGTTCTCACTTCTCTTCTTGCCTACCTTATATTATATGATAAAGTATTCCATACTTTGCTTTCTATCAGAAATAATTCCAAATCTGCTTAATGCCACCTCTCTGCTACACTTGCATTCAGGCTGTTGAAAAACATGCGATATTGTTGGCTTGCCTTACTCTATATTGATGAACCTTTAGTGCTAGCTAACAATTCTGCTTGTTTCCTTTCTATTTTACCACAAAAATTAAAACAGTCAGAAAAGAACATCCATAGTTCCACCCACTTCTGCTAACTTGCTTGTCTCTTCAGCCATCTGTCTTCACTCCAGTTTTGATGGATGAGTTGTCTCTTCCTATCCAAGGCTGAGCCTTTTCCTTGTGAACTCCATTACATCACTGCTCATAATCAAATTTATTGCTCAGAAATTGCCCCCTCCCACCCTCTCCACCTAATTAAGTTTTCTCTCTGTAGAAGCATTTTCATCAATACGAAAACATACTACAGTGTCCCCCACAGCAAAAATAAAGAAATAATTTCATTGATCTGGCATTCAACTCTAGCTATATTTTCATGTTGTTCCCCTTTTCTGAGAAATTTCCCCTCAAAAGTTGTCTGCATTTGCTGCATCCTTTTTTTTTCCTTCCATTCTCTCTTGAATACACTCCAATTGAAATTTTAGCACCCACTATGCCGTTAAAACAGCTCCTGTCAGTGACTTCTAAATTATCAGATCCAATGGTCATTTCCTGAACTTTATCTACTCAAACAGTTGCCCAATCTGGAACAGTTGATCACAACTTTCTTTTGGAAACACTTTTATTAGTGGAAAGGTTGAGTGAGAATTGGCTAGGAAATGGAAGATTGGGGAGGTGGGGGAATAGTTTTGTTTTAAAATTTTTCATTAGGTAAAAATCTCAGTTATATAATATTTTATTATTTCTTAGGGCCACCTAGAGACTACAAGATACACTCTTGACTAATCAAAGTGAAATTCCACTTGTATTTTTACCCCTTTTGTGCACAAGGTAGGACTTTTAGTGTCTTTGATTTCATTTACTGCTTCCAAATTGTACACATTTAAAAGAGTATTTTAATAATACATGCATAAAACTCTACAACATATTGCAGTTAGTGTTTTATACAATTAATATTGTTATTTACCACATAATTATTCTTTTACTTGTTCTGTATTCTTTCTTATATTTTCTTTTTCTCTTGATTAATTCATTTTAGTATTACTTTAGTGTACTTCCTTCACTGGTATAAATTCTCTGTATTTACTTTTATCCTTATTCGTGAAGGATTTCTTCACTGAAAAGTTATGGGTTGTCAGTCATTTAATTTCAGCATTACTTCTTTCTCTGGCTTTTGTCTCTTGAGAAGTCAGCTCTTGGTTTAACTTTTGCTCATTTGAAGGTAAATTGCCTTTTTTTTCTCATACTGCCTTGAATATTTTATCCTTTTTTAAAAGGATAAAATAAAAACGACAATTTTTTTCTCATGCTGCTTTTAATATTTTAATAAATACAATAAAAATAGGATAATTTGTGGCCTATTTTTAAAGTTTGTGTAATATTCCTATACATACATAAAAAAACTTGTGGATGTGTTTCCTGCTTGAATCTATTTTATGTGTTTCATCAGTTTTGGAATTTTTAGCCATTTTATTTTCAAAATTTCTTCTGCTTTATTCTCCCTCTCCTTCCCCACTGGAATTACCACATCTATTCATTAGACCTATTCACTGTATTCTCTATGTCTGCTACCTTCTCTTCCATACTTTCAATCTTTTGTGTCTTTGTGTTTCCTCCTGGATAGTTTCTTCTGAACTATCCTTTGATTCACTAATTCTAGCTCTGACTAATCTGCTATTAACTCATCTATTAGTTTCTTAGTATTGCTATTACGGTTTCTTTTTCGTTCTGCCTTCCCTTCTTTTTATGTTTCCATTATCTGTCTATTCTCTCATTCCTATCTTTTGTTTACTGGAACATAAGAAGCATAATTATTTTAAATTCAGTATCACAACCACCATGGGACTGTTTCTATTGTCATTTAATTCTGTTCTTTATAAAATGTTATACTATCAGGAACTAGGTTATTTTTTATTGTGTGCCAAATATGGTATTTTTAAAATATAACAATAAATTGAGAGTTGTCTTAGAAATTGAGAAAATTCCTGGTGGGGGTTCATACTAACTTTTAGAATGTAGCTCATTGGATGCCAGTCTAAACACGGAGACTCTCTCTGCATCCTCTTTCCCATATGTATAGCTCTGAACTCCTGCTTATATCTTACTAGGCATGTAGGTTTCCAATAATTCTATTCTATTCAGCTTTTTAACCTCTCAGCCACCTTCTCCAGAATCTGCACATATTCCCAGGATAAAAGAAGTCTCAGCTTCTGGGCTCATTATTTAGGGTTTTTGTCTCTTCTCAGACTATGGTTCAGTAATTAAAAAAAAAGATTCCAACATTCAGAATGAAAGAGAAGAATGCAATGAGACTCCAAGTATCTATTCAGATTAAACAATTATCCTTTTCATTTTAGCTTTTTGATGCCCAGAAGGCAGGTTTTTATTGTCGTTGTTGTTGTTTTTTTATCTTTTGTGGAACTTTCAGTTTTTCTCAGAGGTAATGTTGGTCTCATTTACATATGTAGTCTACCATTAGAATTTGAAGTCCTAGCAGGCCTTGGGCCACTTTCTTCTGTTGAGTTCTAGAGAAGCGCTTCCACTTTTTCTTTTTTTTTTTTTACTTTAAGTTCTAGGGTACATGTGCACAATGTGCAGATTTGTTACACATGTATATATGAGCCATGTTGGTGTGCTGCACCCATTAACTCGTCGTTTACATTAGATATATATCCTAATGCTATCCCTCCCCCATCCCCCAAGTGTGTGATGTTCCCCTTCCTGTGTCCAAGTGTTCTCATTGTTCAATTCCCACCTATGAGTGAGAACATGCGGTCCACTTTTTCAAAGCTCTTACCTTACCCCTTCCTCTCTCTCTCTCCTTTGCTGCTTCTCCTTATCTTGCTAACTTATAAATGCTGATATATTAAGCTCATTCCCCACCCTCCTCTTCTATCCACACTCATTACTCTTTGTTTCATGGTTTAAAAGAGTTTTGTGTGCTGATAACTTCCAAATTTTTATGTCCAGCTCAGTTTTCTCTTCTGACCTCCAACCTCTGGTTTACAAACGAGAATGATTATTCAACATCTTTATCTGGATTTCAAACATTCATCCTTAATACCCCAAACTAGTTGCTTTCCTAGTCTTTCCTAACTTAGTTATTGGTGATTCTGTTCTTCTAGTATTTGGGTTAAAGAACTTGGTGTCATCCTTGACTTTTCATTTTTCTCTTAAACCCCACATCCAAGCAATCTGTAATTGTATTGGCGGTCTTTAAACTATATCTAGAATACTCAGGACCTTTCTCCAATCCTCTTTTATAATGTCGTGGCCCAAGATCCTGCATTATTGTAACAGATTCCTATTTTTTCTGTTTCTATCATTGCATCCCCTCTGCCAATCTATTCCATACTCAGCAGTAAGAATGATCATTTTAAGCCAATAACTTAACTGATAACATCTTCTAGTGATTGTAGGAAATATTCTTAGTGCTTTAAATAAACATTTTGTTTTGTTTTGTTTTGTTTTTGATATGGATTTTCACTCTTGTTGCCCAGGCTGGAGTGCAATGGCACGATCTCGGCTCACTGCGACCTCCACCTCCTGGGTTCAAGCAATTCTCCTGCCTCAGCCTCCCTCCTAATTAGGTGGGATTACAGGCACGAACCACCACACTCAACTAATTTTGTATTTTTAGTAGAGATGGGGTTTCTCCATGTTCCTCAGGCTGATCTCGAACTTCTGACCTCAGGTGATCCACCCACCTCGGCCTCCCAAAATGCTGGGATTACAGGTGTGAGCCACCGTGCCCGGCCATGTTAACGTTTTCAAACCTCATACACCCCTATCCAGTGGTGCTATTAAAGGTCCTCACATTGCAGATGAGTAAACTGAAGCACAGAGAGTTGCTTAATGTAACTTCCTGAAGGTGTATAACCAGAATAGGTAGAGCTGGCATTTGAACCTCTGACGATCTGCCTTTCCACTGGAAAGTAAATCTCAGGGTAAATCAGTATCACTGCCTGTCTCTACGTCTTGCCATCTGGCCACTTTCTAACCTCACCATCTATCACTCCTTGTCTGGATCACTGTGTTCTAGCCATAATGATCTCTTTGCTAGTTCTTACATTTGCTGAGCACACCCCCTTCTCGGGCCTTGGTACATGCTGCTCCCTGTGCCTAGAATGCTCTTCTCTCAATATCTAGGTGCATTGCATTTTGATTTCTCTGGTCAAACGTTGCCTTATAAGAGAGGTCTTCCCTGACCACCTTCTATAGAGTCACAACCTCTTTATGATTTCCAATCTCCCTTTGAGGATTGAAATTTCTCTATAGCACTGATCATGACCTGATCTATTTTACATGTCCTTAAGGATGGCAGAAACTTAGTCTGGTTTGTTCATTACTACATCTTTGTGAACCCACAATAATATCTGGCATAAAGAAACCCCTCAAATATTTGTTGAACGTGGGGATAAATGCATAAACAAATTGCTTAGCTACTTGATAGGTATCTTATGTAGCACGGAGCAGCTGTGGCAGCTTTCTCTGACTACTTTCTGTGATTGAGTAAATGGGAACAGGGGCAGGTCAGAAGAACTAAGGTCTTGCTCTGGCTGTGTCATCTGTGAGCGATATCATCTTGAATAATTTCATTCATCACCTTGGCTCTCCATTTCCTTATCTGTAAAATCATGTATTGAAAGAAATGCTTATTTGAGAACATGATAAATTATAAAATTTGGTAGAATTGGTATGGCTATGGACACTATCGGTAGAAAAATCAACTTGCGATATAGCAGTAAGTTCTCAGCCAGGTGTGGTTTTGTGCCCCATCCTCCTACCAAGGAACCTTTGACAATATCTTGAGACATTTTTGGTAGAAATAACTCGGAGGCTCAAGGGGTGCTGCTAGCATCTACTGGGAAGAGGCTGGGACAGGATGCTGCTAAACATTCTGCAGTGCATAGGATCGCCACCATCACAATGAAAAATTGTCTGGCTCAAATGTCAAACATGCTGAGGTTGAGAAATACTAGTATATAACACATAGAGCTGCACAGGTGTTAGGATGAGGGCAAGAGTATAAAGCACAGCTCAAACAGAGAGAACTTGAAGACATGGGCTACCCATATGAAAGAGAAAAAAGTCCTATTCACATATTGGAACAAAGATTGCTATCTTCAGAACCCAGATAACAGGAATATCAACACAGTGGTGGGTGGCATCGTGGGTGAACTTGGAAGACAATGACCACAGATGATCAGGAGCTTATCTCAGCTTGCCTCAAACTACCTTCCCCAGGGCATTTTGTGATTACGCACATCCCGGCCCATCTGTTGCTAATTGCAATAAAGACCAGGCTCTGTTATATCACTGAGGTGAAACCTCATCAAGTTTTAGAGGAAATAAATCTACGAGATGCTCCATAAAAGTAATCTCTACTTTTTGGCATCCAAATCTGTCGAGCATTGATGAGGCAAGCAGGAAACCTAATGAAAATAATACAAGGAAATCTTCTCATCAACACCCATCCCTAATGTCTCAGCTATCAGGTCATTGTTTTGGCTTCTTGGGGTGGAATCTGCATCGACAGCCAGTATCGGAAGCGCTGACTTTAAACAAGGCAAGCAGTCATTTTTACCACGTGGTCCAAATCAGTTAAAGGGTGCCAGCCCTGCCTCAATTATAATGAGTTGGTTTTTAAGTGTGTTTATATTCTAGCTTCTCTCCCTCTCATGCACAAGCATACACACACACTTCTAGACACTTGGGCCTTTAGTGTTTGTGATGTAGGCATCTATATTTTTTCCCCTAAGGAACATGCACAGAAAAATTTCTGTGGGTTAAAAAGCCTTTGCTTTATTGGCAAGGATAGTAAAGGTACTAATTTGGTGTTTTGCGTTGACACCCTCTTTTTCCTGACTTGTAAAATAAGATCGTTATATAAGATGATAATTACCTTATTTGATCTGTAAAGAGAATTAAATATGAGGATAACTTTCTACTTTGCCCTCTAAAACGTCCTGGTGAAGAATTTAATAGAAGCCTATGATAAAGTTTGAACCCTGAGAACATAAATTCTGTTGGGGTGTATGCATTGAGGTAAGCAGAGTTGCGTGCTGGGTGTGTGAAGGCAGAGAAGGGGACAGGGCAGGGCAGGATATCCTCTTCATCAACATTATACATTGCTTTTCTCATCATTATCGTAGCAGAGTCACAGAAATTATCCTGGCCCAAACACTTAGAGGACCATAAACTGAACCCACCCTTCCATTAGGTTCAAAGGAAAATGATTATACAAGGAAACTTGTAATGTCCTGTCTAGATAGATAATGTAGCCGGATAATGAAGATTAAAAAATGGCCTGGTGGCACTGTGAAGAGGTTAAAGTACTTCTGCAAGGTGCAAAGGAAACATGAATGATCCAAATCCTAGAAGAAAATACAGCTTAGTAGCAGAAGGATTGTTTATATTATCATAACAGGCTCATTCTTTTCTAACTCGTAGGTAGCATTTCCTTTTAACTCTTTAAGCAGAAAAGCAAGAGTGGGCAGAAATGACCTCAGTAGCTAAGCAAGGCATTATACTGGTGCCTTAGTGCTTGATAGGAGTTCAATACATAATTTTATTCTTAAAAAAATCTCTTAGTAAGGACCTAATATATGCTAAGCACTGGTTAGGAGATACAAAATACAAGGAAAATAAGGACATGCTTTTTGAACTCCAGGAATGTAAAATGGAATTGGAGGTGATAGATACACTAATTATTGTTAAGAATGGGTTGTCAAATTATGGCCCATGAGCCAAATCTAGCCCACTGCCTGTATTTGTGAATAAAGTTTGATTGGAGCATAGCCATGCCCATTCATTTATATGTTGCCTGTGCCTGCTTTTACACTTCAACAGCAGCGTTAAATAGTTACTACAGAGACCGAGACCCTATGGCTGCCAAAGTCTGAAATATTTAATATCTGGTACTTTAGATAAATGTCCCTGTAGCTAGGACAGTAGATATGTAGCCTACGTTAATGTCGCATACATGGAAGTAAACACTTTTTGAACACTACTGTAGTTAGTGTACCAACGCCCATTGTGGTAACTACCATATTACCCACATTTTGGAGATTAAAAAATGTAGCTTAAGACATTAAATACTTTAAGTTCTCAATGTCACATGAGCAATAAAAGGCTGATCTTGGATTTGAAACCACACATTCTGATTTTTATAGCCCATGCTCTTAACTGATACCCTCTGTAGACAAGAGCTGTACATATTCAATAGGAACAGATATGTCTTTGTCAATTTTCATATCAAGGTGTTCAAGAATTAATTTTCTTTTATTTCTATAACTGAATTAAATTCTCCTTTGTATTTTTTTTCCTGTTTGCAGAATCCTGTTTAGTTTTAGAAAAAGAGCCAATTCAAAGTTTGTCCTCTTCTTTGATAGTTTAATAATTGTTCTCAGGGCTATGGTAGATTGATAACCATGGTTCTAATTCTTCACCCTTTCTGTATCCTTGCCCTCTATCATATAACTTTACAGTGTATTTCAGACTGTGATGGGGTGTATTTCTCCTCTTTCTCCTCCGGACACAGCTCTGTGACTTTTTTTGATCAGTGGGATATTTGCAGACATGATAGAAAGAAATGGGAAGTCCTCAAGTGACTGGGCTTATCCTCTCTTCTTCCTCTGCTACTCAGCTGTATTCTCATGGCAGTAGAAATGGTAGAAAATAAGAAACATGTGAAACAGAGCCAAGTCACCTCCAGTGCTTCAACTTGCAGCCAGCTGATTTCAAGACAAGTAAAAAAAAAGTCCAGAAAATAAGCAATAGATGTTTATCATTGTATCCCACGGAGAGCTTATGGTTATTTGCTGTGCAATGTTATTTTGGTAATAGGCAATGGGTACAGGGGAATATATAACATAGAGACAGTGGGCAGAGAGTAGGAGAGTATGTCGGTCTGGTTCTCTGTTATCATTGCTTCCTAATGCAATCTTCTGAGAAGCAGATCATCCAATCTGAACCCTGAGCATCATGACCCCTCCAAATTGGAGCTTAGAAATATGTAAGTGGGGAGTTAAAGAATACAAAAGCGCCAAAGAGCTGGAAAAGCAGGATGGATACCAGTGAAGAGTAAGTTAGTGACCTAGAAGGCTAAGCATAAGTTTTTAGAAAACAAATTATGTAAAAAATTTAAAAAGAAGACAGTAGGATAAAGGTTAATGAGATGTAAAAATAGACCCCAAAGTTATACTATCAGAAATACTAGAAGAGAGAAAAATTCATCTCAGAATCGAATAAATAAATTCTCAAATTGAAAAGACTCACAAAGTTCCAAGAAATATGAATACTTTTAATAAGTAAAATTTAACCCTCAGCATACCCCTATGATATAGGTAATAAGATATCACAATTTCACAGATGGGTAACTAAGATAAGCTTTTAATCTTCCTAGCCACTCTATATGTTGACACTCATCCCCATGACATTGTTAATTCTCAAAACGATTCTTTGAAATATGTGCTATAATTATTCCAGGCTAACAGATGGAAAACTAGAGCATAGAGAAATTAAGTAATTTACACAAGGTCATGCAGGTAATAAGTGCCAGAAACGGGTCTTTAACCAAGATGCCCTGGCTCAAAAGTCATATGCTTAACCATTATGCCATTGTTGTCATATAGCTGACTAAATGGAAAGTTACAAGTAAACACAAACAGAACTTTTAATTCTCATTGCATACAGACTTTAAAAAATCATGAAGCAGTATCTTCAAACTTCAGAGTGTGTGCGTGTGTGTGTGTATATGTAAATATATATATACATATGTAAATATATATGTAAATATTAAGCCAGACTTCTAGATTGGTTTTATTTTCTCAGACTGTAATTCAGTCATGGATTTAGGACTTTTGCTTTGGACTATAGTAAAGTGACTGGTATAGGACTTCACCTCCTACCATAAGCAACTAGAGAACTGGAAAAAATATAGAAAAAAGAGCTGTTTTTAGATATTTGACAATGGATAGTACCTGTGATCTGAGAAAAGGACAAATGAGGTATGCCCAACAATTCCTCCTGCTTTCTGCTCAAAAGCACTCATTGGCCTGCAATATGAAGTTCATCACACTTTAAAAAAGACTAAAAAAATTAGATTCCCACTATTTTACTAATAATACATATAATTCAATCAAAATTGTCTAGACATGTACGGAAGAAGGAAAATATGAACCATAATCAGGAGAAAAATTCTACAGAAACAGGTCCCGAGATAACAGAGATACAGGAAGCAGAAGACAGGGACTTTACAAGAGCTATTGTGCACAAATAAAAGAAGAAAAACAAATGTCCTGCACCACTCAATACAGTACTTTGCCTCTGGTCATCAAAATACATGTGGGGAGTTCTCCCTACACACCAAGCAATTCTCTAGCGGACACTAACCGGATGTCCTATAATTTAATTCAGTTCTGATACTATCTACCTGGAGACGGTGTCAGATTCCACAGGTGAATGTTTGGGTTCCACAAAACTGTCCCTACTTCAGATGCCAATCACAAGCCATCCATAACCTTTGGATTCCCAGAAACCACTTCTTGGGTTCAATTACTTTGCTAGAGTGCCTCACAAAATTAAGGGAAAGACTTCACTTATGTTTACTGATGTATTACAAGGGATGTTACAAAGGATATGGAAGAACCGCTAGAGGGAAACGATCCACAGGACAAGACATGTGGGAAGGGACCCAGAACTTACAAGCCCTCTCTAGGTGCGCCACCCTCCAGACGCCTCCACGTGTTCAGCTGTCCAGAGGCTCCCAGAACCCCACCTTTTTTTTTTTTTTTTTTTTTTTTTGAGACAGGGTCTCGCTCTGTCTCTCAGGCTAAAGTGCAATGGCGCGATCTCGGCTCACTGCAAGCTCCGCCTCCCGGGTTCACGCCATTTTCCTGCCTCAGCCTCCAGAGTAGCTGCGACTACAGGCGCCCGCCACCACGCCTGGCTAATTTTTTGTATTTTTTGTGGAGATGGGGTTTCACCGTGTTAGCCAGGATGATCTCGATCTCCTGACCTCGTGATCCTCCCTCCTTGGCCTCCCAAAGTGCTGGGATTACAGGCGTGAGCCAGCGTGCCCGACCCCTTTTGGGTTTTGATGGAGGCTTAATTGCATAGATGTAATCGGTTACATCACTAACTGTGAGTTATCAACCTAACCGTCAGTCATTCTCTCTTCCCCAGAGGTCAGGCCCTATTCTGAGCTATCCTGGAGCCTGCCAAAAGTCACTTCATTAGAGCAAAAGATGCTTCTGTCACCCAGCAAATTTCAAGGCATTTAGGAGCTCTGCATCAGGAACTGGAATCAAAGACCAAATATTAAAACAAAAGATTGTCCTAGCACCCCTATCGACAAGGGTTTTTGAAGCTTTATGTCAGGAACTGGGGGCAGAAACCAAATATATATATATATATAAAAATATCACACATATATATATTTTTATATCACAATATTACAATATGGTTAAGGATTTCCAGAAAAAAAATACAGATAAGAAGAGAAATGAAAGACATCGTTTTAAATCAGTGGAATTTCTAGAAAAGAAAAACACAATGTTTGAAATGAAAAATTAATTGGATTGGCTTCATAGAAGATTAGACATTGGAAAAGTAAAAAACAGTAAAACTGAAGATATGACAAGAGAAGAATTCTGAAATGAAGACAGAGAGAAACAGATTAAAAAAATAAATAAACGTGACTAAGTCTCGATGACCTGCGACATCAAGTGGTATAACATGGAGATCCATAGGCCAGGCGCAGTGGCTCACGCCTGTAATCCCAGCACTTTGGGAGGCCGAGACAGGTGGATCAATTGCAGTCTGGAGTTTGATACCAGCCTGGCCAACATGGGGAAACCCTGTCTCTACTGAAAATACAAAAAATTAGCCAGGTGTGGTGGCATGCACCTGTAGTCCCAGCTACTCCAGAGGCTGAGGCAGGATAATCGCTTAAACACAGAAGGTGGAGGTTGAAGTAAGCTGAGGTTGCACCACTGCACTCCAGCTTGGGCAACAGAGTGAGACTCTGTCTCAAAAAACAAAAACAAACAAACAAAAAACAGATCCAGAAGTAAAGTGGAATTGAAAAAAAATTGAAGAAATAATAACTACAAGCTTATAGTCCCATGAAGCTAAATAATCTCAAATATAATAAAGAAATAAAATAACACTGAGTCACATCACAATCAAAAGGCTAAAAACTAGAGATAAGAGACAATCTTAAAGAAGCAGAGTAAAAAAGATGGACATATTACCTACAGGCAAGTAAAGTTAAAATTAATCACATACTTTTAAGAAAACAATGGAAGCCGGAGTTTAGTGAAGTAATAATTTTAAAATTCTGAAATAAAAAAATTTAGTGTGAAATTCTACATCTAATAAAAATATTTTTTAGAAATAAAGGAGAAATAAATATTTTTAGACAAAGAAAGCTGAGAGAATTTACCATCAGTAATGTGTACTGTAAGAAATATTAAAGTTTTCCTCAGGTAGAAGAAAAATAAGAACAAATAGAAACTTGGAAGGACACCACAAATAGTAAATATGTGGGTAAATATTGACATTTAAAAAATATATAATTAAATGTCTAAATTTTAAAAAGTATGTTGAAATTTATAACACATGTAGAAGTAAAAGTATGTACTAAAAGCACTAACACAAGGACAGAAGATGAAAAATGAAAGTATTTTGTTGTAAAGCTTTTTTTATTACACATAATGTGGTATGATATTATTTGAATGTAGGCAGTTATAAGTTAAAGATGCTTATTGTAAACTCTAAAGCAATCACTACAAAAATTAGAAATAGAACAGCTAATAATTCAATGATGGAGAAAAAGTATAATATAATGTGCAAATATGCTGAATGCAAAAAAGGCAGAAGCACAAGCAACAAATGAAAAGCATGACAAATAGAAAATAAATAGCAAGATAATAGATTGAAGTCCACCATACTGATAAACAATTAAATATAAATGGCCTAAATACTACAGTTAAAAGGCAGATAGGTAATTTCCATAGACTATATTATCTCCCAGAGCTCCAGGAGTCATATTAACTTTGTTTTCCCCAATTTTCCCTCATGTCACTGATATGCTGTGGTTTAATGTGAATCAAATTTATGTGCATGAGACAGAGCTACAGTAAGAGAAATAGCAGCCACCAACCTGGCTTTAGAGATTTGTAGAAATAGTAATGTCGTGTCTATTAAAAAGCCCATTGTGAAGGGAGATCTGCAGGATTTACAAGTTCTCTACTGTGTCACAAGCACCACTAGAACCACCAGTACCACCAGTACCACAGTGATAGGGAAGAAATAGATGGTGAAGGTTATAAGGTTTGCAAGGAGGAGGAGGAGGATTTGCAATATGCAGGATATGCATAAGATGGACAATTATAATGAATCTCTTGATGATGGAGAAGATAATACAGTAGACACGGAAGGCCAATAACTGGGCCAGGACCAGGGAATAATCTAGGACAGGTGTCAGTAACTAGGTTCCATGGGCCCAATCCCACCCATAAAATCTAAGATGTTTACTCTCTGGCCCTTTACAGAAAAATTTGCAGCTTCCTGGTATAGAGGGAAGGTAAAAAAGTTGCCTCAATGAAATCCTGGGGCAGCTCCACACTTGCTGCACCCTTTGCCAAGCTGCTGGTGGCTCAGGGCCTGAAATCTCACATTAAACCCTTTTGAGATGTTGCAAGGTCCTGACCTCCTTGACTTCTCTTAGACCATCAGCCTGCTCCTAAATCCCCTGAGGCACAGCCCCCTTGTGGGCAGCATTTTGCTTCTTGTTTGCCAAGTTTGCAAGTTTAGCACCTATCTCTCTCACTCTCTCTCTCTCTCTTTTTGAGATAGAGACTTGCTCTGTCACCCAGGCTGGAGTGTAGTGGTATGATCTTGGCTCACTGCACTTCAACTTCCACCTCCTGGGTGCAAGTGATCCTCCTGCCTCAGCATCCTGAGTAGCTGAAATTACAGTATGATCTCAGCTCACTGCAACCTCCACCTCCTGGGTGAAAGTGGTCCTCCTGCCTCAGCCTCCCGAGTAGCTGGAATTACAGGTCGCACCACCACACCTGGCTAATTTTTGTATTTTCAGTAGAGATGAAGTTTTGCCATGTTGCCTACACTGACCTCAAACTCTTGGCCTCAAGTGATCCACCCACCTTAGCCTCCCAAAGTGCTGAGATGACAGGTGTGAGCCACTACACCTGGCCTCTATCTTTCTTTAATAAAGACATGGCACTAATTGAATAAAATCCAGAGGTTGTCAGACTGGAAAAAAAGAACTCACTATTTCTGTCCATAAGAAACCTACTTAAATATAAAGATATATTTAAAAGATAGAAAAAGATGTAGCAGGCAAGGACTATTCATGAAGAAATAGGAGTGGCTATATTAGTATCCAGAAAATGTAGGCCCAGGACAAGCAATATTGCCAGACATAAAGCGAGACATTTCATAATGATAAATGAGTCAATTCATTAGGAAGCTGTAACACTCCTAAATAAGTATGTGCTAAATAACAGAGCTTCAAAATACATCAACTGAAAATATAGAAAATCAAAAATTATAACTGGAGATTTCAACAATCCTCTTTTAGTAAATGATACAAGTGGCCAAAAATACCAGGAAGAATATAGAAGACCTAAACAATACTATCAAACAACTTGACATGTGATATTTATAGAACAAGTTACTCAACAACAGTAGAATAGGTATTCTTTTCAGGTGTACATGGTAAATTCACCAAGTCTCTAGAAAGCTAATGGCTTAAATATTACAGACTGTTTCCTGACTACAATGAAATTAAATTGGAAATAAATAATAAAAAGATATCTGCAAAAATCCCCAAATATTTGGATATTGAGTAATACATTTTTAAATAACCAATAAATCAGTTAACTAATAATAAGGAAAATCAGAATATATTTTGAAGTGAATGAGCATAAAGACACAGCATGACAAAATTTGGGGGATGCAGCTAAAGCATCCTTAAAACAATTTAGAATTTTGAATGTGGATATTAGAAAATAAGAAAGTTCTAAAATCAATGATGTACATTGCCATCTAAAGAAGTTAGACAAAGCAGTTGAAATAAACATAAAAATAATAAAGAAAAATCAGTAAAATAGAAAACAGATAAACCATAGAGAAAATTTAAAAAGCTAAAATATGGCTAATTCCAAACATCAATAAAATTAAAAATACTTTTAACTAGGCCAGTTAAGCACACACACACACACACACACACTCACACACACACACACACAAAGCACAAATTACAAATACCAGGAATGAGAGAAGTGGACATCACTCTAGATTCTGTGGTAGCTAAGATGGCCCCAGTGATTCCCACTTCTTGGTATGCATGCCTTTGTGTACTCCATTCCACATTGAGAGAGATAAGAAATACAACCAAAAAGATACTGTGGAAATAACCAAGTGTCACTTCCAACATTAGGCCTTAAAGATGTTTTCCACTGGATCACTCACTCTGGGAGAAGCCAACTGTCATGTCCTTACCACAAACAAGAAGGCTTAGCTTCTTGTTTGCAGACTCTCCTTCCAGTCAGCCCTTCAGATGACTGCAGCCCTAGCTGACATCTTGATGACAACTTCATGAGCAATCCTGAGCCAGACCACTCATATAATCTACTCTTCAGTTCCTGACGCATTGACTGAGTGAGCTTTTAAATATTTGTTAAACACCTAAGGTTTTGTTTATGCAGCAATAGATAATACCAGTTCTATAGAAAGAAAAAAAGAAAATATTATAAGCAACTTTATATCAATAAATACGATGACTTAGAAAACACTGACAAATTCTTTGAAAGACAAAATTGTGACATAAAGAAATGAAAAATCAGAGAAAGCCTATATCTATGAAATCAATTGAATTCATAAATAAAAACATTTCCACAATGAACTTCAGGCCATGACAGCTTCACTGGTGAACTCTATCAAACTTGCTAGAAGAAAACAATACCCATACTACATAAACTTTTTGAGAAAACAGAGGAAAAGAGAACATTTACCAGTTGATTGCATGGAGCCCAACATAACTCTAATATTAAAACCTGATCAAGACATGACAATGGAAAGACCAATATCTTCATGAACATATTGTGAACATCTTTAACTAAAAATAGATTGAATCCTAGTTTGATTTTGATTTTGATTGTATAATATAGTGGGCTTGAAAGAAAAACTAACCCAGGTATGGATATCCTGAAAATGTAGGTGAATGTTTTTTTCTAATATACATTGCTTGAAAACATGATTCCAAATTATAATGGATATTTGATGCTCAGAGAATGTGTCCACTGGGAGCTGTGATTCCCCCATCTCATCAGTGAGATGAGTTTAACCAGTGAGGTTATATCAGGTGGCCAGGTACAAATTTAGTACTTCTACTACACATTTAATCAACTCTTATCTGCTACTATTGAAGTATTTGACTTGGGAACTCTTCTCTTGACAGAGCTGAGTTTAAGTAATGTTTGCACAGGATGATGATTTATATCTATGTAGTATATTCCTGTAGTGACAATAACAGTGTATACGATATCAACAAAACAATTTCCCTAAAGAAAGTTTTGAGGATAAAATGTCAAAAAGTAAATTCCACCTAAATGAAGAACAAAGCAGGCAAAATTGAATTGTAATGCCAAGACGACTTGGCTTTCTATAAGGGTAAATTTTTTTGAATTGATTATTAAGTGAATTCAAAGGTCCATTACTGATCTGGGAGCTAGGGTTGTCTTAGCTTTGTTTTTTCATCATGATGAAAGTTGAAATTATGCTTTTGTTAACATGGGAGTGATAACAGAGGACACCCTCAGCGTCCCAAGAGAAATGGTCATTGTTATCTAATATTCATGCTTGTTACAATTTAAACTATAATATTCCAACAAGATACATTTTAAACATGTTGGAAAAAAGGTGAGATCATCTAAATTTTGACTATTTGTTTTCCCCATTTTTCATAGAATGATTTGTTAACATTTCTATTAATATTTACTTAATGGTTGGCTTTGATTTTCAATAAGCATATGTTGTTATAATTGCCTGATCCCTTTTATGTACAATCATAACCTCAGAGGTTGACCACACACAGGCAGATGTACTCCATCCTGCCTTCTGAGACACAGTTCCTATCAGCTTGGCCCCATGCTGTAATCCTTCCATTAGGTTCACCTAAAAGACAAATTGTCTTCAGAAGACCACAGAAAAAGCAGAAGCAGAAGTTGAGACATATAACATATTAAGCAAAAATTATCTAAAATTCTGTGAATACACTTATAAAGGAGGAAATGATTGCATTTTGCTTGTAATCCCTGAACAGCCAGGTGGTATTGTCAGGTATGCACAGCTATTTAGGGAATAATTAGAGGGAAAGAGAGATGATGAAAGTCAGAGGAGTACTCTTAAGTCAGAGCTTTTCTATACTTACGAATTTCCTACCACTTGAAATTGTTTCCAATTCATTTCTAAATTCAGATTCCAATTTCATGCTTTTCTGGAGCCATGTGAACTGTATATTTTTCAAAAATATTTATTTGATTAAAGGTGTCTGACTCTATTTTGTTTCAACAGAGCTTGTGGGTTTGATTCTCTGTGATTTGAGTCTATTTATGGAAATTGCGTGTATCAAAAGTTTGCCTTTCAGCTGGGCATGGTGGCTCATTCCTATAGTCCCATGTACTTGAGACTGAGGTGGGGGGTTTGCTTGAGTCAAGTTCAAGACCAGCCTGGGCGACATAGTGAGACCCCTTTTCTAAAAAAATAAATAAATAAATAAAAATAAAGCTTGCTTTTCGACTAGATTAGGAACTCTGAGTGCATGAAACAAGTACCTCTTTTATTAAATTTTTCAGTTGCATCTATCATGAACTCTATATACAAATATGAAATGTGAAATACAATTCCTCAATCACTAGCAAATTTCCTTCTGCCATTAACATATATTCCTCCTTCCCTCATTAAAACACCATACATTTTCCTTTACATTTTTTCTATTCTCCTTTTCTTTTTACCTTCTCTTTTTCAGAAGGAAGTATTTGAGGAATTCTGCCCTGCATCTTGCTTGTTCCTGTGGTCTTGGTGTTTGTCCAAGTGTGAGACCTGAGGCTACACCTCACATTCGCAGCAATTGTCCTCATGCAAGACACAGGAAAAGAGACGGCAAGCAGGATTATCCTAGACTTAGTATACGTGACAAGAAAGGCATGAGCTGTAAAAAGTAAAAAGCTGTTTTGTTTCAAAAAATAGGGGTTGCTGATGAAGGAATCACATCTGAAAGAAACAACACTTTTCATGGAGGCCAGATGAAAGGAGCTTAGGGTCTTCCAATGTGTGCGTGTGTGTGTGCACACTTGGGCATACTATAAATTAGCCTCAGACAGAGGTCTGCTATGACACAGTTAATTCTGAAAAGTTTTCTATAAACTCCAGTGATAATGTTTCTTTTTCAGGTTCATGGAAAACCAGTTTAGCATCACTAACAAGCCACCTTATGGGTGTAGATAAAGGACTGGTGCCACAACGTCTATATGGACTAAACTTTTCACTTTCCTCACTTTTTGGTAAGGACCTGAAAATAAAACTGAGTAGCTGCTCTTGCTGGAGATGGAATTGTTCACTGTAGTCTTTGGAAAAAGAAAAGGAAAGGCCAAGAAGTAGCAAAAAAAAAAAAAAAAAAAAAAAAACCACACACACAAAGAAACAAACAAAAAAACCCATCTTGCCTGGTTTGCAGTGGGTCTCACCCTGTTTCCTCTCTTCCCTTGGCCCTTTAGTGCCCAGGGCCCTCATATCACCCATGGCTCTCTCGAGCTGTTCTGCATTTCAAAATAGGTTTCCATCTCATTATCCTTCTTTCAAAGATTTCCCCGTGGCTCAGGCCTGTAATCCCAGCACTTTGAGAGATTAAGGCAGGAGAATTGCTTGAAGTGAGGAGTTCAAGACCAGCTTGGGCAACATAGCAAGGCCCTGTGTCAACAAAAAATTTTTAAAAATTAGCTGGGTGTGGTGGCATGCACCTGCAGTACTAGTTACTTGGGAGGCAGGGGTGGGAGGATGGCTTGAGCCCAGGAGTTGAAGACGGCAGTGAGCTATGATTGCACTCCAGCCTGGGTGACAGAGTGAGACTCTGTCTCTAAAAATAATAAAAATAAAAGATTTCCTTTCTGTCTCTCAGAGAGATATCTTAAATCCAAAAAACTCAACTAAGAGAATTGCCTGTTGATGTTTCAAATCTTGTAGAATGAAGCTTTAAATTGTTTATCAAAGAAATATTTTGGTAGAAAAGGATCCTTTTATATTGGCTTGAAAATAAAACCACTGCCACAATCTTCCATTTTCTCATATCTCCTCTTGGAAGCTGGGGCACAGGCCATCTTTGGGAAGCTTTGTATCTTTAATGCAGGAATTGGAAATGATACAACTCCTACCACTTAGGAAAATCAACTTCATGCTAAACATATTCAATGTCTGCGTTGTCTTGATCCTGACAATCAAAATTAAACATTTTTTGACTTCTCAGCTTTTGACACCTCCTCCTGCATGAGGCACAACACCATTCAGCTGTTGGGAGACAACTGTCCTCAAGTCTCTTGTGTTCCTGCACTTGTTGTGAGGAGAGGCTCTAACGATCTTTGCTTCAGACTATCTTTCCAAGGATATTCGTATGGTGAACAGCACTGAAGGGTAGAGATGGTGTCTCCCACCAGAGCAGAGGAGAAATTTGTCTGCTGGCCAGTGTAATATAGATAACCTTCCTAGAGGGAAAAGGGTGGGCCTATTTGCCTGCACCCCACTAGAAAAGACTGGATTTTATACGCTCTGGGTTCTTTGGCTGTTCATCATCTTTGTGGGATTTGGAGAACTGAGAACTGGTGCAGTCATGAAGGTTTTGAAGGTCATGCTGTCTTGTGTTCCATAAGTAATAAGGTTCTTTGTCACCAACCCAGAAGTGTTCTGTCTTTTGCCAGAATCTATTAAGCTGAGGCGGGCTAGACTGTTAGTTTGCAAGCTGGGTAAAATCTCAGATACTTCACAGTCCTTCATGCCAGACAGTTATCTTTAGACTTTTCCAGATGGCAATCAGGAATAAACTCTATTCTCAAACCCTTAGGAATGTACAATTCAAGTTCACTCAAGAACTTGTACCATGATGGGAAGACTAGATAGCCAAGAAGGAAGTTGGACCCCACCTCAAGCCATGTGAAAAATTAACTCAAAATGGATCAAAGATCTAAAAGTAAGAGCCCAAATTATAAAACTCTTGCAAGAAAACATACAGATAAATCTTCATGACCTCTGAATTGGTGATGGATTCTTAACTATGATACTATAAACATAAGCAACAAATGAAAATTGGATAAATTGTACTTTATCAACATTAAAAACATTTGTGCTTCAAAGAAAACTATCAAAAAAGTGAAAAGACAACCCACAGATTGGGAGAAAATATTTGCAAATTATATATATCATAAAGGACTTGCATCTAGAATATATAAGGAACCATTACTACTCAATAATAAGAGGACACCCCAGTTAAAAATCTTAATGCATTTTTCAAAAGAATTAAATAGACATTTTTCAAATAAGATATATAGATGTATAATTAGCACATGAAAAGATGCTCAATATCATTAGTATTCAAGGAAATGCAAATCAAATTAATTAGATACCACTGCCCACCCACTTTGGTGGCCATAATAAAAAATTCAGAGAATCGCAAGAGTTAGTGAGAATGTGGAAAATCAGAACCCTCATACTGTGCTTGTGGGAATGTAAAACAGTGCAGTCACTTTGGAAAACACTCTGGCAGTCCCTCAAAAAGTTAAACAGAGCCAGTATACGACCTAGAAATCCCACTCCTAGGTATATATCCCAAATAATGGAAACAGGTACCCACATAGACACTTGTGCGCCAATGTTCATTGCAGCATATTTCACGACAGCCAAGAGATGCAAAGAACCCAAGTGTCCATCAACAATGAATGGAGAAGCAAAATGTATTATATCCCTTCAATGGAATATTATTCAGCCATAAAAAGGAATGAAGTGCTAGCACATACTACAATATGAATGAATTTTGAAAACTCTAAGTGAAATGAAAGAAACCAGTCTCAAAAAAGCCACATATAGTGCCATTTGTATGAAATGTCCAGAAGAGACAAATGTATAGATACAGAAGTAGATTTGTGGTTGCTTAAGGCTGGGGATATGGGAAGCTTGGGGTGTGACAGGGAAAGGTTGTGCGACAACTTTTTGAGGTGATAACATGTTCTACAATTGTGTGGTGATAGTTGCACAACTCTAAAAAAATCATTAAGTGGTTCTGTCTAAACAAGTGAATTTTATGATATGTGAATTACGACTCAATAAAACTGTAATCAAAAAAGAAAAAGAAAGAAGAACTCACAGCTCACTCTGCTTCCGCAGCAGCACAAGACCTCCTTCCTAGTTCCTGTAGTTCAGCAAGTATCCACACAGGGACGTGACAAATCCTGCAGTAGCAAATCCACTGGCTGAATGATTTTGCTCATGCTCCCCTTACATGGGGACGGGGGTTAAATATGCAGCTTTACACAATCAATCGACAGCTCTCTTCCTCACATCAGATCCATTTCTTGCATAGAAACTAAAAGTAGCTAATGGTACCTATCCTAGAGGTTGGGTATAGATTATGTAACTTTTTGCTCTTTTTAAGAAAATCTTGCGGCTATGTTTAGCAATCTTTGTAAGACTGTGTTCGTGCTTGAACGTGTGTTATCCTCAGATGCAATTCTAAGATAGGAAAAGTCTCATTTAATACCTTATACATTAATGTATAATAATATGTTGTGGGTCTTATCTTCTTAGTCTAATATTTTACACTAAAAGCAGACATGCTTCAGGAATAGCCTCATTAATAACACTGCTAAACTACAATTTAGTGCAGAAATTAATATTATAGAATACTATCTGATTATATTTATCAGCAAAAGGACATTTGCAGCTTAATTTGAATTTTCTATAATTTTCCTTTTATTCTGTAAATTATGTAATGTCTCAACCCCATGAGCTCAACAAGGATTCTTTACTTAATATCACTAAGAGTCACAGTTGACAAGAGAAATTCTCTTAATAATTTGACAACAGATTTGACTTATTTTTTTAAAAAGCATTTTCTGATTCCTTTATTTTATGAAGTTATGTTAATTACTAGAAGCTTTTTAAATATTTTCCACATGTGTATCCAAAGAACAGGTAATTAGGTTGTCCATTATTTTTGATGATATAATTTTATCGTCACAAATCCAGATGGGTCACAAAATAAAATTGATCCTAGTATCTAAATACTGTCACAAAAAATACTTGAATAATAATTATTTTATAACTCCAAGCCCCTTTTTCGTAAACATTCTCCAAAATTACATTGGTTGATATCAAGCCATTTATTTGATAACTGCTGTAGGTAATAGAAAATGAAGAAAATACTGGTGAGCTAAATAAATATTTTTGTTTTCATTGATCTTTTAATCCAGAAAAGAATGAGAAATGAAAATATTATCACCAGAGCATTGATAAAATAATATTATAAGTGCATTGATGCTGAATTATGTAATAGAAAAATTTAAGTTAGGTTTGTGGGAGGGGGTGTAGAGGGAAATAGTAGAAAAAAATGTTACCGAAGGATAATCTATTTTTATTGTTAATTTGTTATGGCAGTTCCATTTGATTTCTTTGTTATTCAAAACCACTGTTTTATAATTTTCTAGCCCAAAGTAATTTTGGCTATCTTATGTATTGGACAATTTAAAAGAGTCTGTAGCACCTTTTTTCTTTTTAAAAATGCATTGTTATGTTCTGGCACTATTTCCTGTGGAAATTTCTTATTATGTCTTTAGCCATCTACATGCCTACCTTGGTACTGGGGACTATTGTTTCCACCAGGAAATGCTGAAAGGTGGGAAGCTATAAAGATCATAATTGAACCTACCAATTTCTGTTTCCTATGTGAGCCTAAGCATAATAATAATGTAGACATCCCAGTAGCTGAAAGCTATTGAGCACTTGCTATGTGCCAAGAACAAATTCTTTAAATATTAGCTCATTTAACTGCCAAAACAGACATGAGGTAGGCACTACTATTATTTTCATTTTATAGATGAGGAAACTGAGATACCAAAATGTTAAGTAACTTGGTAAAGGTCACTCAAATTGTGATTGGAGGTCTTCACCTTGAGACGTCAGTAACTACCGCTCCAGACCCCACGCGCATAATTTTTCCACTGTATTGACTCACAGAAATTATGAGGCAGATTGGCTCATTTATAAATTATGTTTAATTACTACACTGCTTTTCATAGCTCTCCTACTTGTGTAATCTATTACCATTTTACAAGCCTATATTCTCTTGAATGACAAACACGTGACATTAAAAATAAAGGAAGCAGAGAAATGGAGTGGAGAGAACAATTTATAGCATTTTCCAAAGCTTTTAAAACCAAGTTATTAGATGTTGTTTAACATTTTAAAATCTCCATCCTTTAATATGCATAAGGCCTGAAATTAAAGCAAAAGCTTTAGAGAGTTCCAAACACAGAGCCAGCAGCACCATCTAGGTTCATGTTATTTTCTTTGAAAGACTATTTTATGTGGTACTGAGTAAAAATGAAACATGATGATGAAATGGGTCTACTAAAAGTCTGTCCTAAAAATCACCACTCTTCCCTTAATCCATACTCTCGATCTAGTTTTCATTACATCAGAGAAACCACAGTTTGATTTCACAATTGTTGTTGCGAGGTGAATTTTAAAAAATCGTATTACAATACAGCTTTTCAGCATCTGTGTTGGCATACTTATTTTTACTGCTTATTCGATCTTCAGAGTGTTCGGCTTGCTATCAATGATGCATTTTTCACAGGGTTTATTATCCAGCGAGGAAAACCATGCAGAGCTTGGTGACTTTCCTACGCTTGGTTCATTGTTTGCGCTTTTCTCATGTGGGAGAGGCCTTCTGTGGCTTCACACGAAATCCCTGTCCCCAATCCTGAAATGTTTCCATTAGGTTTGTGGAGGTCATTCTGATAGATAAATTGCAAATCACATGGTTTTCATGTGAAATGGTGTTTATCTCTTTAAAAGAAGTCAGAATTGGCAGAAAATTAATGAAAAATATAACATGCACAGGCTGTTCTTTGCAGTATAAATGATAATAGCAAAATACAAGAAACCACCCAAATATCTATATTATGAGGATGGCTGAATAAGTTATGATGCATCCACACAGTGGTGTACTAAGCAGTTATAAAATGGAATAAAAGATATCTTCATATACTGCTCTGTGGAATTGCAAGATGCATTGTTAATGAGAAAAAGCAGAGTTCAGAATTGTATTTATGATGTAATCAATTTATATGTTTCTGTGTGTACACATATTTGAGTATGTATACTTGCTTATATTGTCAGAAAGAAACAACAGACAGTCAATCCAAAAGCTAATAAAAATATTCACCTATGTGGGGAGGGATAAAACAGGGAGTAAGGGGCAGGGATGGCAGCTAGAATTCTCTAAATAAGTTTATTTTTTATTTTCACTTGGAACTATGCAATGTCTTACAAAATAAAACCAGAGAAAAAGTCAAGAAGGCTATCTCCCACTGCCAGAAAACCTAAAACCAACTAAAAAAAATGTTGGTTGGTTGGAAACAAATCTTAATAAAAATGTGGCAATAAAGTGCTAAACAAAGCAGACAGGTAGACAGATGAGTCAATTTATTTTTATTGAGAAGAATTATCAAGAGGAAATAAAAGTTAGCCTTTTCTCTATATGTCATTAGATTCTAAATCAATTACTGAGGTTTTGATATTTGCTATGAACAAGATCTAATATTACCAAATATCTTCTTGTCCTCTGGGTATAGAAAGAAACTAAACACTATATGAAAATTACACCAAAATATTTACAGGATGCTCGAAGTGGAGGAGGGAGTAAATCCTTGTTCCCACTTGCCTTCCTTCTAGTGACTTCTCAAGTTCTTTGCTTGTCAGGGTTATAAAGTCTGTCATGTTATCGGATTTCACGGGTTTGTAATGAGGATGGCCGTGCAAGTTTCTCCTTTGTCTGATTGCCCATTTATTCATTCATGGCTGTCAAACACTAGTGGGTGGAGGTTCCTGTTCCCTTCCAGATGGACTGATGAATGCTCTTTGGCTTGCTGACCTTCTTGGGATTTGAAGAGTTACTCATGAGGGTAAAACTTTCTTCCAGACTTTGCCTACCTTATAGAAATAATTATTAGTACTAATATTGTTAAGGGTCTTGTCATTTTAAATACAACAAATTGTTCAAATGAGTGGCAAAATTAAGATGGAAAATAGTGAAAATACTTACTAGAAATAGAACAAAGGAGAATTATGATAACATAAATTATATAAATCATAGCTAATGAACAGCTGAAGAATTGCTGGTAATTTAGAAGACTTGAACTACACCGAAGACAATTGTGTCAAAACCAAACCTGGGTATAAATTGTTCTGCCAGTAGGTTGCAACTTGGAGAATCAATCACGTTAGTATATAAACCCAGTTGTCTTGTACTTGTTTCATCAAAGCAGTATGTAGTATTAGAAAGTTTCTTAGAAGATTTCTGAATGAAATTGACTAGATATTTGACTGTTCATTTTGAAAATGCAGTTGCTGCCCTAATTTTCCAAATTTTACTTGATTTCCTCCCCAAGACAAACTGCGATTGTTTTTGACACATTTTCTTTTCTATAACGAACAGAAATTTGATTCCAGTTATACTTAGAAAATGGTCACAAAAGAAAAAAAACTGTACTACTACTCTGTTCCATAACCATGAAAACTTAAAATTTTCTCATTTTGTTAAAAAAGTAAAAGAGTGATCAGTTTTAATAAACTTCTTTGGTCTAAAAGGGAGGCCAAACAAAAACATTTGGAAACAAAAGGATGCTGACAGTATTTAGTATTTTAGAATGCTTCAAAGGCATCCTGTGAAAAGATTTGAAATTTGAAACTTCTGATACTTCCCATAACGTTTACAAATTTTATTATTAGAATGCAGAAATAGATTAGTGGATAGGATCATATACATTTTAAATTAAACTTGATTTTTCAAACACTCAATTTTGTTTTTTGATATAGTATGAGTAATATGATCAAGGAAAAAAATAAATAAATTTTATGAAATATAATGAACACATGATTCCTGATGAGAAACTCTCTATATATTATTGGTGACATCTTGATTTTTTATATGCAATCCCTGTTTTTCATATGCAATAGTTCAAAAACTTTTTAGATCATGTTATTGTGTCTTGTATCAATTATCTTCCTTTGAATGTAGGGATTTATAATGCTTTTTATTTCCCATGAATGTCCTAAACCATTTCTAATCCTGGGACTTATCCATAAGAACGAAATAACAATTTGGTAAATATTCCACCCCTCTTATCATCTAAAGGAAATGGGCCAAGATATCAGCACTATGCATTCTAAGAGCACTTAATACAGTGAGAGAAGACTCTCCAATCCTGTTAACTTTTTATCACAGAACAGAAAGACCTAATGTGTAACTTTTTTTCTAAGTCAACTGAAAGAGATTGGGTGGTGACGACCTTGGCAAATATAAACAGAATACAGATCAAAAAGAACAAGTGAAAGGTCAATTGCTGTGCACCAAGCTGCACAAATACAATCAGTGTCAGGGCTGAAGCTTCACGGTCAGCAGAAGATATAGGTCTCTGGGTCCCACATTCACGGAAAGGCTAATTTGCAGTTTTGGGGAGTAACAAAAAAAATACTCCTACTGGAACACTTGATACAAAGAATAGAGTGCAAACTGTGTAGCACTATGCATCTATTGGCAGTATAGCCCAGAGAATAAGATTGCAGGCTCTGAGGCCAGCCTGTCTGTGTGGGTTCTCTGCTTTACCTGCTCTGTGGCTAAGGCCAAGTGAATTAGCCCCTCATTTCAGTAAACTAGGCATAGTAATAGTGCCTACTTGACAAGATTATTGTTATAATTTAGTGATTAAAATGATTGATGCACTTAGTACATGGAGCATAGTAAACTTTCAATTTATGTTATCTAATACTTTTTTTTCCAAGAAAGGGGATAGAAATGTGGCATATTACCAAAAACTGTTTTAAAATAATATAGGTGCAAGAAAAAACATGGTCCTTATTACATAGTTTATATATGTTTCAAGGATGACAGACTTTATAATATTCTTCAAGAGTTGTATATAAAGAAATGTTACTACATCTATCGATGAAACTGAAAAACATAACTTTCATTTTAAGAGTCTTATAAAGTTATCAAAAAGGACTTAAGTTAGATCTTACGGAGATGTTCTCCTGGCAGAGTGTTAATCCAAGATAACTTTACCAAAAGGTGGTTTATATATTGCAGCAGGAGCTACCGGAGTTCCTACCTACATTTGGGAGCATTCCTACCATGGTCTCATGAGAATCTCTGCGCAAAGGCTTTTTCTGGCGTGTCTAGGTCTGGTTAGCTGATGCCCCTGGAGCAGACCCCAGGTGATGACGGATAGGAGATTGGAGTAAATAATCCAGCTTCCTCATCTCTAGCATAAAATCATTTATGTTCATTTATTTCTTTTTAAAAATTAATTAATCTTAAAAATGATTATATTATAATGTACATATTTATAGGGTACAGTTTGATATTTTGACATCTATGTTATATAATGAGCAAATCAAATGTATAATTTCTTTGTGGTGAGAACATTCAAAAGCCCCTTTTCTAGCAATGTTGCAATATACCTCACTGTTAATCATCTTTATCCAACTGTGCAGTAGAATGCCAGATTCTAATTGAAACTTTGTACCCATTGATCAACCTCTCTTCATCCTCCCCTCCCTAATCTCTCTGGTAACCACTGTTCTACTCTCAGTTTCTATGATACCATTTTTTTTTTCACAGTCCATATACAAGTGAGATAAAGTGCTATGACAGTGCCTGGTTTATTTCAATTCTATCTATGTTGTCACAGATGACAGGATTTCATTATTATTTCATAATTTACCGTGGCTGTGTTCCGTTGTGTATATATACCACGTTTTCTTTATTCATGTTTTCATTGTTGGATTCTTTGGTTGATTCCATATCTTGGCTATTGTGAATAGTGAAGCAATATGAAAGTACAAATATTTTTTCAACATACTGATTTCTTTTCCTTTTGAGTGTGTACCCAACAGTAGAATTGCTGGATTATATTGAGGACCTACTTTTAATTTTTTGAGAACCTCCATACAGTTCTCCATAGTGACTTAACTAATTTACAATCTACCAAGAGTGTATAAGCATTCCCTTTTCTCCACATTTTTATACTGTCTCCCAGAGGTCCGAAGAAGTAATCTTCTTATTAGCACACCCTATGTTAACATCTTTCCATTTTCTGTTTCATTTCTCTATGCTTTACAGTTCTTTCCTGAGATCACATCCCAAACCCACAACTTTCGCTTTTCATCCTTTTCTCAGTGTCTGTTTCTGGCCAAACCCTAAACTGAAACACTCTCCTCTTCTGAAAAGCTGTAGCAAAAATTATATGTAAAAATGCTTTTAAAGTGATTTGAGGGGCATTCTCTCAGAAGCAGGGAGATAGATAAACTACATGGCATTTAAATGTTATCTTAAGCTATTTCATTCTATTTCCAAATATATGACCATGCGTTTTTACACTCATTTGAATGGGAATTTGTATCTTCTATTAGATGTGACTCCAAAAAGAAAGAGAATAGATATATGGCTGGAATCCTGAACCTCTAAATTCTCTATCAGCTGCCCAAAGTTGCTCTGAGTGCACAAAAATATAAAGAAGAAACAATACCAAAAAATTGTGTTAATTATCTTAGGTCTTTGGCCTCAAATCCTGTGTGGAGCTCTTGGATCTTGTTAGCGAGCTGTGCTGGCTTCTGGTAGATAGATACCCTGTTATTTTCTTCACTCCCATCTTTTTCCTAAGGAAGAAAGGCAAGGGTTGGGATTGTTCAGATTCCAGAGTACTAATTGAGGCCACTTTTGCCAGGGGTAGTGACTTATACGTGAAGAAACATTCTCCGTTTTTGATCTGGGCAGGTGAGACTTTACATTTCATTCTATGGTGAGTTCCAAGACTCTGGTTTGAGCTTTGGGAGAAAAAGAGCAGGCATTACAGCTTCCCTGATTGAGGAATATTTAGATCTAAATATCATCGAAAAAATAAAATCCTTCCACGTGATGCAACCTAGCTCATTGGAGTTCTGCTTTGGCACAAAACCCAGCTAACAGAAAAATACTATATTTCGTACTCTGCCACAATTGTGTATACAGGACCTTTTGAGGAGGAAGTGTTGCCAGGCAAGGCAGGAATCGGGATTTGGGGCATCTTGGAGTCTTTCTCTTAATAGCCTACCTATATAGGATGGACTTCTCACTTGCTAAAAAGACGAGAGCCAAGGCAACTTCATTTGTGCAGATGAGGCAGAATAAGAAGGTCTAGACTAAAAGTAGTCTCTATTTACTCCTTCCTTTTCACCCACATTCAGACCTTGGCCACCAACAACCCACTCAGATCACAAGAGGCAAAGGAAATAAACCCAACAAAAATTACACCAAGAGAATGAGAATGAGAGCATTTTATACTCTAAAATCAGGAGGATAGCAGATATCAGCTCGAATGGTCCATCTTTTGGCATTTCTGGGTGCTAAAAGGGCCAGATTCTCAAGCAGTAGTTTTTGTCATTCATTCCATGTGTACTTACTGAGTACCTACTGAACACTAGAAATATCACAATGAAAACAATTATAAAGTCAAGTGCCCGCCTTAATGAGACGTACTCTAACCTGGCTGTGTGATAATAACGAAGTAAAGAATCAAGAAAGAAAAGAGACAGAAATTCCTACTCCAGGATGTTGTTTCAAATATAAAATATTATTTTTAAGCAGAACCCACAATTGTGAATGTACATTAAAGGCTTAAAGTCATTCACATGGCAAAAAGACATAAATAAATCTTCTAGAGGCTTCCAGGAGATATTCCTAGCTCATGATGCAGTCATGGAAGCAACCCTGTTTCTCCCACTTGACCTGCGTTTATTGTTGTCCTTCCTAGAGCCTTGAGGTGAAATCACATTAGGATGAATCCAACACAGTGTAAAGCAGAAGAAACCACAAATCATCTCAGACCTTGCAGACATCCTTGTTTTGTGAGATTAAATGATTCTGAAGCCTGTGCTCCCCATGGGTTTTCTTGTATTTGAGATACCATGAACCAATGTTATAGGGGTTCCTGTTTCTTTTAGATACAAATATGTTAATGGAATAGAAATTGATATTAACAGTAGGTGCAGTCAAAGCTCCCAGGAAACTGGAAGGTATTTGAGATAGATGATTTGGTCATCTGGAGTTGAGGCAGTAGCATTCATATAGTATTGAGGTATGGGGGTATAGCTGTCCATGGCATGCCACAGGAAACAGCTAAATTAAATATCATCCAAGGTATCAGTCAATAGCTGAAGGGACTGAGTAGCCACTGCCAAGGAACAGCCTAAAGTTCCTGGGATGGATAGCTGCTTCTGTTCACACTGAATAGATTAAAGAAAGACCACAATGAGCTTGGACAGACTAAATGTCAAGAGCCTATGACTGCTAAATGAATACCCATCTTTTCAATTGCATAATTGAAATAGCTAAAAAGCAAATGTACTTTATGTTTCTGCAGAGTGTGGATTTCCACACCAAATGACTTTATAACCTCAGTAGAAAACTTATGAAAAAGTTAGGGCAGTGGTTGGTAATAACGGAACTCCCAGAATTGGAATGGAGTTATTTAGGGTGACACAGAGGACTAAAAGTAACCCAGTTATTTAACTCCAGTGAACTTTCTATGTCAGCTAAAGTAACCCCTTTCCACTTTCTAAGGAGCTGTTCTCACCTTGCTTACAGACTTATAATATCACTGGCTGGAGGAATTATATTTCAGTGGGAAACCAGTTAACCCCACCATAGTGTTTTGTATCCAAATCTATAACTAAATTAGATTTCATAGTACTCTGGGGTGGGGGTGGGGGAGAGAAATTACATAGTCAAGACTAGTAGGATCTGACTTACCCACCAAAAGAATTGGAGTAATTTTCTAATTCATGTCAGCAAAAATCTGGAGAATATAGCTGTGCTTTCTAGAGCAAAAAGGAAAAAAAAAACACGAAATTTTAAATTGGGCTGAATTTATCTAGATGAGAGCCAGAATTCTGGGTTCAATGTGACTTCAACAGCTGGAAGTAATGATAATTGTTTGGTGCAGTGACTAAAATATGGTCTCAGGTGGCTCTTGCTAAGTCAAACTGAGAAGGCAAAAGCTTTTTGGCGTAACACCAGTAAAGGAATCCAAAGATATTGGGAGATAAAATGTGATAGAGTAAATTTAACATATGTGGTTGACTTCTCCCCCTAACCCTCACTTTGACCCAGAGAGGGCTCTGAAGACAGAACATTCATCAATGCCATGATAACTATCCTGCTGAGAGCAGTGCCAGCATGTCAGAGATCTTTCCTGGCTGTTTATGAGCTAGAGCTGCTGGAGGAGATGTTGCAGTTGAAATGACTCCCTGATTTCAATGGATAAGGGAAGTTCCTGGGGTGACAGAAGCCAAGTGATTACACTCTATCACCAACAGCAAGATGGATGTGATTGTTATAATTGACATGAGGCACTGTGTCATAATCAGAGAGGTCTGTTCTGATCTGCAAGACATTTTATGGTGGATAGACAATTTGGGATCTCTAGGATGAAAACAGATGGTGAGCCCATTAATATCCTACTTGATTTGTATAACTAGGAAAGGACAAGTCAGGTGAATAAAGGTCTGCTTTGGACACTGTAATAGTGGTAACCCCTCATTCAATTTCCAAAGCCTTTTGAGTGAAGAAAAGTCCAGCTATAAGGAAAAAAAATTGCAACAGCAACCCAATAATGTTCTCTGGGCTCTGTGGTTATTTTTTTTTAATGACCATGCAAAGGGAAAGGGAGATACTCAGAACTTTATGGTCAAAAGATTAGTTTTAATGTGCCCAAGGTTTCTTCCTTGCAGGCTAGCTGACTGCAAATCTCTGTAGAAACTGCTATAGCCACATGTTTATAATAAACATTCAAGGCCAGTAGAATACTGAGAGAGTGTACTTAGGATACAGGTTCTTGATTCCAAGCCCCTGATCAAACCAGAGGAAAAACTTGGAGGCCAATGATTTGCTTTGTTTTACTAGTTTAAATGTAAGACTTGACCCTTAATTTTTGATCATCCCAGGGGAGCAGCTGGCAATTCTCCAATCATGCAGCTTAAAAGTCTTGAAGGCCAAAGGTTGAGGTGCTTCTCTCAGAGTCGAATGTTGTATCCTAAAAGGTCCATCTGCATTGTTCTAGAATTAAAAGGACCGCAGATGATCATACACTTGCTTTTGTCTCTGTGCATTTCTCCAATAAATGCTGTCTCAGAAGACCTAGTATATATGCTATTAGATCCTTCACCCTTACTTGTTTGACAATGGTTTATCCAATACTTGCTTTTTACTAATTCCCGAGATACAGAACTCCAGTGATTACAGGTCTAACATGAGTGGGGTTAATGAGGGTCATGTGATAATAGAACTTTGACTACAGGTGACAATCTAGTTCATAATTATTTTGTCAGTTACTGAATGCAAAATTAAAATATAGCCAATCCTTACTATTCAAATATTTGTATTGCAAATTTTCTACTCACTAAAATTTATTTGTAACTTGGAAATCAATACTGGCAGCATTTTCATGGTCACTCATGGATTTGCAGAGCAGCAAAACTGAGTCACCCATCACACACATTCCCGCTGTGGTCTGACCAGCTGATTCTCTGCCTCTTTATTTGAGCTCATACAGAGTTGACCAGAGGGTGGAGATGGTGGGGGGCAGGGCAGGGTAGTGTGAGAAGCTATGTCTCCGGGGACAGTTAGTTGAGAGTTTGAATCCCAACTCTGCAAACTGTTGTCTTAGGCAAGTCTCTTAGTTTTAAACCTTGTTTTTGCTTTTGTAAAATAAAGACAACAGAATCTATCAGGATGAGTTGTTTCTAGAATTTAAGATTATAATCTCTGTTAGATATGTACATGCATATTTTCCCTAAGAGCAATTGTTCAATCTCCAATAATTCAGTGTTGCCACTTTATGAAACAGAACTACCACAGATAACGAGTATCGACTATAGATACTCAAAAGACAGAAATTCACATCGGTTCCTTGACCGTATAAAGTTGAATGATAATATCATCTACCTCTTAGGGCTGCTGTGAGATTAGGTGAGTTAATATATTGCTCAGTTTGGCTGGCGATGAGACAGAATTACCACAGAGAATGACAAGAGATTAGCAGAAGTGTAATTAAGTAGAGATTCAATATTGCAGTTTTGTAGATGTAGTCTTTTCATTGGAGCAAATCATATAGCCCTTGGTAAGTGTACATTGATTTGAAAAATGTTCTTTGATCTGTCCCCAAAAGCAGGAAATAGCATGGGAAGTTTGTTTTTCATGTGTGAGAGATGGTAGTACATCTTCACTCACTTGCCCCTGGGTTATTTCAACTCTCCAGTTCTGTGTCTGCATGTCATCCATCAGGGTCAAGTAACTATGTGTGAACACCCAGGACAATACACTGGCCACTTTGCTAATGACACCATGTAGACAGAAAACACAGCAGAGTCCCTATTACCTTGATAAGACACCCAGATGCCATGGTCCGGAAAACAAATGCTCCAAAGGTGCAGGAAGCTGTACTTCCACAAGGTTGATAAGGGTCATGTGGTCTAAGTATGTCCCCTTCAAAATGAATTTTTTAAAAGATCACCTTAGTTTTGAAAGAAATAGAATCAACAAACAGTGAATGCTTAAGTCAAAGATCTCACATGACCATGAGACCATAGCTGTCCAATGTCAACTCAATATGATATGACTCATTGTGTTATAAATTCTGATATATATATACTGGTTTAGTTTTATGTTTAGTAAATATGTGAACTTGGGTAAGTTTCTTCCCTTCCCTTCCCTTCCCTTCCCTTCCCTTCCCTTCCCTTCCCTTCCCTTCCCTTCCCTTCCCTTCCCTTTTTTGAAACAAGGTCTCGCTTTATTGCCCAAGCTGGAATGCAGTGGTGCAATCATAGCTCACTGCTGCCTCGAACTCCTGGGCTCAAGTGATCCTCCCATCTTAGCGTCCCGGGTAGCTAGGACTACAAGTATGCACTACCATGCCTGGCTAATTTTTTAAAAAATAGTTTTTGTAGAGATGGGGTCTCACTATGTTGCCCAGGCTGGTCTTGAACTCCTGGCTTCAAGCAATCTTCTCACCTTGTCCTCCCAAAGTGCTGGTATTATAGACATGAGCCACTGCACCCAGCCAGTAAGTTTCTTTTCTGGTTTTTGTTTCCACATTAACTAGAGGTTAATGATAATAAATATCTCTCATTGTTTTTAGGGCATTAAATGGATTAGTGCATGTAGTGTCTGGCACTTAGTAAGGCTTATTTTATTTAGGGCTATCATTCTTTTTAGAAGAATAGAATCTGTCCTTTGTGGAACAGGACCTGTAACCCTGCAGAACCCAGAGTTGGAGGGCCAGGAAACACAAAGTCTCCTGATGGATGATTTGGAATGATGATGATTCACTCCTGCTTCTACTGCACCCAAACTGATGTATTCTTCCTGCTAGAGGCCACGGAAACATAAAAAGTTTTCTAATTCATTTTGTATAATGCATCCTGGAAGATGGGCTCCCATCCTCACAGAATATTATTACTCTCAAGCTGGCGCTTAAGCTGTGCCTTCTGTTGTTTATTCCAGTGCTTGCAGAACACCTTCCTGATCTAGTCCTCATTCACTGCATGGATGGGTCAGAGCAGTTTTCCCAGTGTATGGAATGTGTTGTCTCCATAACCTTGAGAGCTACCAAGAATTGTGCTTTCCTCTCTGTGATAGGGAACTCAAGATGCAATAAATTGCCTTCTACTCTGAAGGGAGGGGTCCAGCATGTCCTCGAAGCTGGAGCTGTAAAACCCCTCCTGAAGTGGCAGGTCTAGGAATCTTCATAGTCTTAACAGGGCCTTCCTGCTCATTCTGCCAGATTAGCATGATGCCATGCATAAAGTGGATCAATGTGATGCTTTGTGGAATGCACAGACAGTCCAGATCTCTTCAGACTATATTACAACTGAGAGTGAGATATTTAAGAAAGCCCTGGGCAAACTAGGAATGTGTATTGATTTCCTTTCTAAGTGAAGGCCAGTGGTTTCTGATTGTCTTTGTTGACTGGGAAAGAGAAGTATGTACTAGATAAATAACTAGCTGTAATGCCATGTAGCTGCAGCCATATGTATCTGCTCTAGCAAGGATACCACCTCTATCATGGCAGCTGATCAGCCTGCTACTTGAAGTCATCTGTAATCATCCTTCAAGTCTAGTCACTTCTGGCAGGGGCCAGACTCACAAATATAATGGAGCTATAATAGACACACCACCAACCCTCTATTATTTAGAAACTTCTTTTTTTTTTTTTTTCAGACAGGGTGTTACTTTGTCACCCACACTGAGCTTCTGCCTTGGCCTCCCCAGGTGCTGAGATTATAGGCATGAGACACTGTGCCCAGTCTATTTAGATCTTTAAGAGTGTTATTAATCTCTGTCGTCCTTTCTGGCATATAATATTTTCTATTGATCTTTAAGAGTGTTATTAATCTCTGTCATCCTTTCTGGCATATAATATTTTCTATTTAATTGCCGGATTTGGAGGGGGACAATGACCATACAGGCCAAGAGCCCAATTTTCAAGTAAGTCAATCATAATTATACATTTGTGAACTTTGAAAAAGACCATTGTGGGGATCTATAGACCAAGCAAGACCAAGCAAGGCCAAGCAGTCCCACTGTAACCTGGATTTTGTCCACACCTTCACTTATTACTTGAACCTTATATGCTTCCACTCTTAACAGGGGGTCCCCTATAGGGAAGGACATTGCCCCTGTGTGGGGACAGCTGGTATATGGGAACTGTGTAGTGACTGCTCAATTTTGCTGTGAGTCCAAAACTACTCTAAAAAATAAAGTTCATTAATAAAAAAAGAGAGCCTGGGGAACCAAATCTTAAGGGGTATCTACCAACATTTCCGTATTGCACATGTCAGGGTCCACAGCCAGGGCCCCGAGGTTGACAGAACAAACTGGCTTCAGCTGAGCCTTCAGTTGTCTTTAAAGATTAGTTACTATAATTCTACAACCTAAGTTTTGTCTTAAGTTTTTTTGGCTCTCCCAACGTAGAAGAAGGACTTCTTTTCTGCTACGGAGGAGGCACTCTGCCCTTTACACTTGGATTTCCATTGTTTATTAAGGGCCATTAAGTTTTCATTAGGAAGAGCATTAATATGACTTAATGACAGCAAGCCAGTTCCACTTTCTATGCATTGTTTCTGTACGTTTAGAAGCACCAAAGTGTTTCCTTCTATAAGAATAGTTTCCCAAGTGGCTACCAGTGAATGGCTAGAAATGACTCTGCCTCCTTGTGCCAGGGACTGACTATTCATGACTCACATACCACATGGAACGGTGTCTTCATTATCAGAGGGGTGGCCAGCAATTCAGTCCTGGAACCGCATCTTTACTGCCTAATTTCTTGGACTACTATTGGTGTCAGTTGTGTTCTCTGGGAAACAGATACTGGGCCAGGGATAAAAAACTGAAAAAAGATTTTTGTGAAAGGAAAAGGAAGGAAGAGGATTGTGTGCGAGGAACTGTTAGCCTATGAGGCAGATGGGACAAAATCTTTGCCAGACCAATGAGGAGATCCAGGGCAAGGTCGACCTGTTAGAGAGGTTCTGAGTTGGGAAGAAATAGAGACGCCTTTGTACCTCAGCCTTGCTCGGTCATCACCTGGAGTCATCCTGAAAAAGTGTGGCCTTGGCTCAACAGCTGTGAACCAACCACACCCCTCACATGGACTCTTTTATGAAAAAGCATCTGAGAGACTGAGTTCCACCTCTACCACACGAGGTTCCCAACTAATTCAGGTAATGAAATAGAATGATGAGGCTGACGTGCAGTTTCTGAGAATGGAGTCAGGACAATTCTTCCCCAGTAGAAAAATATTTGTATACATAATTTTCAGTTTTGCCTTTTTAAACTTAACAGCCTCCCAAAGAATTTTCCAAGATCCACAGAATTCCATAGTCATCATTACTATAATTTTAAACGACTGTATTATATGATATCTGGTGTCTTAAACGATACTTTAAACATGGTTTGAATGGGCATTTTTTAAAAAATGAATTTCCTGGTACACAGGCATTTGGGGAAGTAAAAAAGACCTTTTTTTAGTAATACAATGACTTTCCTTTTTATAGAAAAGGCAACAAAAACATAGGGTTAAAAATCACTTATAATATAATTCTTCTTTGTGAGACTTTACCATTCTCATTGACCTTTCAGCCTGAATGCAAAAAAAAAAAAAAAAAAATAGAATACTTTGTCACAGTTTTAGACTGTGGAGCTATTTTTAGATGTACAACGTCATGTCCTAAACTTAATAAAAATCAAACACAAAGAGATGAAAGTGGGAACCTTCTTACAGAAATTCCTTTAGGGCTATATCCTGCCTTCATTCTACATGAAGAATTCCCACAGAAATCAATAGAAGATTAAAATAAATATCAATGGCAGGATACAGTCCAAATTATGAATGAAAACTTTAAACTTGACAGGTTAATTGTTTTTCGGATGACTGGAATTTGGGGCAGCATTTTCAAGAGGGAAAACCAACATTTGGCTGCAGATAAATTAGTGCACAGCATTTTGTATAGCAAGGCCTTATCTACGGAGTTATGTCCACCCTTTGTTTTAAGACATTGGTTTTTGCTATTTGAAAGGGAAGCTTCCAGAACAAGCATCATGATTTTCCATTAGTGGGTCAGGTTTCCACTTTGCCTTTATTTTAACTAGGACAAACAATATGCAAAGTGAAAGAAATTCATTTCTAATACTTATTGCTTAGCCACATTATTTTAAAAGTGAGCAAGAAATAAAATATAATAATATTACAGGTGAAAGATTTAAAGGTAAGACTGAATAGTAAGAGTGATTATGACATCCATTGCCTACAAAAATTACAACGGGAAGACATGTATACATAGTGTTTAGAGTATCAGTCTTATCATCTAGAATACTTGAATAGAGGTTTGTGGAGAAGTCAAACTGCATTTCTTAAGCTTTGCTGACACCATATAACAAATGCTTGGCCTTGGGCACATTAGCTGCTCTGAGTCACTTTTTTCTTTTCAAGAAAGAGCAGCATAAACATGCAAGGGTTAAGTTTTGTAGCATAACTAGAAGTCAGGAGCTGGTCAGCCTTAGCATCGGTTCAGCACTCCAGCTGACAGGGCCAGCTGCCCTGAGAGTTTTGTCTCCTTTCCTCCCCTTTATCAGATTATCTGCCACAGCTCCAGGTACCGCATCTTTGTTCAAGCCTGGTGATGGAGTAAAGAAATGGTATCATTAATAACTACTTTTTTTTTTTTAAGAATGTATAGACTCTCCCCTGCATCTATCAACTTATATTTCCTATCTAGAATTATATCATATAACCAGTCTTAGCTACAAAAAAAGACTAGAAATAGAGTGGGATGTTCGGGGGCAGTGGCTCACGCCTGTAATCTCAGCACTTTGGGAGGCCGAGGTGGGTGAATCAGGAGGTCAGGAGTTTGAGACCGGCCTGGCCAACATGGTGAAACCCCGTCTCTACTAAAAATACAAAAAATTAGCTGGGCCTAGTGGTGGGTACCTGTAATCCCAGCTACTCGGGAGGCTGAGGCAGGAGAATCGCTTGAACCCGTGAGGTGGAGGTTGCAATGATCCGAGATCGTGCCACTACACTCCAGCCTGGCAACAGAGTGAGACTCTGTCTCAAAAAAAAAAAAAAAAAAAAGAAATAGAGTGGAACATTTTTGGCAGAAGCAAAATTGGACTGTATAATCCCTGATATAATTCTTTTAATTATTTAAGTCACTTATCAAAATTGCAATAATACTTTGAATAAAGACAGGCATAGAGTAGAAGCCCACTCAGCTACATGAGGTCAATGAACATCCTTGTTTTGTTGGCGCCTGCAAGTCCACTGTGGGAGCACCACTGTTATGTGTCAGAGTGGTTGGCACAATGTTGGCCAAGAAATGTAAGTGGCTGAATCACTAATAATCATTTCAAAGAGGCAATTCAATTCAATTAACATTAAATGAATGCTTATTATGTTCAAACCATGTGCTACGAGCTTGGATTCAATAATTATAATACTAGATCATAGGTATTAGGAGCTTATTTAGAGATTTAAATAAAGCACTCCAGAAATATAAAGTGATGGTAATTATTCTCTGCTGGTAGATTGAAGAGGAACAGAGAGGAAACCTAAAAGGAAATGATTCACTTCTACATTGGTAATAGATTACAGTGACAGTGACAGTACTTCACAAGGTAATTCACATTTACTTAGAATTGAGAGAGAAAAGACTAATGAATGAATCTTCTGGTAGGTTGACAAGAATGATGGGTTTTGATTACTTAAAAATTAAAAGGAGGGTATATAAAAGGACTTCTTTTATGAAATTAAAGAATTCCTGAATGAAGGTAAGAGAAATACTGAAATTAAAATGAGATGTCTATTTCACAGGGAAGAAAGAGTAGTTGTTTGAAATGAAAGCAAAGAAAAACAACAAAACAACACACACACACACACACAGACCCCAAAACATAAAACAAATTTTTTTTTCCTGTGGGGCCCAAGATCTTGAACACTAAAAAGTGGTTAGAATTAAAATATTTGTAAAGTACTGGTGAAAAAATGATAGTGTCATTGGTTACTGTTTAAAAAGTTGGGCACAGATTGAATTTACTATCAAAGAAACTGTTGGGACTGCTCCAAAATAAATCAATGTGCTTCCAACTTTACCTTAGGTGGAACATGGTCTGATAAAAAAATGTTCCCTTATTGTGTGGAGTGAAATCCTTGATCTAAAGCATGTTAGGTTTGCTACATTAGTTTCTTTATTCTAGTTTCAGCAAGTATTTTAAGGTGATTGAGAAAAGAAGATCTCTCTGAGATTAAAAACCCGCTGTGTAGCCCAAGGAATGTAACATTAAATAAAATGTCAGAAAGAATTCACTGTACATGTTTGAGCTTGTAGACTAACTGTATTAAATGGATATTAAACTGAGAAAAATTTGTTTTAATGTAGCCAATACATGAGTATATTAGACAGTTAGATCAGAATGTCTACATCAGAAACTGTTACTAAATACGTATTCATTCCCTTTCTCTGATGATAAGAGCTAATGTTTACCAAGCCGTTTTTCTATATCCCAGCTATTGCACGAATTACATTGCACATTTTCTTTTTTAATTTTCACAGCAACCTAACAAGATAGAAATTATTTTTAATTCTCTTTTAGTAATGAGAAAACTGACAAGTTGCCATTTGCTTCTGGTCACATAGTTAGTAAATAGAAATATAAACTGGACTTAGGACTCCTCCTCACCTTAACCACCCTGTCTCTATAAGCAATCTAGTGTTCCTATTGTTTGGGTCACCTGGTATGTCCAAAAAAAAAAAAAAAAGAAAACAGAATTTGGACGATTAGCATACCCTTCATATTAACATTTATAACCATATCTTATTTTAGCTATTAAATGAAATTTAAACTGAAGTTTCAGTATTCTTAGCTCTGTTAATAAATGCTTCCTTTAAATATTAGGTATAATTGCATAGCCAGTTCCCACCAATGAGTAAGTTTATCTCTGGCAATGAGTTGTTCTCAGTGTCCAAACACATTTCGTTAATTTTGCTAGGGAAGTATTGAATTTGTTTGTGTTATAGTGAACTGAATGTAAGAAATGCCTTAAAATTATAGTACTCAGGTATGCTTCCTTTTAAACATTCTGTTTAATGTTTAACCTTTTTCTGATTTTCCTTCTTGAAAAGAGAACGTTTATCTCCTAAAGTTATAGATTTAATTATTGTTATATTCCGCATAACAATAATTTTTTGAAATTAAAAAATATACAAATACAAGCTACTCCATTAAAATAGAATCTATGTTTGAATACTATTGTCATTTTTAAGTGTATTATACTGAAATTATGTTGATAGAAACACAATCTTTTTTTCATTAGTAACTGCTTTTATGGTTTCTACAAGCAGTTCTGCATCCATATGGAGTGTGGTCCCGGGGAACTGTAACTAGTCTTGGAAGTGATTGGTGTTGCCTGAGGATTTGGGGCCCAGAACAAAGAGAAACAGAGATCTGAGGGAAAAAGGAGCATCGGCTGGCAGCTAGGAAATGTCTGAAAAGGTAAGTCTATAACATTAGACAGGGCACACACAGAAGCCCAAGTAAAGTTTCTTACAGAGTATTTGTGAGCCAGTTTGGAAAGTTGAGCTTAAAATAATCTCCTGGAGCACATGATATGGGGTAAGGATCTTTTACAGCTTGGCAGGAGTACAGCTAAATGCTCAGAGAAAGATCCATTGCAGACATTTAAAGTTATTGAAGCTCTATTTGCAAAACTGAGTCCCTCAACAGTGGACACTTCAGTTAATGGGATAATTTCACCAAGAAAGAGAGTCCAAAATAATTCCTTAAGGACTGATATAAGAAACTTTTTTTCTAAGGCGATAAAACCAGAATTTATTAAATTGTACCATGGACATTCTACAAGCAAATCTAATAAGAATGTTGAGGTTTTTTTTTTTTTTTTAAACAGTATCCACAGGGACCTTTATTCCTTGACTTCACTTTGCCCCTAGATCCAAAATTCATACAAATTAAGTAGTGAAAGCTGACAAGACGTTTGAATTACCTTAAAATGGCACATTCTGAATTTAAAGTAGGCGAGGAGATGACCCGACACTTGCCTAAAGTAATATACTTACTAATTGCAAGCTTGACAGAAAAATTGTTCATGGGAATAAAAATATCTTAAGGAAATTTCTTTATGAGGTAGTGATCTTCTGGGTAAAACATAGTGTGAAATTCTACACCTAATCAACTATTACACAGTAAAACAAAATAGACTTTAGGACCCAATATTAACAGTTTCTGTACACTGGGTGCCCACTGATAGCAGATGCTGTGCTTTATCTTGCCTGCATTATCCCACTTGATCCATACATGAGCCCTCCATCGTTGCTGCTACTCCGAATTACACAAATGAAGGTGAAGAAATGAATGAAGAAACAGCCCCCAATGAAGTTAAGTGATTTGCAAGACTTGGGATTAGAATCCGTATCTGCTTGGCTACAAAAACTCAATTTTTTGAGCCCAGGATACATTTGCTTATTAATTGTACCTTTTCTCGTGTTATTTATTGTTCCATTAACCAAGAAAATAGATATTCCAAGGGGGCATCTTATCAACACTTGAATCATATATTGAATTATTCATGACAAAAGTGTACGATTAAAAGGAAAAATTTTGTAATATTTCCTTTGGACACTTCAGACTAAATCCTTGCAGTTACTTGATTTTTGATAGAAGTATTGGTTCCCCTGAGATGTAACACACTTCTTCTTGTGCAGGTCCTAAACAAATGGAGAAGTAAGATGAAGCGCAAGGTATATGGAAAACAGAAAATATTGTTGTTGTTGTTTTAACTGATAAAGGCTAAGTTGTGAGGGCCAAAGAGGTTTGGTAAATAAACCACAGAATTAGTCAGACTTAACTTATCCGGTCAAGGCACTGGGGGCCACCAGTGTTGGGAACAGCCTGCTCCCAAGAACAACAGGGAAAGTCTATACCCCAGAGCCAAGAGCTCTCACAAGGAAAATGGTACCCAGTTCTTCTTTTTGAAATGTGTCCATCAGATAAGTCACCTCACTCCCAGAGAGCAGAGTAAAGGGGTGAAGAAAGGGTGGGTTTTACAGCAATAGAACTGCCTTCAGAAGAAGAAAATTTCAGCTCTCTTTCTCACATTCTCTTGTACCTCGCTGGGTGTAGCTTCCAAGCCTCCAGTTAGATCTCCCTGTGTGGGAGATCAGCAGTCCAGGACAGACTGCCTACCACAGGCACAGGCGGATTGCTTGCCTCCCCTCAAGGATGAAAAACTAGCCCTTTAGGATCCTCTTGGAACCTCTCATGGGAAAGACACGTGTTGCCCCAAGAAGACTCTGAAATGAGTCTTCTACTCCATTAATTAAATTTACGCCAGGGCTACTTTACTTAAGCTTCCAAATTTACTCCCTCTTCTCTTTCCCATCCCAAATTATGTCCAAGCATGCTTTCCTATGTAACATGCCATTGATCCTGTAATAAGATTTAATGACATTAATGAATAGAATAAAATACATAAATTCTATAATAATAAAATGCCAGAAAACTTTCATAGAAGCCCTCTTCTGCTGTCAGATTCAGAGGGAGAAATTAAAGGCTATGCCTGTTAACATTTAAAGGAAATTAATGTTTAAAATTCATTTTTAGATGATATGAGTTAAAAGATAGAAAGTAAAGAAATTCTCATTTTTAGAAAATTCTGCTTAGTCTATACTAGAGGTTTTCTCAATTATTTGGATGCATAAGAATGGCTGATATTTCTTTAGGACCTCATACATTTTATTATTTTAACACAAGGTATCTGATAAGTCCCTCTTTCTAGAATCCAAAGAATTAACGGGACACAGGGAATTATAACCACACTGTCCCCACATATACCAACTTTACAAAAAAGGGTTTAGGACAATTTTCCCAGGTAAAAATTCCTGAAGCCATTATTTAGTATTAGCTAAAACTGTAGTAAAAGCTCAGTTATATTTCTAAGTAAAAGAAGGCATATTAATTCTCTACTGCTGTGTGACGCATCACCCCAAAATTTCTCAGCTTAAAAAAACAAGCATATATTCTCTCTCATTTTCTGTGTTTTAGGAATTGGGGAGCACGTTTTTTTTTTCTGGTTGGTTCTGGTTCAGGGTCTTTCCTGGGGTCGCAGTCCAGTTGTCCTCAAGGGCTGTAGTCATCTGACACCTGCAAGGTTCATTCCCACCCTTACCCATGTAGGCAGCCTACAGTTTTTCACCATTGGTGAAAGACCTCAGTTCCTTAACACATGAGACTCTTGATGACTCCTCATGGTGTGGCAGCTGGCTACCCTCAGAGCCGTGATTTGAGAGAGAAGGAAAGCAAAACAGTGACATCACACTGTCATTTATGTCCTAGTTTCTGAGTCATACACCATTTCTTCTGCCTTCCTCTATTTCTTAGGAATGCATCACTAAGTCCCATGATACCTTCAATGGAAAGCATTACACAAGGGTTTAAATACCTAGAGGCAAGGAACCCTGGGGGCCATCTTAGGGACTGGCTTCCAAAAGAAGTGATGGCAAAAAAAATCATAATTTTTACTCTCACCAGGATGCCACTGGTTGGTTGGTACAAATTAAGCAGAATCTATGATTTGATCATTTAAATTTAATAGAGGGAAATATTCAGCAAAAGGTTTAGTGCAGTTCACTACCATCTCTTAGAGAAAAATCTGCCCATGGACAGCTTTTAGTGTCCATCTCCTCTGGGACCTCTGTGTTCTGGGTACTTCTGCTCTGTATAGGCAATGAACTCTGCTGGGTCACATAGCTACCTCGTATCTTGTAGAAAGGCATTTTTATTACCGTGCCATCATAGCTAATTCCACTGCCTCTTATTAGAGAACTGCTTAGGCCTAAGAAATTTGCTTTTAGTGATGGTTTTTATCTTGTCTCCATATCTGTTTCAACCAGAAAAACATTTGCAACATATTCCTGAGATGAAACTAGTGTAGGTGCTTCTGAAGCCAGTGTTCCTTGGGCTGTGATGTGACCCAAGGTCCCTTCCGTGTGCTCCTCAGGGCACTGTCTCTTCACTGCTTGTGAATTCTAAAGTTTCTCAGTCAGTTTCCTTCATAATAAAGGAAACCAATGAAAGTCCCCCTACAATAACTGTATCTCCTTGAAACACATCTAGTATTTCTTTTGAGCAGTTTCCACTCGAGTCTCTAAATGAGCCTCATAAATTCACCATGATTTTCTTGGCCCCGAATGGAGAGAATAATTTGGGGCTGTTAATTGCTGATCTATTGCTGCCTACCCAAGCCTGACACTAACCATTTAAAGATGGAATGTCAGAAGTAGCACAGAGCACACACGAAACCCAGCTGCGTTGTAGTTTAAAGTCTTGTAGTTTAAAAACAACGATATCAAGGTCTACAATTGTACAGAAAAACTTGTTCTCTTTATAGTTTAATTCTTGCCTCAGCTGCCCTTGAGCTCTAAGACCTCTGCAGCCACAGACATCTGTTGTGGTTTTTGCTGTCTACATAACATATGCAACTGTATTTCAGGGTCAGGAAGCAACAAGCTCCGGGCTGCCTGTGCCTGTGAAAGGCTTTCACTGCCTTGAGCATCTTTGTCAAGGACTTTCTAGACTTAGCTCCATAAGTCATAGAGAAATATTTTGTCATAGAGAAAACACCATAATCTATATTCATAGATCCAGATCAGAATATCGTGTGCCCTCCATCTTAAAGGTGCTGGCCCTTGCCATGATATTTAAAAGCTGGTTCAGTATATGCCATGACAAACTCCAAAATATTCTGCTGCAAAACCCTATGAAGACTCCAAACCACATGTCTTTGCCCCAATTAAATGTCTCTCCATGTGTTGTTTTCTTTTTCTCCTCAGCTTTGCTCAGTGCATCTTATTTGGCAGTATTCCCATCAAAATACACCAAATATTGTTTCCTTTGAGGTAATCCCTCAAAATTGCAGGTCCCCCTAATGATGGCGGACCTGCCTGCAGAAAGCAGTGGTGACTGTGTTCTTTCTGCCAAAGGCTGAGCCCCAAGGAGATGAATGGAAAGCAGCTGAGCTGAACATGCCCCATTTATCTTCCCAAACTTACCAACTAGAAAAGATACTCCACTGTGGTTGTGTTTGATTTAGGAAAAGTGCAGGAAGAAGTACGGAGTAAGTTACACCAATTGAATACCCTCCATAGGAAGAAAACATCAGGAGTGAGGAGAAAGTCGTGTCTTTCACCTACATGACTGAGAGGCTCTTTTAGGCTTATAACGGAGATTTAAAGGAGCAAAGCATTTTTCACCCTAGAAGAAGGTTCCGTATTCTTGTGCAAGTGTAGCTATTGCTGTGTAACACTATAATATTTCCACTGTGGAATCTGGGGAAGAGATAAACACGTTCACCAAGACAGAGTGAATTTTTTCAGAGGAATCTGCTCTTCCTCCACGCCTGCCCTCTGCAGTGCACCTCGCAGTGATCTGACTTCAGACGCCTTTCCTTCCCTAAACCATCTTTCTTCAATGTCAGCAGCGATCTCCTGAGGGCCAAATCCAGCAAACATTTCCCAGTTCTCCTCCAACGTGATTGCTCTTTGGTATCTGAAGCTATGCTTTTGGAAATCGTTTTCAATGTCTCTTTTTCAAAACTCTCATCTTCCTTGGCTTCCTTAACCCTGCATTCTCCAGGGTCGTTAGCCAGACCTCTGAAAGCTCCTCTCCTTTCTCCTCCTCTAAGACAGCACCCTTTGTGCATTCCTTGAATGAAGTAATTCCTTAGGTGTCTGCCCCCAGCTCTGTTGGCATCTAGTTGTAGACTTTTTACCTTGGCAATGTACTTTTGGCCGTCGTTTCTACAGCAATCCCCACGAGAGTAACTCGGCCGTAAATTAAACTCTCAACTTTCTACGGAACATACATGTATTTTCAATATTCAAAGTAAATATGTCCAACACTAATTTTTTTATCAGAACCTGCTTTCCTTTATATATTCATTTCCTCAGTCAATCAGATCCTCATTCTTAAGTCACTGAGGCCAGAAATTGCCTGGTCACATAGTCACATTGAAGGCTGTTTATCTTAGAGATTTGTCATGCTCTGGAATCAGTTAGATCTAGGTTCAGGCCCAGCTCTACAATTACCAGCTATGTGATCTTCATCAAGCTACCAAATTCCCATCTCTTCCCTTATCTGTAAAACAAACATACTAAGCAGAATGTACCTCACAGGGCTGTTAAGGAAGATTTAATGAGATAAATGTGCATGGAGTCCTTAATACACTGGTGGACGCAGAGAAATCTGATATTTACCTGTTATTACAGTGTTTGTTGTAACTCTGGATTGTCTTTAAATTATGTGCCCTTCTTTTATATCTGCTGCCATTACCTTAATTTATTTCCTTTCCTCATGTGAATTATTGCATCTGACTAGTTTCTTTGTTTATACTTTCTCACTCTTTAAATCCATCATTTCTGCTGTCACAAACTTTACCTTATGATAGCCCAGACCTATTCATGCCACACTCTGCTGCTTTAATACCCTAGAGGCTCCTGTTAGTCTACAAAATAATGTTCAGTCCCTAGCATGGTAGCCAGGGCTTTTAATAATATGCTTACAACTTGCTTTCTTCCTCACACACTTAAGCTGCAGGCATGCTGGACTTTCCACTGTCCCTGTGTGCACTTTCATAAACACATGACTTTTTGGCAAAAAAAAAAAAAGAAGAAGAAAAGAAAAGGAAAAAAAATCTCTCAGCCTGAAATTCTCTAAGCTGTTCATGCTGCAAATATGAGCGAAAATTCTTTTCTTTTCTACTTGATTGACAAATTTTTATCTTACTGTCTTCGTGTGTGTATACATTCATATATATATAATATTTATATTTAACCTCGTAACAATTGTTTACGTGTTCATGCCTGCAACAACATTTTAAGCTCCTTAAAAGCAGGGACCATGTCTAATTCTTCGAACTTAGTCACCATATCTAGTGTGGCCATAGTGGATGATTAGAAAACACATAAGGAAATGAACTTGTAACTCTAATAACATTCTAAGTTAGGGTTTTAAGATTGTGGATTCTACTCTTTCACCAAGTTAGCTTACGTTTTGATAAGTATTTGCCTCTTTAATACTTTGATGGTACTGTGCAAGGAAAGCCATGGCCTGTTAGCAGCTCGCCATGTTAGCTTGCCCATGAAGAACAGAGAAAATGTGGGAGGCAATACGGTGACAGTGGTGTAATTAAAATGTTAAAAATTAAATCTGAAATGTAACTGCTAGTTATAATAAGTAAATAGATCAACATAAGATTTTTTAATTAAAATAGCAAGAACAGTTACAGCAAGAGTCCAGATGGACAGCGTTTTCTGAAATTAGTATAGGTCTCACATACCCTGAGAATCATCAGTTCCAACTTTTCTTAGAGACAGGTACAGTTAAAAGAAACCCTACTTTATTTAGTACCACATAATCAACAGATAGTTTTCATGGGATTCTGTTTCACAGTCTCATTTATTTCTTGGCTTTATTGAAGTTTTAGGCCAAATGTGAGCCCTGTTGAGTTAATGAACAAAAGCATCCTCTTCTAGCTTTACTAAAACTTGACTGTAGGCTATTTCACAGTGAACACTTCTCAGATTCTTAAGCAAGGTGCCAATATGCCCTACACGACTTTTAGAGAAAATTAAGGCAGGCATCTCAGTGTCATGTATCTGAACTGTTCCAAGCGCCTCAAAATAAATGAAAACTCTATCCACTTGGTTAAAGCACAATTTGTCCATTTAAGTCTCTGATCTTACACAGCTAGTATACCCATACTTTCTCCTTTGCTTCTGATGTCTTCATTGTAAGACCTACCCCCAAATATAAATACTAGCAAAGATGAGACTTTCTGTTACTATTTTAAATAAAATTGTGATTATTTTCAAAATATGAAATCCCTTCTCATTATATAAAAATTTAAAAATACAAAAAAGAGGAAAAATTATTTTATCATCCCCAAAGATCTGTTGTTCGTATTGTAATATTCCTAGATTTTTTCTATGTGTTTTACAAACTTTTTATAATTATGATCAAATAAATAGAGTACTAGAGAGTTGTGTCCTTATTTTGTCATTTAACATTATAACAAATTTTTCATGTAAATAAATCATTTATAAATAACATTTATCAGTTTCAAAATAGTTCATCATGTGAATATATCATCACATTAACCATTCCCTTATTATTGGGTATTTTTTGTGTTAAGGCTTAAGCTATGATTAATAATTTCTTAAGCTTTGTTTCAGAAAACTTTTCTTCATGAGTAGGATAGGTAGAGAAAATCTATTGTTTTTGCTGTCTGCATGTCCTCCTAGCTCATGGAAACAGATTTCCATTTCCTGAGGGGATTGCATTCCATTACCTTATTGAAATCAATATTAGCCATGCAGTGGAACACATATGGGCATGATCTTCAGAGTACTACATTTTTCTGGAAACTGTCAATGGCTCAGAGAAAGGCATATGACCTAAGCCGGGACAATCAGTCTTTTCCAGGACTCTTTGGCTGGAATTTTCATTCAAGCTGCTCAACTAGTAATTTTGTTCATTGTTTGAGCGAATCTGCCTGAATAATGGACCAAAAGAGCTTTGAACTACATCATTTAAGTTTTGCCTTGCCTAAAATGTACTTCATGTCACTAACTTTTCAGGTATTTGCTCTAGTTTTTTAGTTATTTTAGCTTAAGCTAGTTTCAGTTTGAATACTATTGCAAGCCTAAGACCATGCCGACTAATAAAAATGAAATCTCCTCAGGATGTCAGCAAGATAGCTGAAAGGAAACCCCAGACTCTCTTTCCTCTCAGAAAGCACTGATTTAACAACAGTGCGTGGATCAATTCCCTCTGCAAAAAATCCAGGGACCAGTTAAGATGCACTTGTAACCTAGGCAAGCACAAAAGCAACTGCATCAAAGCTGGCAGAAAAATTTAAGAGAAAATTCTTTTGCCATACTCCCTCCTCCTACCACAATACCAGCATATATATCAAATGCATAGACACTAACACAAAGTTATAAGGAAGACCAAGAAATAGGAAGTATGGCTCAATCAAAGAAAGAAACAATAACAATCTCCAGAAACTGATAATTTAGAAATGGAGGTAAATGAATTACCTGAAAAGGAATTCAGAATAGCTTTCATGTAGAAATGGAGAAATAAATCTATAGGCCAATATCTCTGATAGATTTTGATTCAAAAATCCTTAACAAAATACTCACAAATAGATTCCAAGAGCACATTTGAAGGATTGTAGACCATGACCAAGTGGGAATTATCTCTGTGTAAGGATGGTTCAACACAGAGAATCAATCAATTTAATACACTGCATCAACAGAATGAAGGATAAAAATCAAATAGTTGTATCCATAGATGCAGAAAAAAATTTCACAAAATTCAATACCCTTTTATGATAAAAACACTGAGCAAACCAGGAATAAAAGGAAATTACCTCAGCATAATAAACAGCACATATGAAAAGCCCACAGCTAACATCACACTTAACAGTGAAAAACTGAAAGCTTTTTCTTTAAGACAAGGATGGCCACTCTTGTCACTTCTATTCAAAATGGTAGTGGAAGTACTAGTCAGAGCCATTAGGCAAGACAAGAAAAGAAGCACCTAAATTGGAAAAGAAAAAGTAAAATTATCTGTGTTCATAAATAACATAGTCTTACATGTAGAAAACCCTAACAATTCCATACAAAAAATTTTTCCACTAATAAATTAATTCAGTAAAGTCACAGAACATAAAATCACCATACAAAATTAATTGCATTTCTATACACTAAGAACAAACAGTCTAATAAGATAATTTTATTTGTAATAGCATTGAAAGAATACAATATTTAGGAATTAACTAAAGAGGTGAGAGACTGGTACATTGTAAACTATAAAACTGCTAAAAGAAATTGAAGAAGGCACAAATAAATAGAAAGGCATTTCATGTTCATGGATGGGAAAACTCAATATTGTTAAAATGGCCAGAATACTCAAAGCAATATACAGATTCCATACAATCCCTACCAAAATCCCAAAGATATAGAAAAAAAATTCTAAAAATTTATATGGAACCACAAAGGGCCTTGAAGAGCCAAAACAATCTTGACAAAGAAAAAAGCTGGAAGCCTTACAAATTTGCTGAATTCAAAATATATTACAAAGCTACAGTAATCAAAAGAGTATGATGCTGGCATAAGGGTAGATGTATAGATCAATGGAATACAGTGGAAAGCCCAGAAATAAACTCATGCATATATGATCAGCTAATCTTCAATAAGGGTGCACAGAACATATGATGGAGAAAGGATAATCTCATCAACAAATGGGGTTAGGAAAACAGGATATCCATGTGCAAAAAAATGAAATTGAGCCCTAACTTTATATCATGCACAAAAAATCAACTCAAAATGGATTACAGGCTTATACATAAGACCTGTAACTGTTAAACTTTTAGGAAAAAAACATAGGAACATCTCCTGACATTGGACTTGGCAATAATTTTTTGAATGTGATATCAAAAGCACAGACAACAAAAGCAAAAGTAAACAAGTGGGGCTGCATCAAACTAAAAAGCATCTACACAACAGAGGAATAAAAAGGCAACCAACAGAATGAAAAGATAACCTACTGAATAGGATAAAATTTTTGCACACTATATGGCTGATGAGGAGTTAATATCCAAAATATGTAAGAAATTCTAACAACTCAACAACAAACAAAATGAATAATCTGATTTAAAAATGGCAAGGGGCTTGAACAGATATTTCTCCAAAGATGACATACACATGGCCAAGTATATGGGAAGATTCTCAACATCATCTGCCATTAGGGAAATGCAAATCAAAACCACAATGATGTATTACCTCATACCTGTTTGGATTGCCATTACAAAAACAAAAACAGAAAATAACAAGTGTAGGTAATGATGTGAAGAAATTGGAATCCTTGTACACTGTTGGTGGAAAATGTAAAATGGTGCAGCCACTATGGAAATCAATATGGAGGTTTGTCAAATAATTAAATATAGAACTACTATATAATCCAGCAATTCCACTTTTGGGTATTTATTCAAAATAATTAAAATCAGGATCTCAAAGAAATATTTGCACTGCCATGTTCGTTGCAATTTTATTCACAATTGCCAAGAGGTGGAAACAACCTAAATGTCCATCAACAGCTGAATGGATGAAAGGATATGTGTGTAAACATAGAATGAATATTACTCTGCCAGAATGAAGAAGGAAATTCTGTAATATGCTGCATGAATGAAACTTGGGACATTATGCTACATGAAATGTCAGTCAAAGAAAAACAAATGCTGCATGATTCCATTTATATGAGGTATCTTTCAACTCATCAAAGCAGGAAATAGAATGGTGTTTGCCAGGGGCTGAGGGAGCTGGAAATGGGAAACTTCTGTTCAATGGGTATAAAGTTTCAGTCATGCAAGATGAAAAACACATCTAGTGATCTGCTATACAACATTGTGCTATAGTTAACAATATCATATTGCACACTTAAACTTTTTTATAAGAAGGTAGAGCTCATGTTATGTGATTTTTTACTACAATACATAGTTAGATCTTCCCACCATATTTACCGATACAGATATGAATATTTGTGTTTCTTCATAAGCTTCATAAAATTGCTATCCCAAAGTCTTGTATCAAGTCATATTTTTATAGAATGTTAATGGAATCTCTTATGCTTCATCCATGTTGAAAATGAGTATTTTCATTTTTAAGTGTTGCTTGTATTTTATTGGCCAAAATTATTTCACTGTTTATTTCTGTTATTGAATTACCTGTAAATCTTATAATGCCTAAATAGGTCACTATTTTTGTCTTTGTCTATGGAGGAGTTGATACTGTAGGGGAAGAGTGAAATAATGTGTCTCCTAAAGAGGAAAGTAATTAAGAAGGTTCCTACTGTTTTAAACTGGAATCTCTATAAATGCCCAAATTCGGGGCTTACTCATTGGAATTATATGTTTCTAATTTCTTCTCTTCCCCGCTAACAGAGATAGGTATTCTTGGAAACAACATGTTTTGAAGACTGTGGTTGATTTTCTCAAATTTTCAGGAACAACACCGCTGACCCATGGTAGAAACAGTGTTCTAACAGAGCTGGAAGGTGCTAGTAAGTCCACAGTGCTGACAATTCTTTCATTTGCATTTCTGGTTAACTTGCTCCTCAGAAAAGAAGTCTGTGATATAAAGTTTGGTGTAACTACTTCAATGATTCCCCTGCAATCTGATACAGACTTGGGCTCACATCTTTTTTGGAGGTAGGGATCTTGTCTGGCTTAGTCAACAGTACATCTCAAGAGCTCAGTATATTTCTTTACACATAGTAAGTGCTCAGTAAAGATTTGTTCAATACAAACAAATCTAAATTTTTAAAAGAGAGTACCAATATTGTTTGGACAGGAGAAATTCTTTCTAGCTCATATCACTTTTCAATAATTAGAAAAGATGACTTGGAAACTTTTACCTAGATAGTAGCAAGTACTTCTCTGTATAGAATTTTAGAGCTGCAAGGGACTTTGAAAAATAGCCTATTTAGTTTACATACAAAAGTACTGAGACACACTCATTAAAGGCAGAGACCAGATCAGAGGCCAGGTTTTTTTGCTTTAACCACTCTGTCTTTCCTCTGGAGGAAAATCACTTTGCACATATCATCGGCTCTTAAGTTTGATCTCTGGCAAAGAAATAATAATCGATCTAATTATTTCACATTTCAGAACAACAGTTAAGTTTACAAATGAGTAAATTTATTTTGTTTATAGGTTTCCCCTTTGAATTTTCATTTTTTTAATGACCTAGAATTTCCTTTGACTTCTAAGATTTTAAGTCTAAACTAATAATTACTGATAGCTGCAAAATATACTATGTTTAGATTGCTGTAAGAGTAAATAGCTGTCAAATGTGCTAAGATTTCATGGCAGATTAGATAATATTCTGAATCATTTGAAGGTATGTATTCATTCATAACACGTTAACATTCATTCACTTAAAATATCTTCTGCCTAAACGATCTTCAAAGATTTTCTACTGTCTGAAGAAGAAAGTACAAACCCCTTCTTGGTATTCATGCTCTAAGACTTGCCTCTAGAGTACTTTTAAAATTTTCCTTTATTTCTTCTTAGCTTACCTTAAACTCCAAACAAATTGAGGTGCTTATCGTTTCTTGTAGCTACCCTTAGTTTTCTAACCTTGTTGCTTTTGTTAATCCTTGTGTCCTTAATGTGGAGGTATTCATTCCTTACTCACTTATTCATAAACAAATACAACTAGTTCAAGGCCTATCTCAAGTATTGGCTTCTTAAACTTTCGTTTTACATTCCTCCCCTCTGAAATATTCTCTCTCTTCCACATACTCCTAATATTTTATCTGATGCCTCAATGCCCCTGTTCCTTTTTACATTGTATCATGGTACTTTAAGTAAATTTTTATCTGCCTGGTAATTCCTTAAAAAATATTCTTTATCTGATTTTTCTTCATAATCTCTGTAGCATCTTTTTCATTGTGGGTTTTCAATATACCTTGAAATAATATATCTATTAAGAGCACAATGCAAAGGAAAATGACTTTTAAAAAGAGATAAACTTCATATTTTTATTTTAGGACTCTATAATTAATGATTGAAAATTTCTTAAAAGACCCCTATGGGAAACTGTTAAAAGTGTTTGTTTGTTTTTAAATAAAAAGTTGTTATTTAGCATGAACATACCTAGAAAAATGAAATGAGTTATATAAATTCAGTGTGTAAACGTAAATGAATAAAATAGTATGTGTTAGATGGGGTGACTGGTAATATACCAGCAGTCCTGCCATAAACAACTTTAAAACTGGAAAAACATGTGAAGCAAACATTTTCAGGCAGCAGCCAACAGCAGTGCAAGACTGTGCACACTGACAGAAGGGAATCTCTCCCTATACTCCCGTGATTGCCCAGCTTTCTGAGAGCCAATTCACAGACTATGGTGCAAGGAGCCCCAGTCTGAGGAGAGAATGTGGTACTCAGAGAAACCAAAGAGGCAGAGATCAGAGTTGAGGGCAGCTTGAGCAGGGTAGAGTAGGGCATGAAAGACAAGGGAAATTGGCAGAGAAGTGACTCCAAAAGCTTATGCACAACAATGCCAAGAGTCACCCTTGGTGGTTAGGGGATGGGTTGTCCACAGATAGGGAAAGACCACATGGTGCTTATCAGGTTAAAGTACTATGGGATTAACAGTGCAATAGAAATACTATAAAATGAGCAGTGCTGGAGAAGAGTAGGTCTAGACATACTTTGCAATATGTCTTGACATCTACCTCCTTCTTACCTTTGGCATTCTGCTATCACAATAGAAAGAAACCCCTGGCATTAGCTAGACACCATAAAATCTTCACATCAGGTTTGAGGACCAATCTCCCTAATTTCTACTATAGGTCTACCCTAGCAAAGCATAAAATGAAGCCCCAGCAATAGCTGGGCTTCATCCAGATCTGTACTAGCAAAGTGAAATTTCAAGTCCAAGTAAGATCAACATGATCAGTCAGTAATTAGCCTACCTTCTAAAACAAGAATGAACAGTTTTCAGAAGAAGATTTTTAAAATCTAGAGGCTTAACAATGTATTATTCAAAATGTCCAGTATTTTCATTTAAAAAATCACAAGGCATTCAAAGAGACAGAAAAATTTGATCCTTAATCAAGAAAAAAGTGATGAGTGGAAACCAAACCTTAGATGGCTTACTTGTTGAACTTAAACAGGGAAAGACCTTAAAACCACTAATAGAAATTTGTCTTAAAAGGGAAATTATAATCTTCATGAGTGAGAGAATGGGGATCCCTACAGAAAAATGAAAACTATGAAATAAGAATCAACTGAAAATGCTGAAATAAAAAAAAATACAGTAACAGAAATAAGAAGTGTTTTAAGGGCTTAAGACCAGATTTCAGATGGAAAAAAGAGTAAGTAAACTTCATTACAGGTAAAGAGAAATTATTTGATTTTAGTAACAGAGAGAAAAAATAATGAAGAAAAACAAAGGCTTAGGAATGTATGGGACAATATGACAAATCTTCTTCCTTTAAATGAAAGAAATTTGAGAACTGCTTTGTTTTGCTTATTTTGGTATATCCGTAATTCCAGCATGATGGACAACTAAAAGTTATTGCTTAATACATTTTTATTGAATTTAATTCTCATTAATTTTCAGAAAACCAATTACCTTAAAATACCAAATAACTGTATTTCATATGTGATATGTCTCTTTTCATCTCTAAATTAAGAGCTGAGTTTACTAAATGAAAGATTTTTATTTTTAATAAAGAATGAATCTGTGTCCTCATCAAGTACTGGCAAATATTAATATCTTAAAGAGGTTGATGTTTCCAGCACCTCAAGATTATTGACTTTTGTTCACCCTTTCCTTTAATCCAAGTCCTATTAGAAAATTGGTTCAAAATTGGACCATTTGACATATGGATAAGAATAATCCTCTGTCAGAGAGATATGTTAAACGTTGTGACTAATTTCTGTGGAAGGCTATATTTTATCAAGTGTGAATGTCTTCTATAAAGTGGATATGTTAATTCTTGCTCAAAAGATAATTGGCGTCTATAAATGAAATCAGGACAAAGAACATAAATTTAAGTTTACATGGGAAATTTTTGGTTTGGGTTAGGCTGAAACATACCATTATAATACATTGCACTTGGAAACTGTCAGGCCTGGGAATTGCCAAACACTCGTTGGAATCAGGAGCTGCAGACAGATTTTGAATCTGAGCCTAAATTTACTGTCATATAAATAGAATAGCCAATTTTCTGAAAGGATATACATTCTTTTTAACCCTAGAGTATCACAAAGTCCCTTATAATTTTAAGTGTTATCTTGTACTAAACGTCTGTTTCAAAGTTTAGCTCTTCTATCTTAGGAATGAATTCTCGGAGCTCATTATGTGTCTGCATGTGATTTATCTTGAATAAAAAGTGGGCTCTCATTCAATTTTGATTACAAAGCTGTTTGTGGCTATTTGGCTTCAATCTGATTTGATTGATTTACTGCTTTTCATACTTACTGACAAATATTTACAGTTGTAATTTATAAATGAATAAATAAAGGTACTAATTTGGGAGACATGTTTAGTGATAGGAGCTATTTCACAGAAAAAAAACTAACAAACTTTCAAAAAAACTTCCAAATATTTTATTATAACATTATCTTATATATATAATTCTCTATAGAATTCAAATTATTTAACAGCTAGTCCTTAGTGAAATCTATAGTCTATTGCTAACATGTTGGGAATTGGCACACAACTATGGATATAAAATAACAGTTGTGAAGCAATAAATTATGATTTAAGGTCCTTCACTTATCAAATGAGAACTCAGGAGCTCAATAGCATAACATCACTGATTTCCCTGGCCTGAATTGCTCTGACTTGCTCTAGTAAACACATCTGTTGCATCTTTTCACTCAATCTTAACCTGGAAACCTAGCTTTACAAACCAGATATCAGAACAGGCCACTGGAATTGTAGGGATAAATATGTGCTCTGTAATGATGCATACAAGCAGAACTTCAAGTAATACACTTTATCAGAGGCAAGTCAAAAAATAAAGAAGGCACATGATGTTCTGCATATTTAGAAACATGTAAGTATGTATCTTTTTAACCACTGGTCTTACTGCTCTATAGTTCTTTTTCAGCTATTGAATTGTGACTGTTGTTTTCTAATATAAATGTCATTGATGCACTTCTTATTCAAGGAATTAATCTTTTCAAATCTTCCTTTTTTCATATATGGAACATTTTTCCAATGTGTTCACAATCAAGAAGCACTAAAAATGGATTAAAAATCTTTTGTCCTAACTACATTTACAGTACACATATCCTAAATGTTAATGTTTTCCCAATGATTTCCCTTTAATAACATCAGAAGAATAATAATAAAACATCAAAATGCTAACCTTATTCATCATAAAATTACTAACTTTACCTTTTCTTGCTTTAAGTTGATTAGTGTTGATTAAATTAAGCTCTATAGTGATTGTTCAACATAAATATGTGTGAATTCCACTGGTGATTATAGCATTCTTGTCTGTACTACTAAAAAAATTATATGGAACATGTATCTTTATTTCAGATGTATGTTCTTAATTTGCAGTTACAGAGTATAAGTGGATTTTGAGATAAACAGATGATGGAGTCCATATGTTTTTGCCATAGTAAGTCCAATTCTGAAATTAAGAAAGTGGTAATCATTTTATTCTTGACAAAATATAAGGTGCAGACAGCTATATTTTCACTTTCTGCTCAATGGAATTTCCCATGTTAAAAGATGAAGGATGATATGTGAGTTTTAAAATTCTCTTTCAATTGATACTATTACTAAAATAAACATCTTATGTAGTACCTACAAATATAAAAAGGTATTGTAGTGTACATCAGTACGTTAGATCATCTGAGTAGTGTTTATTTCGATTAATGGTTAGTGTTTGTTAGTGATTACATTTTCTACTAAGAGTACTCATGGTGCTTTGCAGTATAGAAAATCTTACTGGCACTAATCCGTAACAAATACATCTTTACTTTCACAAGGATTTTAGGCTTATTTCACAAGCATCTTGAGAACCTGTGATATGGAAGGTGCTCTGCCGGGCCCGTCACACTGAGATCTACTCATGCTCTTGAGAGACTGCTCCTCTTATTTTCTTTTTTAAAAATATTTATTTATTTTTTAATTTTTATTTTACTTTAAATTCCAGGATACATGTGCAGAATGTGCAGGTTTGTTACATGGGTATACATGTGTCATGGTGGTTCGCTGCACTCATCAATCCATCATCTAGGTTTTCAGCCCCTCATGCATTAGGTGTTTGTCCTAATGCTCTCCCTCCCCTTGTCCCCCAGCCCCTGACAGGCCCCGGCATGTTATGTTCCCTTCTCTATGTCCTCTTTTTCTAAGAAATACCGAAGAATTCTGGGGGCTCCTGTAACTGACTGGGAAATGATGAATAGTGTTTCACAGATGCAAATAGCAACACCTCTGTACACACTACTTCATTATCTAGCCAGAAGAAAAACAAAATAAAGCATCTCAAAGAGTCTCAGACCAGTTATTTGTAGCTGCTGCCTCTACATTCTCTATCATTCCATACACGTTTTTATTTACCTCAAATACATATCCTTTTTTTCTGTGGAGTAGATAAAGAAATAAGGAACTACCCTCAAATAAAATAAGTTGAGGGCAAAAGGGGTCTTTGGTATTTCACTATTGAAGATATCAAACTATTTAAAATATTTCTTCAAAGTCTTACTTTAGAATACATGCATCTACTCCAGATTTCCAGATGACCAAGTGCTTAGAACTGGTTACACATTTAATCCATAAACAATTTTTGACTGTCTCTATACTCTGGGTTGGGTCTGGACAGTAAAGTAAGAAACTATCCTCTCTGAAAGAGCTTACTGCTTGGTCGGTGAAGAGGCATGTAAGCACAGAGGCATGATTCAATGTTCCGTGTGGTGTGAGGTGCATAGAGTGCAGGCGAGGCGATGAGGTGGAAGAGGGATTCATAAGGAAGTGACATTTAATCTGTGTCTTGAAAAACATGTTGAAGTTTTCTAGGAAAAAGGAACATTCAGAGGCAGAAAGAAGAACAGAGACACAGAGGAATTAAATAAGATGTTGAGATCAGGTGGAGCATTTTTCCTGGTGATTGGGTCAGCAAGAAGGTGGGACAGTGGATGAGACGTAATCATAAGGGGCTTCCAGTAAGAAAGAGAATGAAAAGGAAGAAAATGAGTGTGTCTTGTAGAAGTGTATAGTGGACCTTGAACAAATTGTTTTGTATCTTCCTTAAAACTTTATTCAGTCTTCAATAAACAAAATACGCTTTCATAATTTTGAATGGAAGATCAAGATTTTGAAACTTTGAACTTGTAATGAGAGTAGATGCATCAGAAAGTATAGGGATCACAGTTGCTAAAACATGATGCAGTATAAATCTATCAAGACATGAGACCCCTTGTTCAAAGGACAAACTACAATGGTTATGAAAAGTATACAGAGAAAAGCCTTCCATTGGTCAATAGGAAATATAGGGGAATTCATGTTGCTTTCATAAAAGCCTATTTTTAATGATCCATCTCAAAATCACCTGGTGAGCTTGTTGAAAATGCCAAATTCCTGACCCTCCCCAAAGAAATACTGATTCAGTTGGCCTGAGGGTGAGTCGCTGGGCTATCCATTTCTAAACACCCCAGGAGATTGCTATGTCTGCGGAAGCTGGAGAACCAGACCCCCTATAGTAAAAATGTGTTTAATATAGGTTTTTGTGATCTTGAAAGCATATTTACTTCGAGCATATTTGATGGAGATAGTGTAAATTTCCTCCCAGTTAATTCAGCCTGTAACAAGACATGGCCGTAGGAGGCCATAACCATGCCAAGCCACCGCCTACGGGGTAGCAGCTGACTCTAACTGAAGGGCAAGTTCTTGCCCATAGCAGTGGTTCTGAAAGCACCGACATATAAAGCAATGGGAAACATCGTCTCAATACACCGGCTCTTTGTTAACATTCAACCTACATATTCTCCACATGAAATATTCCGATCAGGAAACCCTGGATTTGCTTTCATTTGAGCATCAGCTCTTTTCAGATGTATCAACAGACAAAAAGTTAAATAGGAAAGTGGCTTAATTGCTGTGGCACCAAAGCATGGGCTGCATTCTCTCTTTAAATGTTGTCTGGGTACATTGCAATACGCTTAGGAGAGGCATGAGTATTGTCCCTGTTGAGTGTCATTTACTTAGGCGTATTCTTTTTAGTTATTTTATTTTGTTATGCTTTTTGATAATGATAAATAGGAAATTATTGGCTTCATTTTAAAACGTGGTAGGATTGCAAGTCCGATGTTGAAATTTAAAATTCTCAAAGATGGAAAGTGGGGAAACAAAATGTGTGGTTTTCATTCTTCCCGAATTCCCACTCCCCTTTTCTGCTTCCTGTTCTTTGCTTTCTCTTCTGTCTGTGACTTGGTGACTCTTGTCTTCTTCTCTTTCCATCATTCTCTTTGTCTTCTGTTAAGCCAGCCAACAGCAAGACAAATGAGACTGATTCTCTGGCATGTCAGTTACTCTGTTGCATGATCTGATTATTTTTCCCTGTTGGTTTATTATATATGGCTGAAAGCTTCATCGTCATATTCCAATGACTAAACAGTATTTATGGTAAACAGTATTTATGGTTTTATATTAAGTAAACAGTATTTATGGTTTTTATATTAAGTAAACAGTATTTATGGTTTTTATATTAAGTTTTATGTTATATAACTACACGGTCAACATTGATGTTTAATGTGTAAGGATATACACTGTTTAATTTAAGTGTTAAAACATGTACTTAGAAATAATATTGGCGTTTGTTTTTAATGGGAAAAAAATTTTTTTTACATTATAGTTGCCAGATTTGGCAAACCGGGAAAATGACAAGAAACTACTTTTTATACATTCTTCATCTCGGTCACTGAGGAGACAGAGCAATTTTCTCTCAGGGGATTCTTTAGAAATAAATCCCAACAAATTTCCATCTATTAAACTGCATGTTTTAAAGACAAAAAATGGATGGCAGTTTGGGGTTTTTTTTTTTTTTTTTTGTACCTTTATGATTATTCTAATAGGATTAGAAACAGATCAGAAGTCCTTTAACTTCGTAACGAAAAAGAACACACTAGATGGTGCTGTGATCCTAGCAGCAAAATCACGCATTTAAACAGTGCTTGTGTCAAAGCTGGAATGAAGGAAAGCCCAGTGTGCATATGGAATTTTGTCTTACACTAGCGGATACACTAATATCAGTGTACAATTCACTTTCACAGCATTTATAGTTACCTCAAAAAATGACTTGCTGAAGTTCTGCACTATTGACAACATTGTTTTAATAAATGTGTGTGCCGGCGAGAACGCGAATGCTTACGTGTGTGTATATGGGACAAGTATTCTGGTTTTATCTGATTTGTCTCTGATTTTTATCTCTCATTATTTCCTTAAAGGTGCACTATGTTCCAATGTGACTGGAATAATCCTAGACACAGCTTCCATCTTCACACCATCTTGTCTCCCACACTTTGTTGCTCCAAGTGAGATAGATCCACCATCTGTTTCTGTCCAGACCTTGCTTATCCTACCAGAACAATTTCGAAGGTCATGCCTTTTATGAAACCTTTCTGATTGCCTCAATCATTCCTTGTTTACTTTTTTTTTTTTGAGATGGAGTCTCGCTCTGTCTCCCAGGCTGGAGTGCAGTGGCACGATCTCGGCTCACTGCAACCTTCGCCTCCTGGGTTCAAACGATTCTCCTGCCTCAGCCTCCCGAGTAGCTGGGACTACAGGTGCGTGCCATCATGCCAGCCTAATTTTATGTATTTTTAGTAGAGATGGGGTTTCACCATGTTAGCCAGGATGGTCTTGATCTCCTGACCTCATGATCCGCCTGCCTTGGCCTCTCAAAGTGTTGGAATTACAGGCGTGAGCTACTGCGCCCGACCTCCTTCTTTACTCTTAATTCTCATAACAACTCTTTGTATTTCTCTCATGCATATTATATTCTGCCTTGCACTACTGTATACTTTTCTTACTCTCCTGTAAACACCTTGAGAACATAGATAAATTCATATGCGTATTTTCTCCTTTTCCTTCCTCTAGAAACCTTTATAAGTACTGTATCTTGAATGTAATTGGTGCTCACCAATATGCATACAAGGCAGGAATAAAAGAATGAAAAAATAAATTCCTGTTAGAAAAGTTTTTGTTCTGGATATCGCTGTTTGCCCTCCAAGTTCCACCACATTGCTCTGAACCATGACAAGCAGACCTCTGTGGATTCCATCAACCAGCCATGCCCCTTGGCCTCCAGCTGGTGTGGCCAATGGGAAGCACCACAAGAAATATGAAGATAAGAAGAAAAGAGTAGAGGTATTTATTTTTCCGTCTCCATCTGAGCCAAGTCATGAGTTGGCCCAACTGTATTCTTCCCCAGAAGGCCACAGGTATCTGGCATCTGGCTCCATTCCTTTGCTCCTTCAAGCCATGGGTAGTAACTTTGGATGTTTCACTGTCTGTTTTCCTTAACTCTGTCCTGTTATTAAACTCTCTGAAATAACCCCTTTTGAATGTGCCATCTATGACTCATATACAACTGATGACCCATAAAAGACCATTTGAAATGAATTGGTTCATATAAGAGATCATTCTTTCTGATAATGCAAACAGGATACAGCATCTTAGAGGACTGTTAATATAATTGTGATTTGATTTTACCTTTATTCTCAGGTCAGAAGACAGCCTACTGTGACACATAAGTGTCTACTCTGATTTGCATAGAAGTTTAAAATAAGCATCTTAATTATTTGAGAACATTTACTAATTGCTAACACAATTAATATATTTCCTTGTTTTATAGCCCAACAGCCATTTATATATTATCTCATCTTAAAACGTTCCATCAGTTATTTTTCTGCTAGAAGAATTTCTGACTCAAAGATCTAAAACACCAATTTTCACACCATTCTCCAAAGGACCTAGATTCCCAACGTAAGTTTTAACTTCAACATGAAAAATAAAATATATTTGTCTTTTTTAGTTTCTAGCAAGTATATGATCAAGATGGACATCAACGTATTAGAATTATCATAAAATGACAATATTAAACACCTCGTTATTGGATAAGATTGAGATGAAAATTCCTTCCTTCCTTCCTTCCTTCCTTCCTTCCTTCTTTCCTTCCTTCCTTCCTTCCTTCCTTTCTTTTTTTGACAGAGTCTTACTCTGTCATCCAGGCTGGAGTGCAGTGAGGCAATCTCAGCTCACTGCAACCTCCGCCTCCCAGGTTTAAGCAATTCTCATGCCTCAGCCTATAGAGCAGCTGGAATTACAGGCATGTGCCACCATGCCAGGCAAATTTTTGTGTTTTTAGCAAAGACAGGGTTTCACCATGTTGCCCAGGTTGATCTCGAACTCCTGGCCTCAAGTGATCCACCCGCCTCGGCCTCCCAAAGTGCTGGGATTACAGGCATGAGCCACTGTGCCCAGCCTCAGATGAAAATATTTTATGTTCATCAAAAAATTTATAGTAATTGAGAAATCTGTTCACTGATTCTCTTTCAAAACAGACAATAGCCACGTGAACTTTCTGAGCCTCACTTTTTCAGCTATAAAATAGTAGTAATTTCTCTAACACACAGAGGTTTTGTGGTTGTTAAATGGCATAGCATATACAATGCCTCCTGCTGAGAGTTGTCAAAAAAGTGCTCCATACATACCAGTTTTCTGCTTTTCCTCAGTCACATAGTCACTTATTGGACAGATGCATCTATAGCCCAGGTTCCCTGACTTCATGTTCAGATCTAATTCTACTTTACTGGAGCTTCCCTAGTTAGCATTCATGTCCATTAATCTCTTTTTTAGTTATAATTTTCTTTTTTTGCAGACTGTGGAATATAACGTATCAGGAAAATATAGACTGCAATATGGATTTTACTCACTATTAGAATTCCAACGTTTATTTTGGTGTCCATATGCATATGCAGTCATTATTTTAGACATTTGTTGATTTCCCTTCTGATATTTACAAATTATGAAATAAGAAAGCCATGACCTATGTAATAACAGCATTTGATCTTTCATTCATAATTTACTAGGCTGTGTGTTTTTTAGAGATTGCTAAATGACCCGTTTGACTGTATTTATATTTCTGCCTTAATCAAAAAGGACATTCAGATTCTTGGTTGTCAATAACCTGCCTCTTGACTTCTTTAAATTGTCTTCCAAGTACTATTGCTGAAATTGCAGGGCTCATACCCACCCCCAGAAGTCTCAACTGTTCATTCAGAACACAAGGCCTCAGCCTTGTGTTTGTCTTATAAGAAGTCCAAGTAGGATCATTTATTCTAGTTCCTGTAACTCGTTCATAGATTGTTTTTCTTTGTAAGAGTTCCTGTTCTGATGATAAATCTTTATATGACTTCCCTTAGCATGGACTTCTGGGGATTAGGACCCAATCCCACATTTAACCATCGTAGTCAGGATCTCACACCTTACAGCTGTTTCTCTAAAGTCTAGACACAACCACCTGGATCTCCACTGCTTACGTAATAAGAGTTTTACCTCTTACCTGCTTCCCTTGTGTGGGAGGAAAAGTAATATTTTAACTCACTCATTGTAAGACTTATGGTTGATACCCCTGAAACAAAGACAGATTAACAAGAGAAAAGTATAACAAATGTATTTAAGTTTTATATGACATGGGAAACTTTAGGAATGAAGACTCAATGACAAAGCAAAAGCTGTGTATTTTTATGCTTAGTTTTGATAAAGAATAAGTAGTTGGACCAAAGGGAGTATGAGCTAATGGTAATAAACTGGGGGGAACTTAGCAAGGCCAGTTTCTTCCAATTCTTCTTGGCTTCAGAGTATAGGGCAGGACCTCTTTGGAGTCAGCATCCTATGATTTACTTCCAGGGCAGATAGGTCAGATAATTATTTTTATGATGTTAGGTGAGAAAGGTGGGAGAAGGTCAGAGAAAAAGAAAGAAAAGTTCAGAGAGCCCTTTCTGCTTTTGCACGTTTGTTAATTTCCTCCAGCTTAACATACTCAATATGCCAAAGTGTCATAGTTTGGAGTAATGTTTCCTGCCCATCATCACGGTCTTCCCACTTTTCAGATGCTTTGCAGACATTGCTGACCAACTTCTAACATTGCTTCCCCGAATTCTGGAAGGACGGCATGCAGCCTAGGTGTCTGTGTCTCTCACAGTCACAGATTTGTCAGCTTTCATGATCCCGATTCATGTGAATCTAATCCATTCCTTGGCTGACTAAGTCATGGGTTTGACACTGGGGAGATAAAGCAATTCTTTGTGGGGGGGAGATGAGTTTCTGAATGTGTTTTAAATGTAGGAATTTGTATCAAATTGTATTGCTGATTAAAGGAAATTTGTAGTTCTTGTTCACATATTCAGTCTACTTGGTTTGAAACTATTTTGATGTTTTCACTCTTCTGATATTAAGGAAAGGACAGACTAGCTACACAGAGTTAACGGATAAAGGTAAAAACACACCATAAAATCTGCAGAGCAAGAAAACACCTAGACTTCAGTCCCTGAAAAATAGAATATAGCTGTTAATTTTCTTTAAAACTTTTCAAAGTTTCTCCTGAAGTTCGTCTATAGCCAGGCATCAAGTACACACTTACACTTATATATAAAACGTACATCCATTTACGTTTGTGCTATTAAAGGTATGTTTTACATATGTGAATATATGTGGAGATAGACAGGAAAACAAATAGGTAGGTGATAGATATTCTCTGACTCACACATGTTCATTTTCAGATCATTCCCTCTAGACCAGGGATTTTCATGGAGCAAAGCATTTGTCCTGCTGATGGGGCTGCCTTGGTCCACACTGACATACGCGATGAGCAAAGGACAGTGGCTATTTTTAATGTAGAAGCCACAAGAGAATATCTCATCTGATGTGCAAATTACCTCCCCAGAAGTATGATTACTTACAGGCGAGTCCTAAAGCACATGCCCTCTGCCGATAGCACACCAGTTACAGCCAACCGCGGTGCACCTTTGGACACAGAAGGCCTTGCAATGTTGTAAGTCCCTGTTTCCTGCTCAGGCTCAGTAGTCACTCACATGAGAGAGCGATAAAAAAAAAATGTCCTAAATCATCTTCTGCCTTTATCAAACCATGGTCAGTGGAGACAAACTAGGAGAACCCTACTCCACACAGAGTAAATGAATGCCATATTATCGGACACCAGGAAAAAGGGCAGGAATTGAGATAAAGATGATGTTCTGTATGGAGGACGGATCACTATACATATGAAGAAAAATCATGTATCAGAGTTTTTGTCTGTTTTCTGAAAAGAGAGTGTTTTTTCTTGAGAAATGAACCCTTCTGTAATTTGACAGATATTAATAGTTGTCTAAGACTATTAAAGTGACACTTAAAATAGTAATTGCAAACATTTTTGAGAATTTACTGTGTGCTCAATATTTTATATCTTAAGACTGACAGCCACCTTATGTCATACTCTTGTTTTCTCCGTTTGACTGAAAAAGCCTCAGGGGAGTAGGATGCAATCAGGTCAAACGTATTATTAGTAGTGGACAAAGAGTATAAACAGCTTTCTAGTAACTGCACAATCCTAGAATAAAAGAAGGAGGATATTGTCAGTAATGCATATACTTCCCACTATAGCTGTAGATATAAATGAGATGGAATAATTCTTGAAGAAAATATAGGTACTTATCAAAATGATTTTTCATACCTATTGGTGACAAAGATAAGATAGGAAGGCACCAGGTAAGCATACTAAATATCAACGGCCAATTTTGATTTTTGTCAATTAACTTGTTTGTTCTTACTGAAAACACAAAGATCTTGACTCTAGCCTACAGAGGACAACATAAGCTCCAAGCCAGCACTTGCTAAGGTCTTTCTTATCTGGTTTTGCACACTTGGGGGATAAGATCTGGACTCTGATAATCACTGTTATTTCAGTGACCTTATCATTTGCGCTGGGAAGAGCCAAACGCAGATCCTAGAGATAATGTGAAACAAAACTCAATGCTATTTAAATATCAAAATAAAAGTTGAGGGACAACCAGAGAGGATGAATACAAATTCCAAATAGAATCAATAAGTAAATTAGTTGAGTCTAATCTGGTTGTAAAGTCATTTATATGAGAGGATTACAGATTCAAATTATGCTGGAAAATAGAGTATTGTGTGTTACTAGACTCCAAAGACAAACTCTTCAAGAGCACCCATTTAGAAGGCATGAACTGTCAGTCCTTGCTGGCATTGCAGCTGACTAAAAGGCTCAACTCATTATTTAAGGTCCAAGAAAAGCTGTCCTGGTGTATGCACTTTCAAATATTATTGATCCAGAAAAACAAACAAACAAACAAGAAAAACTTCTCTATAAGAATGAAACCTCATTTGCTGAGAAGTTAATCCCAATTTTCGTAGGATAATTGCTCCAAATTATCTTGGAAAGGTAGAGCTACTTCATTAATGGTACTGCAGATGCAGCTGGTGAACAAAATACACATTTTCTCTTTTTTTTCATAATCGGACCTGCTGAGATTAAGTGGGGCACCTGTCTATCCATCTAGAGATTACACTTGTCAGACTTCCCTATAGTTGTAGCCATATGACTACATTGTAAACAGAAGTTTGTTATACTCTCTCCTGGTCTTTCCATTAAGATAATTTGAGTATGTACTACCCTGGCTTTTTCTCCTTTCCTGTTGGGTGGGAGATTGTGTATATGGCAGTAACGACTTTGGACTTGAAAGTATAAGCCACATTTTGGAGATGGAAAAATCCATCTAGTCAATCCAGAGTAGGTGAAGAAACATTCTACTACTCACCTACCTCTTAACTCTTTTTTTTCTTTCTTTCTTTCTTTCTTTCTTTCTTTCTTTCTTTCTTTCTTTCTTTCTTTCTTTCTTTCTTTTTTCTTTTTTTTTGAGACAGAGTCTCACTCTGTTGCCCAGCCTGGAGTGCAGTGGCACAATCTCAGCTCACTGCAACCTCTGCCTCCTGGGTTCAAGTGATTCTCCTGCCTCAGCCTCTCAAGTAGCTGGGATTATAGGCACATGCCACCACATCCAGCTAATTTTTGTATTTTTAGTAGAGACAGGGTTTCACCATGTTGGCCAGGCTGGTCCTAAACTCCTGAGCTCTGGTGATCCGCCTGCCTCAGCCTGCGAAAGTGCTGGGTTACAGGCGTGAGCCACCATGCCCGGCCTAAACTCCTACATGAGAAAGAAATAAAATTATAACTTGCTCAAGCAAAAAATTTCTTAACAGCTTTATTGAGATATAATTTACATGCCATCTGTTTTAAGTGAACAATTCAATGGCTTTTAGTATATTGACAAGGTTGTGCCATAATTTAATTTAAAAACACTTGAATCTCTCCCCCCAGAAACCTTGCATCCATTGGTAGTTACTACCTAACCCCCAAGCCCTCATTCAGCAGCCCTTCTCTAGTTCTGGAAAACCACTAACCTACTTTCTATCTCTATAGATTTGCCTATTCTGGATATTTATATAAATTATATTATATATTATGTGGCCTTTGTGACTGGCTTCCTTCATATAGCATAATGTTTTTCAGGTTCATCCATTTTGTAGCATGTATCATAACTTTATGACTTTTTACTGCCAAATAATATTCCACTGTATAGATATGCCACATTTTGCTCATTTGTTCATCAGTTGATAGATATTTGGGTTATTTCCAGTTTGGGGCTATTACGAACCATGAACATTAGTATACAAGTTTTTGCATGGATGTGTGTTTTCATTTTTCTTGGCTACATACCTAGGTGTGAAATTGCAGTGCCACATGGTAACTCTGTTTAACATTTTGAGAAATTACCCAACTGTTTTCCAAAGTAGCTGCAACATTTCACATTTCCACGAATAGTGTACATATAGCAAACGTGTTTTCAAGTCCTTTTATTGCTGGAACTGAGCCTCTACTAGAAGTGATATGCAAAACCTGTAACAACAGGTACATATGGGATCAAGCAATGGTATTCAGAAGTGTACTCAAACTGGCTTATGAGAATGGGCTGTTAAATGTTGGCATATGCTACAAATCAGGGCATTTTGTTCTGGAGAGCTGGTTTGCTACACCCCCACTGGAACCAACCAATCGGAATGAATGCTAAGATACTGAGACTAGAAACGAGCTGTCAACATCAATTTCTCCTACTCTAGAGAATTCCAGTTGAATATCAATTTTATCTATTCCTTAATTTTTTTTTTTATAGATTAATAAAATAAAAATAATTTTTTTTTTTTTTTTTTTTTTTTTTTTTTTTTTTTTTTTTTTTTTTTTTTTTTTATAATTTTATTCTTTTCTCTTGTAATCCAGATTAGAAGGGGTGATACATAGAATCAATCCTTAAAAGAAAATAAAAAAAACAAAAAAATTAGGGGGGGGGAGAGAGGGGGGGGAGGAGAAGGAGAAAGGGGAGGGGATATCATAAAAAAAAAAAAAAAAAAAAAAAAAATTAATACAGATTCATTTTTTTTTTTTTTTTTGAGACAGAGTCTCGCTCTGTCGCCCAGGCTGGAGTGCAGTGGCGTGATCTCGGCTCACTGCAAGCTCCGCCTCCCGGGTTCACGCCATTCTCCTGCCTCAGCCTCTCCGAGTAGCTGGGACTACAGGCGCCCGCCACCACGCCCGGCTAATTTTTTGTATTTTTTAGTAGAGACGGGGTTTCACTGGTCTCGATCTCCTGACCTCGTGATCCGCCTGCCTCGGCCTCCCAAAGTGCTGGGATTACAAGCGTGAGCCACCGCACCCGGCCAGATTCATGATTTTAAGTTAAAAAGTATGAGGAAATAGTACTGATAGTAAACTGTATTAGGAGTTCAGAAAAACTCGTGAGTCACTGTATTTGTAAATCAGAAGTATTATAGATTTATAAGGATGGTTAAGTACTTAGGTTTTGGTTGTAAGAATCATTTGAAGTATTTCAAAGAAATCAAATACAGTAAATTGATATATGCAATTTACTAAATTTAGCATGTTTACTAAAAGCGTCTCTCTTGAAGCTTGCCAAAATTTACCAGATTGCTGAATAGAAAAAAAAATGACGTATTAGCTGAATTTTAAAAATTTAGGAAAGTTTAGATTTTTTACATTTGATTTTAATAAACCAAATACTAATTTTAGAAATCAAGTTAAACTAAAATATATTTTCTTTACTAAAGATGCTCTCAAGGACATAAAGGGCACTCCCTGGCTCACAGGATCTATCTGGACAGGTATTTTCAGGTTCCTGACTCAAAGTGTTCAAACATGGGATTATGGAAAAATATTTGAAGAAACTTATTGAGAATATCTATACACCCTAGAAAAAGAACCAAATGGATCCACTTTATGATTCTGATAGAAGGTTCCATTTGCATTTTCTCCCCCTGGGAACTTGTGTTAGCACTTGTCGCCATGACTGAGAGAACAGCCCTGTTCAGGGCTAACATCTTCTCGCATGTCCCATTGGCTCTTCTCTGTGTTCCACAACTGACATGCTAGCCTGCTAGCACCCAGAGTCCTTAGAACTATTTTCAGATTTTCCATCTCTGTTGATGCGGTTGTTCAACATTAACTTCGAATATTAAATCTGTCTTAAATAACTTTTTATACAAATTTAAATTGCCCTGGAGAGTACTGGGTGCCAGATCAGGAATGTTATCATGGGAATGGCTGCAGTCCAAGGACTCAGCCTCCGTGAACTTCATTCTTAGTTCTATTTGAATTGCCTGTCTCACTGAAGCAAAGACGAAGGTTATAGTCTACATTTTATCATAGGAAGAGTTCCCCGTGGCTCAAAGTGCAATTTGTCAAGAATAAATCCTACTGTATTAAGACACCTTTTCTTTTGCACAATTTAAAGTGCCTCCTGGTAGCAATATGGTTCCGGGGACTCCCTGACATATTTTTACATTTTTTTTCCTGCATTTTTGCTCATGATAGTGAGGCTTACCATTATTTCTAAAGCTGAACCTTGATGTCCTAGGAATTACAAGAACAATGCTTGATTATGTATTTTAATTCTGCACATTGCTTATGCTTCCAAGTCCTAAAGGTGCAATTTTTTTTATTTGTTTATTTTACAGTCACAAGCAAGTTCCAATCACGTATCCACAGTAGGACATCTGCAAGAAACATTACTATCTATTCTTTAATCTATCTAAATTTTGTTGTATATCACATTTATATTACTCTAGGAGGAAATATGCTTGAGTCAATATCCTACGATAATTATAAAAACTCCTTGAGAGGTTTTCAGAATCTGTTATGTATTAATAGTTCATGTCCAAAAAAAGAGAAACTAGACCCAAATTCACCATCAAGATCTCTGCTAAAATCTTCTAATAAACCAGAACGTGGAAAGACACATCATGGATTCCAAATGCCTTATTGAGTGCCTGAGATTCTGGCATCTATTTCCCAGATAACTGAATGTCTATTAATATTGAGCAAGTCTAAACCATGAAATGACTGCATAGTTTTGATTATAAAACACCTAATCAAACCATTGATGGGAATATTTGTATGTGTTTGTTTGGCGAGTATGTTTATCGGTCAGTATTGCATTGCAGTACAAGACCACCTAGGTATCACTGAAGCCACCCTTGTCGTGTGCTTCTTGGCCTGGCAGGACACCTGCAGAAGACTGATTGACAGCAGGTTATCCTGAGGCTCTGCTCTGTAATGAGAAGTGAGATAGTCGGAAGCCGGATATGAAGGAAAAGGTGCTTTCAAGTTTCCTTAAAAGGCAGCCTCAAAAATACTTAATATGGGTAAGTAAGTAAGAAAGAACAGTAGCAAGTAACAATCAACCTGGAAAAAAGGTGTCAGGGACAGGTGACTTTTCATGAGCATCTTCAGAGCATGAATCTAAAAGACAGAGATGCAAACAGCATTAGATTGTTGAAAAATATTCTGAAAATGCTTTACAGTCCAAGGAATGTACCGCTTTGTAGATGATGGAAGACATCATCATCTTTTCTACTGAAACCATATATACATACATACATATATATATATATATATATATATATGACATACTTGAATAGAATTCATTGCTAGATATTAAGGATCTTAATAATTGTGTTTGGGAAGTTGAAGAAAAGCAAATTATGAAACTGTTAAATCAAGTTTACAAAATAAATTCCACTTAGATCTGTGACTTTAGCTTACATCCTGAACTTTTATGTTTTGTTTGTTTTTTGTTTGGTTGGTTTTTAAGTATAAAACTTTCCTTTTCTATGGAGGCGCATAGCTTAACCCTCCTTTGCCTTTCTTCAGAAGGCCTATTAGTTCTAAAATCTGTTCTCTTAATTCTATAGATTATGTCCTATATGAATTGATAATAATGAAAAACATTACAAGTAAATTAAATACTGTAACAAAATTCCTAGTGATCCAATATTCTATATATTATACGATTCTATGAATCTGTCATGATGGAATAAGGGCATTATCACCTTTAATTTGCACATAATGACATTTTGATATCATAAAGTTAAGAGTTTTTGGAAAACCAGAAGTGCTTACTGCTAAGATATTGACAAATGAATAGGTGCAGAGATTGGCTTTTTAAAGCTTGCATATGTTAGCCTTCTGAGAGCTCTATCCTGTCTCAACTCATCACAGATCAAGCCCATGTGGTAGGTTAAGGATATAGATTTCTAACAAACTATATCTCACTCCCTTGTATCTCACTACCTCATGCTTGCTTTCTCTTTCTCCCCACCATCCTCCCCCACACTCTTTTACTATCTTTTGCTTGAGTCTGAACCTTAACATTATTGCAATGATGTAGTTTGCTTGTACCAATAACTTTCTTGTCAGGAGACATCTGTTTCGTTATGAAACGTCTCTCCTAGTAAAGCATCAATCATGTCACACTTGTAAAGCAAAACGCATTTTTTTTTGTCTCTAGATAGCAAAATACTGCTGAGAAAACAAACTGTGCAGAAATATTAACTGGCATATTAATACATGTATTCTGAATATTCTTTATTTGTCTACTATTGGTGCCATGTGATTCTGACAGTCTCTGCTGCTGACCTCTCATCTCTGAAACCACAGAGGACTCATCAATGTCCTCCTTAAAAGGATTGTAATGGGCTGATTGCCACAGAGATCCACATGATGGGAATATGCTGTATTTTAAGCAATTTGCTTTCATATGCTAAAAGCACAACGTTGAAAATGGTTGCAACTGTCTGAGTGCCTTTCAAAGCTTTGGCTACATAATGTCAAGCTACCTGGAAAGTTTTAGTCAGTCATCTAGGTGTTTTCAAATGCTTGGATGCTTTGCATCATTGGTATGAAACCTCCGGATGATGAACTTAAACCTCCACTTGACGTCTTGATGTTTTAGCATTTTACGGACATGGTCACTATGTGCATTTATAAAACTGGATTCTCTGCTTTGGAGCCCGGATGATTGCTTTCTGAAGTCCAATCAACCTCAGGTATTATATCAGGGGTTGAGTGAATTGAGAATATATTGCTGTTTGTCTAAGTCAAGGCTTGAAGTGGAGTAAAAGATAAATTAAGTAGTTTGGGTAAATATTTCTGTACCAAAAAACAACCTTGAACATTTTTAGAGCTAAAAGTAATGGATCAGTCAACATCCAGTCAGGAAAACAAAATCATGCTAAGCATTTTAGGTAGAAGGAAATTGGATACAAAGGACCTGCAAGGACTAGAGGAGCTAAAGGAAAAAGAGAAAGGGGTATCAAGGGACCAAAAAAGGAAGGAGTGATGGGTGGAGATTAAGACTCTGCTGCTATCCCCCTGAGCCAAGCTCCCTGGAACCAGCTTCTTCAGCCTTCTCTGGAAATCCTGACATTTCTAGAGCAATCAGCACCTAGGTGAGTGGCTACTGCTTCCAGGGGCTGTGGAGCCTTCAGGCAGCCCCTCCCTGCTGCTCTCGTAGCAACAGCCAACAACTGTCAGCAATGGCCATTGGGATCTGAACCAGAAGCAAGAAATGCCTCAGTTTCTCCCGCTTTCTGATCTCCTGGCAGCACTTTCAAATGACAGAACTGAATGAGAAGCCAACAGGGAAGGGAGTGTGGAAATGTAGCTTGCAGACTAGCAGCTCCAGAAATTCTAAGCAGAACAGAGAGGGGCAGGCATGGAACTAAAGGCACCAGCTAAATAAGCAACATAGACACCCAGGTAGAGGCAATGATGTTTTCCCCGTTAACATTTGACCCACATAAGATCAGGATATAATTGACATCAAAAACAAGATACAGATGTTGGGCGCAAAGGGAGGTACAAGAAAGGGAGAATTGTCACAAAAGCACAGCAAGTGATCTGTGGCGTGTATTAAAGTAGAAATGGCATTTTCCTTTATAGCCTGTCGGCCTTTCTTTTTATATAAACTAAGACATGGGAGATTTTCTAAAATTATTGCTTTCCAGTTTCTCAAATAATACATGAATATACCCTCCTTGTAAGGCATTAAAATTTATGGATGCAGGTTAATCCCCTTTGATTACCAAGCCAATCCTAGTCCCTTTCCCAGAAATTACTACTGTCAGTTTGATGTATATCCAAAGAGGGTGAAATATCCAACAGTAGGAAACATGACCAAGTACATTGTAGCATATTTGCAGGATGGAGTATGTGTCCGCTTTTCAAGAGAATACAGTGGATATGCAAAGGTTTCATAAATAGCAAGTGAAAACTTGAATTTGCAGGATATATCGTATGTGTTCCATTAATGAGTTTTCTAATCACGTACAAGATAAAGTCTTATTTTCTCTCTAGCATGTGGCTCTAATTTTATTTTCTGTCTCCATTGCTCCACAGTGGATAGCTGGGTCATCTCTCAGATTGACTCAGACTTGAATGCCTTCCTTCTGCATCATCTCACATTCTCTGCTGTATTTCCTACCACTGAATTGACCAGAAAGAAGAATGTTAGGAATTGGAAAAAGAGACAACAAAAAAAATATATAAACAAAGTAGAATTATAGGTAACATATTGGCATTATTTATGGTTGCAAAAACTTAATCATAAGAAACGGTCTTTCACAAATGCCGTGGATTCTCAGATTCTGTCAAGCAGTTTAAAAATCTGCTTTGATTTCTTTCTTTCTTTCTTTCTTTCTTTCTTTCTTTCTTTCTTTCTCTTTCTTTCTTTCTTTCTTTCTTCTTCTTCCTTTCTTCCTTTCTCAATGCTTAGATAAGCTCCTTGTATGTAATGAAGGTGTCATTTAAGGGAGAAGCTTTGAAAAAGATGCTGATTAATATGTAGGTGAAATCTTTGTTAAACTCCTAAAATTATGTCTAAAGGAAGAATCACAAAAAGAAATGCAAAAAATTTCAGTTGCGTTGAACATCATTAAAAAACTCACACATTGAGGGACAATTCGCATTGTCTTATGGTCTCCCCCAGAGCAGGCTGAGATAAAGCTTGCAGGCAGGGAGTTTATATTGAACATATTCCCAGGGAGTAAAAGTGGGGACCAAGGGAGTGAAATTAGGGAGGCGATATCAAAACAAGGTATGTTATGCAGCTGATCACCTGTGTCTGCATATGAGAGATGCTTGATTTCACCATGACCTTCTGAGAACCTTTGTGGAATGCATCTTGGAACTGTCCATCTGAAGGAAGAAAGAGAAAAGCACTTTTCTATCCATTTCTTTCCTTCACTTTTGAAGGATCGTCCCACAAAGTGGTAGCTCTTCTATAATTTTGGGTTGTGCTTCATGAATGCTAATGGTTCGTGCAGGTTTTCCTTGCCACCTGGTCAGAAAATATACTGGAAGGGACACTAGAGTTAACAGCAAATGCCTGAGATGAGGCACTGCCAGGTTACACCTGTGCAAAGCCAATGGCGGCCGGCATAGAACTCATCACTGCACCTAGAGCTGAATGTGAGGCCAAGGGAACTTGGAGCAGGACACAAGAAGTGTCGGATCCACAATTCTTAAAAAATATCAAAAGCTTAGCACCTGAGTCACATATGGGTTAGTGACGGTGAATGCTGTATTAATTTGAGTATGAATTTTATCTGCCTGAAGGGTTTATAAATAGCCATATATTCTTAAATGTCCCACAAGTTTAAAATATATTTGAATATATAACATGTGCTCTTTGAGAGCAGGAGCCATATTTTATCCATTTTACCATCATTTGTGTAGTAGAGGGACAGGCAACAAAAGGAGCTCCATAAATATTTAGTGAAGGTGTACATGAAAACGATCTTCAAAGACAACTAATGTAAATCCAGTCTACTTGGTCTTTTCAATGTCAGACATGTTTAAGAGATTAAACCCTCTCTCTCTTCACTATTTACTTTCCTTTTTCTTCTGATAATTGTGAAGGCAGAAAGAAGCAATGGGTGTGGGAATGGGCCAGGTAGGATATTATGGTAGAATGAGAGAGAATTAAATACTTTGCCAAAATATGCTAGATACTTTGTAAATTATGTGTCCCAGCCCCCATGTATGGGGTTAACTCACATGCAGGACTTGTTTCTCTCCCCTAGTTTTCCTGTCTCTTATCCTCAAAGTCAGCCCATGAGCGCACAGTCTTTTGTATTTTCGTATCTGCCATGTTCAGCTCATATTTTAAATTATGGCATAAAATCGTTGTTGGTTTCAGAAGTGGTATGAGCAAAGATATAAGTTACGGAGTAATATCTGGAGCCTGCAGTGGGCCACCTTCAATTTGTTGTTACCCTGTCACTGTCTTCTCAACAAATGGGCCAGATTTCAGAAAACGTAATTACTTAAATGGAAACCATGAAATGCAATTCTAAATCAGTTGATAATGTGTCTCTGCTTGTAGGCAGAGCCCCATCTAAGAAGGATGCTGGCTTCTCCTGCTGTTGGTCTGTTTACACCAGACTGACTTGATATTTTTATCTGTTTACGAAGTGGTGCAAAATGTTTACATAGTAGTGACCTGGTTTCTGTGGATCTGGGAGTGCTATTTGCAGTAGAATGTTTGCTCATCTTCCGTGACGTTCTAATCGTTTGCATTTAGTGAGGCCTCAGTTTTAGTTGATAGAGCTATTTAGAAAATGGCTCCACTTCAATACCAACCTTGTTTTCTTTTGTCTTCGGAAGAGTGGTTTTAGAAGAGCTCCCCATGTACCAGACTGTTTGTCTTTTACTTTAGATTTGATTCAAGTCAAACACTTTGGATTCCTGAAAATGTGTATTTTTAACCATTTAAGAGATTGAAATTCCATCTGCAATGTGCAACAGCAAAACATAGACAAATACAACCTCTGATTAGCTGCAGAGTTCTCAGAACTCTAGTTTCCACTAAAGTGTATCAACCTCATCTTCAGTCAAAGCTGTTGCTGGGCTACTCCTGGACCTGTCTGTGGAAAGCAAAACTGAGTTTTTCTACATTTTTAACAAGGTATTATCTCCCAGGCACAGTGAACTTTTCACTTAGGACTAGGTTGTAAATCTGGGTGATGAAGGAGGCAAGGGCGGCCCAATTCACCTTACAATGCTGATGTGACTGTCAACTGTGACAATGAATAAGAGCACTTTACAAGCCACATTGAACTGAATGTGTAACAGGTTAGTATTGATGTACATTTTATTTGATTCTAATCCTGAACACTATTCCTAGACTTAAATTCATTAGCAGGAAATGGAGAAGCACTGAAATGGAAATCACGAGCCTTATGTCTGCAACCCCTCTAAGTATTCAGGTAATATTTGATAAGTCACTTATCATCTTTGGGCCTCAAAGTCCTCACTGGCAAAATTAAGAAACTGGGTTAAGTAATCTCAACATCATTTTTTTAGCACTATGATTCTTTGTAACCACAGTACACATTTTTGATGAAATAGAAAAAGCTCATGTCATACTGTCTAATTATGAAATAAGATCTTTCACCATTTTACTTGTTTTATTTTCAGATAATTGTTCTGAAGAAAGATCTTTTATAATTTTACCTTTTATTTGCATCCTAATTCTTATATCAAAATAGTAGTATAATTTTGATTCTATAATATATTAATAATTTTACAGAAAAGTGATATTAGATTTTTTAAGTAATGGACAGTTTCCACTTAAAAAATTTTTGGTGAAACTATTTGGAATAAATATGAAATTGATTTGGGGTTCCGCAATTGAATATCCATCCCTGCAGCATCACTCCCAACCTCATCCCTGACCTGAACCAGTAGAGTGAGGGAGGCTTGGTGACTTGGGAAAGGGCTAAAGTTTTAATGCTTTTAAAACTACCCTTCTGACCAGTGTTTCCTAAAGTTTGTTTTACAGAACACTAGCATCATGAGATGTTATTGGAAGGCATGAAAAAGGTTCCATGATTAAATGAGTTTGTGGGTTGGTAGATACAGCAAATGTAAATGGATTTCCTTACTATGACGTTTTCTCACAGCTTTTAATCTGCTTTTAATAGAGCATTCTCCAGCTTGAGTAGAGAGATATGACATGTATGATGTACAGTCATGATGGACCACAGGACTCTTTTATGTGAGAAAATCTCATGGGACCCGGTTCCTTGGGACACACTTTGAGAAATTTGGTTTTTATTGTTAAGGAATTAAAATTAACTGAGGAAGTAAATATTCACTGAGACACTAAAGTAAGGAAACCTCGTAGCTAGTGTTATTCACTCATGTGTGCTACTGGAATGGTACAATTGCATCAGGTTCAGTCATATTAAGGATTAGTTATTAGTTTTATATTTGTTTGAGAGCATATTTTATCAATTAAATTAATTGGTTTTGTATGGTACTCAGTATACTACCAAGAACATAGAGATGTTTCACAAATGCTTTGGATGCTGGAGTTAACGTTTTTTAGACCTTTTTTTGTAGCCAATTAGTAAAGAATTTATGGCTGCCTCATTCTTTACCTCTTTTCTTTTCTCCTTTCTTTAACAAACATTCATTGAGTGCCAAGTCCCAAGCGTTTTTCTAGGCTCTGGTGCTATATCATTGACCACTAAGACAGAGATCCTTCCTAAACAAGTCATGATTAAGTAGGGGAAGTAAATAGGTATTTTAAAATTGCAATACAATGGGGCAAATGTAACCTTGAACACAAATACAAAGCAGAAAGGCAATGAGGATGAAAGAGAGCAACTAATCTTCAAAGAGTGCCAAGGAATGTTTTCTTGACAGACACCTATCTGAGTCTTGAAAGCAGAATAGAAGTTGGCTAGACGGAACATGCTGGTTGATTCTAGCACTAAGATTAAAAATGTCAAAGCTGAGAAGATAGGAAACATTTTGTTGAGTGTGGGAAAGTCTAAGCAGTTCCATATTATTGGAACATAAAGTGGAAGGAGCAAAGGAGAAAGATATAAGGCTTAAGAGCTTGGCAAGTGTCACGTTATTAAAGCTTTATGTGCTTTGTAAAACAATTCAGAATCTGGCTCAGGCAATAAAGAATTCTGAAAGGATTTTAGAAAGAGGAGAGCTGTGATAAAACCTGGTCTTAAAAGTTGACCTTTGAAGCAGTGTAGAGAGGCTAGTGGTAGGGACATTAATTAGTATTATAACAATCCAAGTGAGACATGATGGGGAACTAAGTCATGGCACTCATGGTGACATATTTGGATGGGAGAAGCCATATTTGAAATACAGATGGTCCTCAACTTCTGATGCTTTGATTACAATTTTTTGACTTTATGATGGCGTAAAAGCCACACACATTCAGTAGAAACCATACTTCAGGTACCCATGTGATATGGTTTATGTCTGTGTCCCCACCCAAATCTCATGTTAAAATATAATCCCCAATGCTGGAGGTGGGGCCTGGTGGGAGATGACTGGATAAAGGGGGCAGAGTTCTCATGAATGGTTTAGCACCATCCCCCCTTGGTACTGTACAGTGAGTGAGTTTTCATGAGCTCTGGTTGTTTAAAAGTGTGCAGTACCTCCCACCTCTCTCTCTTCCTCCTGCTCCAACTATGTAACACGTGCCTGCTTTCCATTCACCTTCTGCCATGATTGTAAGTTTTCTGAGGCCTCCGTGGAAGCAGAAGCCACTATACTTCTTGTACAACCTGCAGAACCATGAGCCAATTAAACCTCTTTTCTTTATAAATTACCCAGTCTCAGGTATTCTTTATATCTGTGTGAGAATGGACTAATGCACCATACAACCATTCTGATTTGACTTTCAGTACAGTATTCAATAAAGTATGTGAGGTATTCAACACTTTATTATAAAACAGGCTTTGCATTGATGATTTTTGCTCAACTATAGGCCAATTGAAGTGTTCTGAGCATGCCTAAGGTGGATTGGGCTGAGATATGACATTCAGTAGTTTAGGTATATTAAGTGCATTTTAAACTTAGGCTATTTTCAGGTTAGGTTGGATTTATTGGGACATGACCCCATCATAAGTCAAAAAGCATTTGTATAGATGACGCAGATTTAATAATACTTGTTATAGCGATGGAATGGAATGGATGACTCCCAGCTGTGTGGCTTCTGGTTTATAAGATTGGTTGGATAATCGTGTTTATGACGAGATAGGAAATACAAGAGAATAAATGTCATTTTGAAGTGTAAAGTATGTTTTTTTCTTGTATATAAAATTTTAAGTGCCTTGGAGGTATACAGGATGAGGCCCTAACACAGGTGATCCATTACATTCACCTTGACTTCCATAGAATTATTTTGTTTAATGTTATATATTTACAAATCATCAGCTTTTAGGTGGTGGATACCATAAGCTTGACGTAGAGGATATAATATAGTCTTAGAAGACTCCAAGAGACAGAATAATAAGGAATATCATTGTATTAAAATAAAGATAAGGGATCCTAAAAAGGAGAATGAAAAAGTTATCATTCTAAGATCTAATAAATCAAGGTGTGGAAGACACAGAATGAGAGAATTTTAAGGAGACATTTGTCAAAAGAAAGAAAAAAGCCAAATGCCACAGAGAAGTATTCTGAGATAAGACTGAGACTTGTTTTAGGATTTGGCAACATCGAATTCTCGGTGACCCTTCTTAGGGTGGTTTCAGTGGCATAGCCTGGGCTGAAACCACATTGCCTTATATAGTTGAGATAAAAGCAAGTGAGAACAATGGGTTTTGGTCTTTTTTCTCAAGAAGTTGGGCTGGGAAAAGAAGGAAGGGAAAGGTAAAAATAGCTAAAGGGGGATGAAGGGTCCAGAAAAGGATTTTTAAAATATAATTGGTGTGTATGGGGAAGAGAGAAGGAAGGCAGGCACATGTTTATAAGCTAACAGGTCTCTCAGCCTTGACACTGCTGACATTTGGAACCAGGTAATACGTCATGATATTGAGCACAGGATGCGGGCAGTGTCTTGTCCATTGTAGGTGTTTTTCAGGATGCATGTCCTCTACCCACTGGACTCAGTAGCACCCCAGTCACAACAATCAAAAATATCTACAGACATTACCAAACATCCCCTGAGGGAGGGAGGCACATTGTTCCTGTTTGAGAAACACTAGACAAGAAGAAAGTGGAAGAGATTGAAGATATAAGACAGAGAAGGGAAAAATAATGCAGAATCCACTGAAGTAGTCAGAGGCATGGGGATACAAATCACAGATAAAGGTGTTTCCTTTGTACAGAACAGACATATCTTCCTCTGACTCCAAAATTAGAGAGAAAAAGAGCACAGAGATGCTAGGACATTCGCACTGTGGTCTGGAAGATTGGTGAAGAAATGAAGAAATAACTTTTTTTCTCCTCTATGAATTAATGAGATGAGGTCATCTGGTAAAAATGAACAAGCAGCAGCAACTCAGTGAAAGGACTAAGGAAGTTAAAATTTTGCAGCATGATACAGCTTAGTGAATGTGAAAGGGAAAGATCAACAATGAGAAACGTCTTGAAGAATATAACTGAAGCCCGATACTGGGAAAGCATGACTCTGAAAACATCCCATGCGATATGTGTATGATTTCCTCCTAGCCACACCCACGCCCTTAGCTAAAGAAATGCAGAGGGCTGTGTATATGGTTGCTGCAGTGTGGGGTGGCTGTAGGAAGCATGGCACTATAAATGCCGCACTATTCCCTGTCAACGGTAGGGAAAGTGACATGAGACAGTAGCTAGAATCACAGATTGATAAAGACAGGGTGATCACAGGTACTTTCAGAGATTAGTGGATCTCAGGCAATATCTAGCTCAGTGGTTTTCAAACTACAGTCAATCAATGAAATCTCTTTTAAAAGTAGATCATAGTGCTTCAATTCTTATTTCCAAAGGTGATGTCTAAAAATTTCAGTGAGATTGAGTATATTTTGTATTTTAATATCATTTGTATGTTATTTTCTATATACTGTATCTTCATATTTAACCACTTAAAAATAAGATACTTATCTTTTACTGATTTATTTATCAGATCTCTTCGTATGTTAAAGAAATTAACCCGACATGATAAGTTTTGCAAATGCTTATCCCAATTTTTTCTTTATTTTGTCTTCAAGGTTATCTGTGATTTTATTCAGGAGCTTTAAAATTAACGTATTAAAAATATCAATCTGTCCTGTGAAATCATAGTAGTTTTATGACTTAGAAAGGGTTTCTTCACAGAGATATAATAAAATCCTCTAATGTTTTCCTCTAGAATTTTATGGTTTTGCTTTTTTATGTATTTACATTTGTGGCCCATCTGGGAATTTATTTTGGCATAAGAAGTAAGCCGGGGGTGCAATTTAATTTTTTTCAGAGGGTACGAATTACGTAAATATAATTTATCAGATACCCTCTTTTCCCCCACTGTTAGGCAATGCTACTTATTTCATCAAATAAACACATGCAGCTATTTGGGTCTGTTTATGCATCCTCCATTTATTCCATTGATCTGTTTGTTTATTCATTAATGTGCATATATTGAATAGCTCTGTGAGTAATACCCATGATGATAAGGAACCATTAATCAGACTAAACTCCTCATTTTATGCTGAGGCCCAGAATATTTAAGTGGTTGATCAGAGAATCATTTAGGTAAAGTGGTGGAGCTCACTAGAACCTGAGACCCATGTTTCTCTGTAAGTATGAGTTACACTAATGCCTCGCTAGCTTCCAATGGACCCAGTTTTTCTGATACAGAGTCATTGACTACACCTGAGAAGCACCCATCATTTCAAGCCCACGTACCTTTGGTTATTCTGTTGACTAGGTGAGGGAGTACCACTGATGATTGATGGGAAGAGAAAGTGTGTGTAGACAATGACTGCTCAGTGATCACAAAAGTGCCTCATTCTTCTGCAGGTTGAGGAATATGAACCATTTGGGTTACTGTGGAGATACTGTGTTCAGATTGTGTGGTTCTGGAATGGGAGTTTAGAGATAAGATGTAGTGAAAGAAAGACATATGGATATTGTGTCCAAAGATGGATAGACAGATATTTAACATAAACCATGAACTAATTTTCAATGGTTTTTGTAAATGTGTTTCTCTACAAAAATTGTACATTGGTTTCAGTTGATAGAAATCTTTATCCTTTGTTGTAGCATGAAGACTAAAACAAAATAAGGTCCATGGATTAGCTGTACTTGTGCAGTGTTTATTTCAAAGTTACAATATCAATTTAACTTTGCATTTTCACAAGCCTAGAATGAAGAATTATTTAACAGATAGATATGACATTAGAGTTTTTTGGAATTATTTTTAAAGTTTAGAAAATAAGCAAACCACATAATTTTCCAAAAGAAAAAGAAACAAATTACTTCGTCATTTAAAAGCTTATAGACAGAGTGCCATAGTGGTCCTTGAAGACATGAGATGCTAGTTACAAGCCAATTGTATCAAAGTATGAGATGAATAAGAAGTGATTCAAATCCAATAAAATACTAAACGAGGACATTGGTTGCTTTCCAGCCAATATGTAAGAATACATGGGGTAATAGAAAGATCGCCTGCATAGAATTTGCTCTTGCCAGATAGCAAATATTACTATTAATGTTTAAATTAAGTATAGATTGGATAATCTTCACAGGCAGCATATTCAGATTTTATTCAGTCCATGTCTTCTTTACTCTTCTTATGTAATATAAAACAACTAAGATAAAAAACAATGAGCATAGACTCACCAATAGATTTCTGGCAAACATTGACTGGTTTGAAGCTTTAGCCAACTTAACAATTTAATGTCTTCTGATTTGCTAATTGCTTTAGTATTTCCAAAATAAGTGTCAAGAAGATAACTGCAGGAGTGGTATGACCCACATTCATCTATGAGACCCTTTTTTTAACTCTGTAATAGTCTTAGGATTTGAATTAAATCCCAGGCAATACTGTAAAAGCTAGAGATTCCCTGTGGATTCGAAGTTATCAAAGAAGCATTACATTTTAAATTTAGATGCATCTTTTTTTTGGGAAAAAAAGGAAACTTTGGGAGATCCAGGGATTACAAGTTTCCAGACTGGAGCTTTGAGCTTAAGCAGAATTAAAGAAACACTAGGATCAATGCATTGTCTAAGCCTGAAGAAGCTGAGTCATAATTGAACCAGGATGTAACATGATAAATATTATCCAGTATGATAAAACAATGAAAAGATTGGATTTTTTTCCCTTTCTTGGAGAACACTTGTCAAAAATTAACTTTTACCCAGTTAAAATCCAGTGTGGTGATACTGGTTTTGTGTGGATGCAGCCAACAGGTGAGTTTCAGAGTGACATTAGGCATATTTGTAAAATCGTGAACAGTCTCTGAATGAGAAAGGGAACACCTACTGACAGTCTTAACTTATCATCTGCTAGTGATGTGGTCAATGTGGGGAATGTGCCAGAAGCTTTTCCATTCAATCTCCTGCAGTTTATGCCACTGTAGATAAAACCACTGGCCATACACATAATGACAAAGTCTACAGCAGAAGGTCTGTGGATCAATGCGCATTCTCCTAATTTCCTTCTCATAGGATATTCTCTACCCTCAAATCACCCCACCTATATCAATGACCCCAACCCCTCCCACATTCTCTGCTTTTCTATACTAAAACATGTTCTCTGGAAGGATTCAAGACCAGCCATTTATAAATTAATATGAAATTAATAAGCCATATTTTCCAGGTTAGCTTTATTTAAAGTCTTTTTGAAATCACAGCTTGAAAGTGTATATTACCTCTTAAAAATTTTTAGTACTCATATGACACAGGTATTCTATGATTAATTTTAGGTGGAGTTTAGGAATTTTGAATAGTATCTTGAAATACTATGAGTGTGTGTCTGTGATTTTATTTTTCAGGTGTAAACATTAAATATAATTATTATATTTGCTTTAATGTATTATACCATTCATTTGTATGTATATTTCCTCCAAGAAAGATTCCATGTGGAGGCAAATAAGAGATATTATTAACATACTTTCTTTAGACAAGAAGCCTAAAGTCCGCATCAAGATAAACTTAAGTCTAGAATCCAGGGTTCCCTATGGAGTTCATTCTTCATTTTGCATAAGAATTGTTAGACTAAAAGTTCTAAGGAAAGTACTCTGTGTGACTTCTAATAAGAATTGTTTTCTTCCCTGAAATAATTTCCAGTCAATAAATTAAGGTGTAGAGCTGTGGCAAATATTGCTATAAAAATTTACTATGTTGAAATCTTTAGAATGTTTCCTTCACTTTCTCACATACCCACAGTGTTTCAGAGCTAGCCACAGAATGATGCATGTTGCAATGCTATGCTGGAAATACAGACTCATGTTGAAATCGTTGCCATCAACTTTAAAAAGGATAGCAAGATGTGGAGAAATCATGAATTATGAGGGAGGTCAAGGCCAAGGCTGTAGAATAATTTCAGATTGGGTATGCAAGTGAGTAGAGGAAAAAAGGGACAAAATTAAGTCAATTTAGGTGGGGAAAATGGTATTAGCCAAGCCACTGGGACACTGAAAACCACAGAATAATCAGAGCTGGGTGAGACTGGAGACCAACAGGGTAGAGGAAGTGGGAAAGTTGGTAAGATATTGTATCAGTCCATTCTCATGCTGCTATGAAGAATTACCCAAGACTGGGTAATTTATAAAGAAAAGAGGTTTAATTGACTCAGTTCCGCATGGCTAGGGAGGGCTCAGGAAACTTACAATCATGGCAGAAGGCACCTCTTCACAGGGCGCCAGGAGAGAGATTGAGTGCCAGCAGGGGAAATGCCAGATGCTTATAAACCCATCAGACCTCATGAGAACTTACTATCACGAGAACAGCATGGGGGAACCACCCTCACGATTCAATTACCTTCCACCGTATCCCTCACACAAAAGGTGGAGATTATGGGATTACAATTCAAGATAAGACCTGGGTAGGGACAAAAAGCCAAACCATATCAGATACATTGCAAGATATTATAAACAGCTTTTGATGTCATGCTAGAAGTTTTAGACTGCATGCTATAGGAGAGGAAACATTATAATCAAAACCATGTTTTGATGGTATGTAAAGTGGATGTGATTGACAGAGTGATGGATTATACACATAGATAAAAGACATGGATGGGTTTTAATGATAACAGCAAGAGTGGAGAGGAAATATAAGAAGCTCATCTGAGAAAAACTTTGTACACTTGACTAAGTTCAGCAATAAATTAAATGTGGGGATTCTAGCAGAAGGAGAAAGAGGAAGGAATAAAGATAATCTCAATTTCTAGTTCAGAAACCTATGGGAATGCAGAAATGTCATTAATTGGTTTGGGGACATCTGTAGGAAAGGAGTTCTGGAAAATTGGTGAGGAGAAAAAGAGGGATGCATTTGGTTTTGGACATACTCAGCGTGCAGTTCCAGGGAAGCATATAAGTTTTAAAAAATGAGAAATACATGTCTAGAGTTAAGGAGAGAGACAGACCCTGTAGATACAGATTTGAAAGATTATTATCATCTATTACAATCTCTGCTTGAGAAGAGCTGAAGACATGGGAAGATAATACCTGGGGAAAGAGTATAGAGCAGAAGGAAGGGAGTGTAGAAGAAGAAGTTGGCTAAGCATGAAATCCTAGGAAACCCTAAGATTCAGTGATTAAGAGGAGCTACCATTGGAGGGAGAAGGGGAGATAAAAGGAGAACCAAGGAAAGGTTCTTTGAACGTGGAGACTAGTCATCAAATTCAGCCATTACAACAACCTCACGTCCATGAGTGCTGCAAAGTGGATCCTGAATTTGGCAATGAGGAAGGCACTTGGTGTAATTTCAGAGCTGTGCCATTGGAGAGGCAAGGACCAACATCAGGTAGTAGTGGGAAGATTCACAGGGACATGGAGAAATGGAGAATGAAAAGTTCTGTTCAGAAATTTGCTGGTGAACACATTTGGTGTACACTAAAAATATTTATGGAATATGCTCTATATGCCGTATATTATTATAGCTGAATCTGCAACAAAAAATACGACACAATCCTGAGCCTCAATGAGTTCACTTTCTGTTTGGGGGAAGGGAGACCTGTAAATAGATCATCAGTGAGGCCATTTCATATGATATCTGTCTCAGAGGACCCAATGCAGTCTCTTCTGAGGAAAATTACTTATGAAGAAGACAGATTAAATTACTTATGAAGACAGAGAATTCATAGTATCAAAAACTAAAAATCGCAATCAAACTAGTGTAAGAATCTTGAAGATTTTTCAGTTAACTATAAATTCAATAGTGGTGGATTGATCTGTATGATTGGAGGGCTGTAGTGCTTTATAACTTGAAATACAGTGAACTTCCTGGCTTTAAAAATGTTTAGGGTAATTTTTATTGATCCACCACTATCTGCACACTGAGGTAGTTAGAAAATTTCAATATTTGCTCTTCATCAGGTAATGCCCCCTTCCCATTCCTATGCAGCTCTCTTTTAAAAATTATTTGGCAAATGCCACTGTCAAAATTAGGTCAAATAAAATGATAATTGATAGTAGTTTACTGCACGCACATAATAGTCTGTATAAGGAAAACTCTCTGGGTGGCGCTGATAGTAGCAGTAAAGTGCAAGATTGTGCTTTTTCAAGACTTCTGTTAGTTCATACTGTCACCAATCCAATAGCAATTGTAGTATAAGTTTCGCCTTTGTTTGTAGTGTGGATATATTTACTTTGGTTTGAGACTGAACAAAGTGAAACAAAACAACAGGTCAATAAAAAGTATTATGTTGCCATAGAAATTGAACAGCAATCTGAAAGTCCAGAGGAATAGCATCTTTCTGGAACAAACAAATAACATCAACCAGAAAAGGCTATGCAAATGTCAATAGAGTACAAGAAGATATGATATCTATAAAAATAAAATAAAATTTCAGACATAGAAATCAACTCCAAAAGAATTAAGTAGAACTAACAGTATTTATTTATTCATTCGGTTTTACTTTTTATGTTTGATAAAAAAAATTTTATTTTTTATTTTGATATTTATTTATTCATTTATTTTTACTTTTTATATTTGCTCTGTCTCCCAGGCTGGAGTGCAGTGGCACGATCTCGGCTCACTGCAACCTCTGCCTCCTGGGTTCAGGCAATTCTCGTGCCTCAGCCTTCCAACTAGCTGGGATTACAGTCCAGGCACATACCACCAAGCCCGGCTAATTTTTTGTATCTTTTTTTTTTTGTAAAGACGGGGTTTCACCATGTTGGCCAGGCTGGCCTCAAGCGATCCACATGCCTTGGCCTTCCAAACTGCTGGACATGAGCCACCACACCAAGCCAAGAGTATTTAAATTTTAATTTTAATAAAATGCTGTCTATTGTTATCTCATAAAAATACACATAACTACAATTCTCAGCACAAACAGAAAACATAATAAATAACTGACTTATACAGTCGCTTGAAAAGGGGGAAATATATCCTAGGCAGGCTAAAGATTCTTTATCATGGTAGTTGCCTTTTTTTTTCTCTTCTAAAATATCAAATCTCTCTCTCTCTCTCACCTTTCCCAAAGGAAAAAAAAAGCAGTCTATTAAGTCTCTTATCAGTTCTTTAGTTATTTCTTTACCAAATCAATTTACCTCTTGGTATCTTTAAATTCTTCCTTCAGCTATTAACCTAAGAGACTTCAGCAAGTCTCTAAGAAACTAGAAGATGAAAAGAAAAATATCCCAGAAAGGGGGTAGAGAAGCTGAGAATACTTATATGAAAATAAGCTTTACTCCAGTGACACTTTGGTACAGCACAAAACTAAATGAAGAAATACAGGTATAGTCTTTGTCATTCAATCTCCTGTTATATATTTAGAGACTTGTGTGAATCTTGATGGAGTCAGGGTCCATAAATCCTCCATACAGACAAAGCAGGGAGAGCAACTTTTCTCCTTTTCCTTGGTGACTAAAACAAAGGTGTAAAGACATGAACTGAACAACAACAACAAAATCAGAGATCTGCCCTTGAGTGTACAAGGTTATCACTCCAATCAAACTGTTCCTGAGGTGTAATCTTGGTTTTGTGTCCTCTCTTGTTTCATGCCAATTACTTAAGGTTGATTTTCCAGTTTTTCATAGTGATCTGATATTATGACAGTAATTAACTTTTGTTTAAATTAGCTAGAGTTACTTTATTTAGTTTGTAACAAGAATTCTGCCTAATATAGAAATTAGTACAGGGAGTGGAGTTGAATATATCATGTGTATCCTACTCTCTCCCTCCTGCCACCCCCACCCCAAATGCTCTGACATCCCAAATGCTCTGAATATAGAAACTAGTACAGGGAGAGGCAATATCCCTCAGGGTGACAATGAAGGTGGTAGGGGGGCTTGAGATTTTGGGGTTTGAGGGAGTTTGGGTGAGGCTAAAGAACCACAAAAATATTGTTAGTTAGGGAAGAAAATGTTGCTGCACATAACACACTGAGGTGAAACCACCACTTACATTATCATCTGGAGTGAGGTGCTCGCTTCAAGCAACTTTTTGAGGGAAGGTACTGTTACTGTCATAGAAGAATATGAAGGACATGAGGAATTCCAACACTTAAGGTAAAGTGACTGTTTCCAATGGTACAGGATAACATAAAGAAAAAGAATAGAGGCTGGGCATGGAGGTTCACACCTATAATCCTAGCACTTCGGGAGCCCAAGATGGGAGGATCACTCGAGTCCAGGAGTTCAGGATTAGCCTGGAAAATGTAGTGAGACCCCATATCTACAAAAATTTTAAAAATTAGCCAGGCATGGTGGCATGCTTCTTTAGTCTCAGATACTTAGGGGTGAAGTGGGAGGATCACTTGAGCTCAGGGAGTTGAGGCTGCAGTGAGTCATAATCACACCACTGTACTCCAGCCTGGGTGACAGAGTAAGACCCTGTCTCAAATAATTATAATAACAACAATAATAAAATGGATAGCTCAAATCCCTAAATTCTCAACTCAAGGAAAAAATCCAGTCCCAGGGAACTTTTAAGACCAAGCTAATAGACCTTATAAATCCTACCAAAAGACTGATATAGCCAAAATCAAAACACATACTTTGATTTTGTTGGCTACCAAATTACAGTGTCAGTTGGATTCACAGTCATGCCGGATCTCTTACAGTGAATGTCAGAGCATTTGGGGTGGGGGTGGCAGGAGGGAAATAGTACGATACAAATGATAGTTTGGGGGACTTAAGGTAAGATTTGGAGTAATCAGAATTTCCCAACCCCTCAATCTCAGCTGAATTTCCATTGCCAACTGGAGTACCTATTTCTCTTTTGAGAAATCTATTTCTCCCTCCCTGGTATATGCCATACCTATTTCAATTACCTTGTAATATTAAACCAGTTCTCTATGTGCACCTCATCATTTCCAGACTTATGACTAAAGCCAGAGCTCAACACACCTCAGCAAGTTAAGTTTTATGTACTTAATATACAAAATTACTTTACAGGTCTTTGTTCACTTATATTAACAAAAATGTGTATCCTTTATGTAGGTATGGATTCTTAGGATATTTATCCAAGGAAAGACAATCCGGCTCAATTTATCAATGGGTGTGAACTCATCGGAGATTCTGGATTTTGAGTGCTGGTTTGAGCAACTGGGTCTTGTTTCAGTTGTTTACTCAAACAGCTGACAGAAGTCTGGAATCAATGTCGGGCCACTGTAAACAAAGTTGAGATAGCAGAATTACCTTGTTAAAGCAAGGAAACAATCCAAATACTTTGGGAGATATGAGCTTGAAAGTGAATTTAGTGTATATGAACTCCCTGCCTATTTTCTAAATATATTCTCTCAAGAGGGCACAGATTTTCCCTTCACAAGGCCTTGAGAAATATGCTGGTAAGGGGAGTGTCAGTATCTTGGAAAGTTCTTCAAAGGCATTGAGACTGATAGGAGACCTCACAGTGGGAATGAGTTCCCTAAATACAACTACCATGGGAATTGCTATGTATTGAATTATGTCCTCCCAAAATTCATCTGTTGAAGCTCTAACCCCCAACATGATGGTTTTTGGAAAGGGGTCTTTACGAGGTAATTAGGCTTAAAGGAGGTCCTGAGGGTACGGTCTTCATGGTGACATTAGTGTTTTTATAAGAAGAGACCAGAGAGATTTCTCTCTCTTTCTATCTCTACCATGTGTGGACACAGTAAGAAGGTGGCAATCTGCAAGCCAGGAAGAGAGCCCTCACCAGAAACCCAGTTAGCCTGCATTTTGATCTTGGACTTCCCAGCCTTCAGAACTGTGAGAAACTAATGTTTATTATTTAAACCACTCAGCACATGGTATTTTGTTATAGCAGTCCTAGCAGACTGATACAGGGTGATCTTAGGGTATCCTAGCAATGTAGTAGAAACTATATCAAGAGCAAAGCAGGTGTGGCTGCCCTAATAAACAGCAAGGCAGGGCGTTAATCAGAAGGGTCTGGCCTGACATTTTTTATTGTGGCTAATTTACATGGGATCCCTGTGTTTGAAAAGATTGGGCAGTCTATTAAGTGAATAAAACATTTTTTAACCTAAAAAAACCCTCCCTCTAGTGAGCAGAAGCCCAGCATAAGTCACCATGAATGACTTGCACATTTGGTTTCCATATCTAACCTGGTTCACAGACCCAGAGCTGAATAAACAGTAGATCAGGTACTTCAGAGCAGAATCTCCTCATTGGTGGTCACAACACACTGTTGTGACTTGCAGGGGTTATAGCTTGCTGAGATAACTGTTTTCCTCAGCCTGAAATAAATGAATGGCATGTGGGCAGCTAGGGATTCCAGGCCAAGTACATCCAGTTTTGCTGACTTCTCCATTTACTCTGGTATACTGTAGACATATTATTTTCTATGCATGCCATGATGTCAAACAGGCTGAAAGCCCTGTCTTGTAGAAGCGACCCAGTAACAAAAATCATAACTACATATAAACAGTGTTCCTCCTAGACTTTTCCAAAGAAATACTAATCTCTTTACCCATCAATCTGTGCCCTGGAAAATTAGATCTACTCAAATGTTTCAGTGGACATTGACTTTGAACTTAGACAATATATGGGGACCTAGAAAGACTTTTCAGTCCACTGGTCAGAGGTAGAGTTTCCAAAGATCAAATGACCAACGGATTTTGGTCCAAGTTGTACTACTGAACCTGAGTAAAATTTTAGAATACAGGTTCTTATCTACAAATATCTAAATATAGATATAGATGAAGATTTAGATATATAAATATAATATGTATCTTAATATCTATAACAATCTAGTTATTCATATTTATCTATCTACCTACCTATCATCTATCTACCTACCTATCATCTATCTATCATCTCTCTCTCTCTCTATCCATGTATCTATCTTACTATCTATCTATCTTACTATCTATCTATCTATCTAGCTAGCTAGCTAGCTATGTATCTATGTGTCTATACACACACACACACACACACACATACACATCAACACACATAAATTGATCTCTGGAATAAAGACTGCTCTCCATATCTTGCAGGAAGGTAATTAAAAACATGTTGCATTCAATTGCAGTTATTATAACAGGCATTAATTTAATACAGGAGCAAAATAACATAGCTCTTAGAAACTCACAGATTTTTTCCTCTATTCCACCAAGCAAAGAGCACCAAAAATAGTTATCTTTGCATGTGCAAGGGCATATGTAGAATTTCACCATCTAATCTCACAGCTGTGCCAATCCTCTAGCTCTGAGTTTTGTTTAGTCTTTAGGAACCTTGATAATCTCATTATCTCAAGGTTTAACATGACTTCCACTGCACTTATAGCATTCTATAGATATGCCCTAAAGAGCAGGAAGTAATAGCTATTCCAGATGCCGTGGTAAGAGCCATACATACCACCAAGTGGAAGATAAAAATATTAAAATACAACAGTATAAAACGCAATGCTAAATCCAGTCAGATTTAGCATATAAGCAAACCTCCTCCAAGCTAATAGGATTTTTTTTGTGTGTTTACTCTTACCACTAAAATAAGAATCCCAGTATTTATGGGCCTTTCTGTATTATACGGGGGAGGAAGGACAGTCCTCATCATGTTACCAAAATTCATTCATAAAATTAATGGAAGTCTAATGCAGTTCTATAAAGACAGGACAAACAAGAGCTTAGATCCATTATGAGAGAATATTTAGGTGACATTATAAGTTAAAGTACTTCCAAAAAGTTAAGGCTTTGGGTATAGGCAAAAGGAATTTTGAATTGGGAGTGAGGAGATGTTATAAATGGGTTCATGGTCAACTGTACAAATGATTCTGGTCTTATTTACATAAAAGAATTCATGGTCAATTGTACAAATAAGATCCTGGTCTTATATTTCATGCTAGGATATATATTCATTTACATATTTTAATTATTTTTCTTTTTACTTCTTCTAAATTCTAAATGATACAATTTAGTCTAAAATGCAGATTAGCGAAAGGAGAAAGCGACAGAATTTGTGGAGGAATTGACATTACTCAGTTGTATGGAATCTGAGTCAGGTGCAGTAACTCACAATTTTGGAGTTGTCTCTCTGTGAGAAGATGTAAATGTGGTTTGTGTCTTAGTGCAATACATAATTGTATTACAGGCAGGAACCATTTTTGTGAAGCATAACTATGGGATAAATCAGATATAGGATAATGAACTGTCATAAAGGCAGAGTAACTAGACATTTGTCATATGCAGTCTGTCCTGCACCTGTCCCTTCTCCTTGTGTAAGAAACTCCCGCTTTCCCCACAGACTGTGAGATTTGGTGAAAGCAGTTTCCATCTTTCAGTGTGCAGAAGGCAAAATAGGAAGACACCCCTTCCCCTATCCCTCTCTCCTGGCAGTCAAAGAGGATGTGGAGCTACTATCATTCACTTTTGGAGGCATGAAAAATGACCTAGGGATTTGGAGAAAGTATAGAGGGCACCAGCAGAGCTCTCACAAGCCTAGTGGTAGCAGCAAAACAAGAATCCAGTGGTGTTGGGTCAAATGCCCAGTGTGGTGGGGCCAATGGCAACTTCGGAACAAAGCTGATCTGGTGATATGACCCAGCTCTGGAATTAACCACAGAGACTCCATTTGTTTCTCTCTAGTTCTCAGGTGGGTTCTCCAGACTGCCTGTGAATTCCTGCTTCTGTCCTAGGGAGAGAAATCCGATATTGGTGAAGAGCAATCAGTCTACCATATTCCCACTAGTTATTGCAAGTTTAGGCTGACTTCATCTCTTAGTATCTTAAATAACACCCTGGTGAACTTCTTTTATCAAGTATCTTCATAGACCTGGATGAGACATTTTGTTGGGTAAATCCAGGGAAGGAGGGCTGATAAAGGATATAAACACATTAATTAGCTAACATTGGAAGATTACTTCTAGAATGGCTGCACCAGTTTACCGATCTTACTTATGCTGCATTTTCCTAGCTTTGCCATGCCTGTGAGTGAGTATTGAGTTTTCACCAAACCGTTGAGTGGAAAATTGTAACATCACTATTTATAGTTAAACATAAATAAAATTAGGCATTTGTTCATTTACTTGGCTTTGTTTTCATATTCTAAAATTTCTTAGGTTTTTAAGTAATTTTATTCAGTGCTATATATATAATGTATATTTTATATACTTATATACATTATATATAATATTTGTATGTAAATTCTATATATACTTGTTTACTTATAAATACTATATACTTACATATACAAGTATATTTTATGTAACTATATTTTAAATATATATTTAAAATTAGTTTCCTAAATTTCTTCTAAAAATTCTACTTCAGTTTTCATAGGAATTTTATTTTGTATATAGTGATAATTTCTACGGACAAGAGACAAACTAGAATGTGGTCAGGAGAATCAGGAGTATTGTGAAGGGAGAGTTTGCAGGATTAAATAGGGTGGTCAAGATAAACCTCACTGAAGCAGTGACATTTGAACAAAGACTTGAAAGAGGAAAGAGAGTTAGACAAACAGGTGTCTGGAAGAAAAAGAGCTTTCTAGGGAGAAGGAACAGCTTCAGCAAGAACAACAAAAAAAGCAAACGAAACAGCAAAAATAAATCAATGCAGCACAAAACCCAAAGAACAGCACGAAAGCCAGTGCGGCTGGAAGGGAGCTAAGTAAGAGAAAAAAGCAATTGGAGAAAATTTTGAAGAGCTGAGGGTTTCGGGGAGCAGATCATGTAGGGCCTGTAGACCCTTGTAAGGACTGTAGCTTCTACTATGAATGAAAGGGAAGACACCGAGGACCTTTGAGCACAGGAGTGGCATGATCTGACCTGTAGTTTATAAGGAGAACTCTGGTATAGTGCTGACAATAGATTATGAAGAGACAAGAGTAGAAGATGTTTGGAGGCTATTTCATTAATTCCAAGGACGGGTGTTATTGCCTGAGAAAGGGCCGAAGGGATAGAAATGGTTCAAGGTATCATATTCTGAATAATTTCTAATGCAGGAGACACTAGGATGTATAGATGGATTGGATGTAGGATGTAGAAATGGAAGACAATGATAGCTTCAAGGATTTTTATTTGAGCAATTTCAAGAACGTGACTGCTTTTTACTGAGATGAGGATGATGCTGGTGAAGTAGGTTTAGGGAAGAAAATGAGTTAAGTTTTGAATGTCTTAAGTTTGGGATGTCAAGTAGACTTCAAGTGGAAACGTAGTCTCCAGAGCTGGAGGAGACGGAGACAGGTATGGGACAGAGATACAAACTTGGGTATACACAGGCAGTATTTCAAGCCATGAGTCTGAAATTTCCAGTGTTCATAGAGGAAAGGAAGAAGAAGTAAGCCCTGGAATGCTCAAACACTAGAAAGTCTGGAAGAAAAGGAGGAATAATTGAGACACAGAAGGAGGAACTAGAGTTTATTTTGATCACAAACTTTGCAAATTTCGAAACTTGTTACATCTAGTTTTTCTTCTGGTTCTCATGGAATGATTATTTGCAAATAATGACTATTTTAGTTAATGCATGTACTCCTTAATTCTTTCTCTTGTCTTATTACATTAACTAGAGTTTCCTGTACTTCATTGAAAATAGCAGTGATGGGAGGCATATTACTCTTCCCAGAACTAGAAAGGAGTACATCTAATGTTTATTCTAGTATTATATGGTGAGTGTTTTAACACATAGCCTTTACAAACTAAAGACAGGCTTGTCTTTCCTAGTTTCACAAGAGATTTTACTTCAAAGGCATTTTCTGCAGCTATTGAAAAGATCAATGATTTTTCTTTTAGATCTGTGATGATTTACCTTGATATATTTTCTTGTGCTAAATTATTTTATAACCCTAGGGTAAATCCTACTTGATCATGATGTATTATATTTTTAACACACAGTTGAATTAAATTAGATAACATTTTATTTAAGGGTTCATGTAATTTCAAATATTTATAATATATAATAATATTTTAATTTGGAGCTATATAATGTCTCATTTTGTACTAGTATTATCTGGTAATGAATTAAAGATATATAAAAACTTGTACAGGTTTTCTGGTTTTCAAAATCATTTTCTGGAATGAACCATGTTTAAAGTAGGGATAATGTGCTTCTTTCAAGTTTGTTACAGGTCATGTGTTAAATTATCTCTGTGGTTTTTTAGGGGAAATATTAATTACTTTTTGATTCCATAATGATTATTGTTTACAAAATGTTCTATATTGATAGTTTTGTCAATTTATGGTACTAATATTTAACAGTTTCATCTGATTTACCCTATTTATTTGTGTATAGCCATACATAGTATTATTTTAAGATTTGTTTTTCATTTTTAATGTTTTATTTCAATAGGTTTTTGGGGAACAGGCGGTGTTTGGTTACATGAATAAGTTCTTTATTGCCGATTTCTGAGATTTTGGTGCACCCATCACCTAAGAAGTGCACTATACTTAATGTGTTGTCTTTCATCCCTTGCCATGTTTCACCCATTACCTCAAGTCCCCAAAGTCCAATGTACAGCGTTTATACCTTTGCATCCTCATAGCTTAGCTCCCACATATGAGTGAGAACATATGATGTTTGGTTTTTCATTGCTGAGTTACTTCATTTAGAATAATAGTCTCCAGTTCCATCCAGGTTGCTGTGAATGTCATTATTTCATTTCTTTTTATGACTGAGTAGTATTCTATGGTATATATATATGCCAGTATTCTATAGTGTGTGTGTGTATATATATATATATGTATGTATTCTATGGTATATATATATGTATATATTCTATGGTGTATATATATATGTGTGTGTGTGTATATATATATATATATGCCACATTTTTCTTCATCTACTTGTTGATTGATGGGCATTTGGGCTGGTTCCATATTTTTGAACTCGCAAATTGTGCTGCTATAAACATGCGTGTGCAAGTATCTTTTTTGTATAATGACTTCTTTTCCTCTGAGTAGATACCTAGTAGTGGGATTGCTGGATCAAATGGTAGATCACTTTTAGTTCTTTAAGGAATCTCCACACTGTTTTCCATAGTGGTTGCATTAGTTTACATTCCAACCAACAGTGTAAAAGTGTTCACTTTTCACCAAATCCCCACCAACAATCTAGTATTTTTTGACTACGGCCATTCTTGCAGAAGTGACATGGTATGGCATCGTGTTTTTGATTTACATTTCCCTGATAATTAGTGATGTTGAGCATTTTTCCATATGCTTGTTGTCCATATGTATATCTTCTTTTGAGAATTCTCTATTCATTTCCTTAGCCCACTTTTTTATGGGATTATTTGTTTTTTTCTTGCTGATTCATTTGAGTTCTTTGTAGATTCTTGATATTAGTCCTTGGTCGAATGTATAGATCGTGAAGATTTTCTCCCACTCTGGGTTTTCTGTTAACTCCGCTGATTATTTCTTCTGTTGGGCGGAAGTTTTTTAGTTTAATTAAGTCCCATCTATTTATCTTTCTTTCTGTTGCATTTGCTTTTGGGTCATGAAGTCTTTGCCTAAGCTAATATCTAGAAGGGTTTTTCTGATGTTCTAGGATCTTTAGGTTTCAGGTCTTAGATTTAAGTCTTTGATCCATCCTGAGTTGACTTTTGTAGAGGATGAGAGATGAGAATCCTTTTTCATTCTTCTGCATATGGCTTGCTAATTACCTCACCAGAATTTGTTGAATAGGGGGTGATTTCCCCACTTTATGTTTTTGTTTGCTTTGTTGAAAATCAGTTGGCTGTAAGTATTTGGGTTTATATCTGGGTTCTCTATTCTGTTCCATTGGTCTATGTGCCTATTTTTATACCAGTTCCATGCTGATTTGGTGACTATGGCCTCATAGTACAGTGTGAAGTCAGGTAATGTGATGCGTCTAGATATGCTCTTTTTGCTTAGTCTTGCTTTGGCTATGTGGGCTCCCTTTTGGTTCCACATGAATTTTAGGATTGTCTTTTCTAGATCTGTGAAGAATGATGGTGATATTTTGATGTGAATTGCATTGAATTTGTTGATTGCTTTTGGCAGTATGGCCATTTTCACAATTTTGATTCTACCCATCCATGAGTATAGGATGTGTTTCCATTTGTTTGTGTCATCTATGATTTCTTTCAGCAGTGTTTTGTAGTTTTCCTTGTAGAGGTCTTTTATGTCCTTGGTTAGGTATATTCCTAAGTATTTTATTATTAATTATTATTATTATTATTGCAGCTATTGTGAAAGGGGCTGAGTTCTTGATTTGATTCTCAGCTTGATTGCTGTTTGTGGACAGCAGAGCCACCAATTTGTGTACACTAATTTTGTATCCTGAAACTTTGCTGAATTCATTTACCAGTTCTAGGAGCTTTTTAGGTGAGTCTTTAGGGTTTTCTAGGTATACAATTATATCACTAGCAAACAGCGACAGTTTGACTTTCTCTTTACCAATTTGGATGCCCTTTCTTTCTCTTGCCTGATTTCTCTGGCTAGGACTTCTAGTACTATGTTAAACAGAAGCGGTGAAAGTGGGCATCCTTGTCATTCCACTTCTCAGGGGAATGCTTTCGACTTTTCCCACTTCAGTATAATGTTGGCTGTGGGTCTGTTGTAGATAGCTTTTATTACCTTAAGGTATGTCCTTTCTCTGCTTATTTTGATGAGAGTTTTAATCATAAAGGAGGCTGGATTTTGTCAAATGCTTTTTCTGCATCTATTGAGATAATCATTTGATTTTTGTTTTTAATTCTGTTTATGTGGTGTATCACATTTATTGATTTATGTATGTTAAACCATCCCGGCATCCCTGATATGAAACTTACTTGATCATGATGGATTATCTTTTGGATATGCTGTTGGATTCAGTTAGCTAGTATTTTTTTGAGGATTTTTGCATCTGTGTTCATCAGGGATATTGGTCTGTAGTTTCATTTTTTTGTTATGTCCTTTCCTGTTTTTGGTATTAGGGTGATACCAGCTTCATAGAATGATTTAGGGAGGATTCCCTCTTTCTCTATCATTTCAAATAGTGTCAATAGGATTGGTGCCAATTCTTGTTTGACTGTCTGGTAAAATTCAGCTGTGAATCTGTCTGGTTCTGGACTTTTTTTTGTTGGCAATTTTTTATTACTACTTCAATCTCACTGCTTGTTATTGGTCTGTTCAGAAGTTCCATATCTTCCTGGTTTAATCTAGGAGTGTTGTATATTTTCGGTAATTTATTCATCTCCTCTAGGTTTTCTAGTTTATGAATGTAAAGGTGTTCATAGTAACCTTGAATAAAATCTTTTATATTTCTGTGGTATCAGTTGTACTCACATTTTATTTCTAATTGAGCTTATTTGGACCTTCTCTCTTTTTTTCTTGGTTAATCTTGCTAACGGTCTATCAATTTTATTCATCTTTTCAACGAATCAGCTTTTTGTTTCATTTATCTTTTGTATTTATATTCTCAATTTTATTTAATTTTGATCTTTATTATTTCTTTTCTTCTCCTGGGTTTGAGTTTGGATTGTTCTTGTTCCTCCAGTTCTGTGAGGTGTGACCTTAGATTGTCTATTTGCACTGTTTCAGACTTTTTGATGTAGGCATTTAATACTACGAACTTTCCTCTTAGCACCACTTTTGCTGTATGCCAGAGGTTTTGATAGGTTGTGTCACTATTATAGTTCAGTTCAAAGAATTTTTAAATTTCTGTCTTGATTTCATTGTTGACCCAATGATCATTCATGAGCAGGTTATTTAATTTCCATGTATTTGCATGGTTTTGAGGGTTCCTTTTGGAATTCATTTTCAGTTTTATTCCTCTGTGGTCTGAGAGTACTTGATATAATTTTGATGTTCTTAAATGTACTGGGACTTGTTTTGTGACCTATCGTATGGTCTATCTTGGAGAATGTCCCATGTGTGCTAATGAATAGAATGTATTTTCTGCAGTTGTTGGGTAGAATGTTCCATAAATATCTGTTAAGTCCATTTGTTGTAGGGTAAAGTGTAAGTCCATAGTTTCTTTGTCGACTTTCTGTCTTGATGACCTGTCTAGGGCTGCCAATGGAGTTTTGAAGTTCCCCACTATTATTGCGTTTCTGTCTATCTCGTTTCTGATGTCTAGTTGTAATTATTTTATAAATTTGGGAGCTCCAGTGTTAGACGCGTATATATTTAGAGTTGTTATATTTTCCTGTTGGACTAGTCCCTTTATCATTATATAATGTCCCTGTTTGCCTTTTTTAATTACTGTTGCTTTAACGTTTGGTTTGTCTGATATAAGAATAGCTACTCCTGCTCACTTTTGATGTCCATTTGAATGGAATATCTTTTTCCACCCTTTTACCTTAAGTTTATCTGAGTCCTTATGTGTTAGGTGAGTCTTGTAAAGACAGCAGAAACTTGGCTGGTGAATTCTTATCCATTCTGTTATTCTGTAACTTTTAAGTGGAGAATTTAGGCCATTTACATTCAATGTTACTATTGAGATGTAAGGTCCATGCTATTCATTGTGCTATTTGTTGCCTGAATACCTTGTGGGGTTTTTTTATTGTGTATTATTATACAGATACTGTGAGATGTATGCTTTATGAAGGTTCTATATTTGGTGCATTATGAGAATTTATTTCAAGATTTAGAGCTCCCTTTAGCAGTCCCTTGTAGTGCTGGCTTGGTAGTGACAAATTTTCTTAGCATTTGTTTATCTGGAAAAGACTGTATCTTTCCTTCACTTATGAAGTTTAGTTTTGCTGGATACAAAATTCTTGGCTGATAACAGTTGTTTTATTTAAGGAGGCTGAATCCCTTCTAGCTTGTAGGACCCCAAGCTAGCTTGTAGAATCCTTTCTAGCTTGTAGGACCCTAATCCATTCTAGCTTGTAGGGTTTCTACTGAGACATCTGCTGTTGACCTGATAGGTTTTCCTTTATGGATTACCTGATGCTTTTGCCTCACAGCTCTTGTTATCACTTTAGATAACCTGATGATTATGTGCCTAGATGATGATTTTTTTGAGATGAATTTCCCAGATGTTCTTTAAGCTTCTTGTATTTGGATGTCTTGATATCTAGCAAGGCCAGGGAAGTTTTCCTTGATTATTCCCTCAAATATATCTTCTAAACTTTTAGTTTTCTCTTCTTCCTCAGGAATACCAATTATTCTTAGGTTTGGAAGATTAACATAGTTCCAAATTTCTTGGAGCCTTTATTCATTTTTAAAATTTTTTTTTCTTTGTCGTTGACAGATTGGGTTAATTCAAAAGCCTTGTCTTCAAACTCTGAAGTTCTTTCTTTTGCTTGGTTGTTCTATTGGTGAGAATTTCCAGTGCATTTTGCATTTCTCTGAGTCTGTCCTTGATTTCCAGAAGTTGTGATTATTTTTTATTTATGCCATTTCACTGAAGAATTTTCTTTTCATATCCTGTCATGCTTTTTATTTCTTTAAGTTGGACTTCACCTTTCTTTGGTGGCTTCTTGATTAGCTTAATAATCCACCTTCTGAATTGTTTTTCTGGCAATTCAGAGATTTTATCTTGGTTTGGGTCCGTTGCTGGTGAGCTGGTATGATCTTTTGGGGGTGTTGAACAACCTTGTTTTGTCATATTACCGCAATCATTTTTCTGGTCCCTTCTCATTTGGGTAGACTATGTTAGAGGGAAGATCTAGGATTCAAGGGCTGTTGTTCAGATTCTTTTGTCCCACAAGGTGCTCCCTTGATATGGTGTTCTCCACGTTCCCCTAAGAATAGGGCTTCCTGAGAACAGAACTGTAGTGATTGTTTTTTCTCTTCTAGGTCTAGCCACCCCACAGAGCTACCAGGCTCTGGGCTGGTACTTGGGAGTGTCTGCAAAGAGTCCTGAGATGTGATTTATCTTCAGGTCTTGCAGCCAGAGATACCAGCACCTGCTTTGGTGGAGGTAGCAGGGGAGTGAAGTGGACTCTATGAGGATACTTGGCTGTGTTTTTGTTCAGTGCATTGGTTTTGTGTTGGTTGACCTCCAGTCAGGAGGTGGTGCTTTCAAGAGTACATCAGCTAGGATCCTATAAGGAGGATGCAAACTTGCCCTAGGGACAACTGGTAAAGTATTCAGGTTCCTCAGGCAGTGAGCAGGGCCATAGAGCTTCCAAGAGATTATGACCTTTGTCTTCAGCTACCAGGGCAAGTAGAGAAAGACACCAGGAGGGGCCAGGGATAAGTGTGTCTGAGCTCAGCCTCTCCATGGGTGGGACTTGCTAGGGCTGCTGTAGGGGATGCTGGTGTGATTCCCAGTCCAATGGAGTTATATTCCCCGGGGAATTATGGCTATATCTGTTGAGTCATACCGGTCACCAGGGAAGTGTGGGAAAACCAGCAGTCACAGTCCTTACCCTGCTCCCATGCAGCCTGCAGTCCTGAGAAGGATGGTCTCACTCCCACCATGCCCCCACATCAGCACCTAGTCTATTTCCAGGCAGCTGGTGACTAGGGCTGAGAACTTGCCCCAGACCACAAACCTCCCCGTTAAGAAAGCAAGCAGAATTAGAGTTTCTTGGTGTCTCAGGGAGCCTGCTGGGGTGATCCAGTTCTCATCTCTGTTTATTCCATTTCATTCCCTTTGTCTTTTTCTTTGTTGTTTCCTTTTTTCTATTTGTTTATTCTGTTGCTTATTATCTAACTTTTGAGTTGAATCTTAGGTCATTTGTTTTCAATATTTTTGCTTTCTAATAGGTCTACACACGCACACACACACACACACACACACACTTACCTATAGGCATATACACATATATCAAAGCTCTGAATTTTTCTCCAAATATTGCTTTAGGTTTTTCACATAAATTTCAATATGTGGTGGTCTCACAGTCATTCAGCCCTGCCTGAGTTTCTTATAATTTACATTGCAAATGCCTTTTTAACCCACGAGTAATTTAGTAGTCCTTTTTTTTTAGTTTGCAAACATATGGGACTATTTTAGCTATCTTTTTGTTATCAATTTCTAATTTTGTAGCATTATGGTTTGCATCATAGTTTAGATGATGTTGATTCTTTGGAATTTATAGTCTTCCTTTGTGACCCAGTATAAATTTGCTTTTTATGGCTTAAAAGAAAGGATATCATACCTTTGTTAAATGTAAAGCTATATATATGAATACTAATTCGAGCTTATTTATTGTATTGCTCAGATCTTTCACGGCTTTGCCTATTTTTATATTTCAATTTAGAATTTTTTAAAGAATACTTAAAATATGCCAATTTTAAAAATTTCTCTTCATAAATTTTCTAATTATTTTTATATATTTTGATTTAAAATTGGTATGTGTATATGTGTATATGTGTATTTTTATATTGCAATTTAGAATTTTTTAAAGAATAGTTGGTATGTATATGTGTATTTTTATATTTTAATTTAGAATTTTTTAAAGAATTTTTAAAATGTGCCAATTTTGGGCAGGGCGCGGTGGCTCACACTTGCAATCCCAGCACTTTGGGAGGCTGAGGCAGGCAAATCACGAGGTCAGGAGATCGAGACCATCTTGGCTAACATGGTGAAACCCCATCTCTATTAAAAATTCAAAAAATTAGCTAGGTGTGGTGGCGGGCACCTGTAGTCCCAGCTACTCAGGAGGCTGAAGCAGGAGAATGGCGTGAACCCAGGAGATGGAGCTTGCAGTGAGCCGAGATTGTACCATTGCACTCCAGCCTGGGCGATAGAGCGAGACTCTATCTCAAAAAAAAAAAAAAAAGGCCAATTTAAAAAATTTATCTTCATAAATTTTCTAATTATTTTTATATATTTTGATTTAAAATTGGTGTGTGTATATTTATGTATATTAGGTATACCCACTTGGTTTAAGAGTGCTTTTCTACCAGCATATAGTTGGCCTTTAGAAATTTGTTTAATGTGTTTTAACATGAAATGTCTGTTTTTAATATTAAAATTTCCATATATTTTTAAAGACAACTTTGTTTATATTTACCTGGCATATTTTTTATCTCTTTATTTTTTTTACTTTATGTATTCTTTTTTTTTTTTTTTTTTTTTGAGACAGAGTCTCGCTCTGTTGCCCAAGCTGGAGTGCAGTGGCACAATCTCGGCTCACTGCAAGCTCCACCTCCCAGGTTCACACCATTCTCCTGCCTCAGCCTCTCCAAGTAGCTGGGACTACAGGCGCCCGCCACCACTCCCGGCTAATTTTTTTGTATTTTTAGTAGAGACGGGGTTTCACCATGGTCTCGATCTCCTGACTTCGTGATCCGCCCGCCTCGGCCTCCCAAAGTGCTGGGATTACAAGCGTGAGCCACTGCGCCCGGCCTTTACTTTATGTATTCTTTAGCAGTTGGCAATTATTAGCATGTATCAAAAGAAAAAATATTTTAAATGAGAAAATGGTCATTTAAAACATGTCTCTCATAAGTCACTTACGGCTTGAAAGGGATTAAGAAAACCCAAGCTGAGAGTCTGTCTTGATCAATGAGATCATACTTTTATTGAAGCTGGCATTTTTTTTGGTTTTTGTTCTACCATTTTGTTTTGTGTTTTATATCAATTAGGATTTTTTTTCTTCCCTACGTTCCCTATCTCCTGGATTAATTTTTGATTTTTGTTTTGAGAGTTACAATGTCTATCTTTATTTGTCTGTAGATTACTCTTATTAACACTTACCTGTCATTTAGGTCTTGTAATAACCATGTCTTGCAAGTATATGCAAATACTTTCCAAATTTTCACCAAGTTTATGTTTCTTTTTCAATATTCTATTTTATTCTGAAGTCTTGCATCTTTTCTTTCATTATGAGAAATTCTGGATGATTTTGTCTTCCATTATTTTTTAAATTTCATTTTACTTTTTCCTCTTCTTCTTGAACTAGTTTTAGAAGGGTGAAATACTTGTACTCATATCTTTTCCATCTTATTTTTTCATCTCTTACATTTCCTATGCCCGTTAGAAGAGATCTTTGCTCAAGTATTCCAGCTCACTGATTTGTTTGTAATCTGTGTATACAGTTGAACCTTGAACAATGTAGGGGTTGACGCCTTGTACAGTCAAAAATACACATTTAACTTTTGACTCCCCCAAAACTTAACTAATAGTCTACAGCTCACTGGAAGCCTTATTGATAATATAAACATTTGATTAACATATATTTTGTATGTTGTTTGTATTATATACTGTATTCTTACAATAAAGTAAGCTATAGAAAAGAAAACATTATTAAGAAAATAATAAGGTTGGCTGGACATGGTGGCTCACGCCTGTAATCCCAGCACTTTGGGAGGCCGAGGTGAGCAGATCACCTGATGTCAAGAGTTCAAGACCAGCCTGGCCAACATGGTGAAACTCCGTCTCTACTACAACTACAAAAATTAGCCAGGCATGATGGTGGGCTTCTGTAATCCCAACTACTCAGGAGGCTGAGGCAGGAGAATCACTTGAACCCAGGAGGCAGAAGTTGCAGTGAGCAAACCTGGGTGACAGAGCAAGACTCTGTCTCAAAAAAAAAAAAAAAAAATCTTAAGGGAGAACAACAATATTTAGTATTCATTAAGGGGAAGCAAATTATAAATGTCTTCATTCTCATTGTCTTCATGTTGAGTAGGCTGAGAAGGAGAAGAAAATGAAAGGGTTGGTCTTGTTGTCTCAGGAATGACAGAGATAGAAGAGATGGAGGAGGTGGAAGGAAGGCAGGAGAGGCAGGCACACTCAGTGTAACTTGTATTGAAAAAATCCATGTGTAATGGACCCTTGCAGCTCAGACCTGTGTTGTTCAAGGCTCAGTTGTAGTCTGCTCTGCAACCCATATGTTAGATTCTATTTTAGCAGTTACACTTTCATACCCAATATCTTCCATTGATTTTTTCTTAAATCATTTTCCTATGTTTTTATCATCTTCTCCTACATATCTGAGAATTTTTATTATTCTTTCTTAAATTCTTTGTTTTGCAGGACTATAAATTCTTCTTTTTGAAGAGGCTCTTCAGTTTGTTTTCTGTCTTTCATGTCTGTAGGCCTGGAGGAGGAGTAAGTAAAAACCCCAGTTTGTTCCCATTTTCATGAGTTTAGAAGCAAGGGTTGGAGGCCTGTCTCTGGAAAGAAAGCCTTGGCCTTGAAATTGAAGCTTTAGCTTTTGCCATTTCATCCCATCTCAGGTAATGTTATGCTCCAGTCACCATTCTTTTCCAAGAGATGATATTGTCACCTGCAGTTGTCTGGCCCAGAATGTGGGAGTTGGTTAGAAAATACCGAGGCATTGACCAGCTTGTTTCCAGACATTATATCTGTCTCTACCACAGCTGATTCTGGTGCTAGAGAGACACCACCCAGCCCTGTGCATGGCACTGTGGACACTGCTGCTATACTGCCTGTCCTTTATAACATGTTAGGAACAGAACAATGTGAAAGAGACTAATGCATCACTAGAATGTCTTCCAGAAGCTGAGCCCCACATTTGTGGCACCTCTTCCTGGTGCTCTCTTTTTACAGGATGCTGTTTTTCTTTCTTGCTGGGACACAACCACAAGTTTATGTGTCTCCCAGAGGTTCCTGCTGTTTTGTGTTAAGATAGATGTTGCATTAGCTTCCCTCTTGCTTCTGTGACATCTCTTCAATTGGGTTCCAAGGTTGGAGGACATGGCTCATATTAGTTCACCAACTTGTTCATAACTGGAAGCTTCCCCAATTCTACAAAACATACAGTTATGTTTTTGATACATAAAAATGATTGCCAATTGCTAAGCTGAGTAAAATATTGAGTTTCCTCTCGGCTCCAGATGCTTCAAGAAAGTATTATTAAAACCAGCCTGGTCTCAGAAAAGATGCCTAAAAATTAATCTCACATGCCTAGAAAAATCTGTTGGTATAACTGTTTTGACCACTCTGACCAAAGTATTTCCAGTAAATTATACAACAACACTACCACACACGTGGGATAGCTGTAGACAAGAATAGAGATACTTCATTTCAGGGTCAGAGAGGACAGTTAATTTTCTGAAGCACCGGATGCCTGGACAAAATCCCCTGTCAGGGGAAATTAAAAGGAATAGCCCAGTTCTCTAGAATCAAAGAATGAGGCAATTAGAACGAAGGTATCGTATTGGGATAATAAGCAGGTCAGGAACCAACAATAGAGCTCCGCGGTAAGGAGGGAAGAAAAGGAGGAAGGAAGGGAGGAGGGAAGAAAAGAAAAAGGAGAAACGAATGTAGGAAGAAAAGAAAAAGGAGAAACGAATGTAGGAAGAAAGGAAGAAGCCCATCATCGGAGACTTTTCTAATAGCATAAAATGCAATATCCTTTAGCTAAGCATCCAATTAGACTATTGAACTTGTCCCTGGACAGGTGGTATTCTGTCTATTTCTGAATTCGATAGTAATGAAAAGGACAGCCAGTGGTTATTGAGCACTTCTGTGTGCCAAATACTGTGCTAAGGCTGTCACTGACATCGCCCTGTTCAGTCCTCATGAAATGTATGAGGTCAGAATTATTTTCTATTCTTATTTTAAAGATGAGAAAACTGAGTAAGATTTTGTGACTTTCCCAAGGTCCTAGACCAGGCAGAGTAGGCAAAATTTAAACCTAGAAAATTTGACTCTAAGATTACATTGTCTTGTAATGCAAAGGTTTCTGGAGATCTTGTGAAGAGTTCAGAAGTGGTTAAAATAACAACTTGACATGAGAAGAAGACAAATGAAATTCTGAAGGATTCTGTATTCATTTTTCTTTTATAACAGTATTATAAGGCATTTTAATAATGGTCTGTAACCTAGATATCCTCTTAGTCAAAGAAAAGAAGATCCTTTGAAGCTACTGCCACTGAAGACTTTTCAACTGGAAAGGATTTGAATAAAAAGTTGGAACATTTAAGTTAAATAATGGAATAATACAACAACCAAGGAAATTTATTGTAATGTCTTATCAATAAATGTTATAGAGTCTCTTTTTCTCCTTTAAAATAAAATAGAAAAGATTCTCCCAAGGACGATTTAATTGTGGTTCTGCCTAGAAGAGGTGAGATGATTTGGTGTGCAGATGTACAGGTGAGGGGATCTGCAGGAGGGTCACAGGATGAAGGGCTTTCGCTGGAAGGAAGGGGCTTGTTCCAACTCCTGAACCTGCGAATGTGGACCTTGTTTGGAAAAAAGCCTTTTTGAAGATGTAATTAAGTTAAGGATCTTAAGGTGACATCATCTGGATTATCCCGTGCCTTAAACCCAATGACAAGTGTCTTCAACGACGGAAGAGGAAAAGACACAGACGCAGCGAAGGCTATGTGAAGATGGAGAGAGAGGCTGGATTTATGCAGCCACCAGCCACAGAACAGCAACAGCCACTAGAAGTCGAAAAGCCTCCACGAGAGCCTTCTTATGGAGCATTTCCTTGCTGACGCCTTGGTTTCAGATTTCTCGCTTCTGGAACTGTGAGAAAATGCATTGCTTTGGTTTTAAGCCACAAAATTTGTAATAATTTCTTATGACAGCCCTAGAAAACTAATACAGGTAAAGATACAGATAGTATTTCCAGGACCATCGGTATCTCACAGTGAACTATGGGAATCTTTATAAAATGAAATGTTGACGTAACCATTAACAATCCTAATGAGAAGGACAGGGCTGAATTATCTAATGAAATCCATGCGCCTGTGACACGCGGAAATTGGACATGCAAAAATGAAATGAAGGGTACATAACCAACGATACTGGCAAAACAGAAGCACCGTGTGGTGAGACTCCTCTCAGAAAGCAGGCCTTGGCATTTTATTAATCCTGACACACTCAACGTTTTAATTTTGGCCTCAGACAAAGCCATTAAAGCATACATTTGAAATTTAAGAGTGATAAAGCTCAAGAACAAACTAATATGTTGAAGGGTCACCATTAAGTAATAGACCAAATTCCAAATTATGAAATGTAGGTAATAATAACATTCATTATTAGTTACTGAGTGCTTATTATTTGTTAGGTGCTGAGATAATTCTTTAGAAGTCATTAAACCATTTCATTCTCAAAGCTACACCCTGAGATCGATTGACATTAGTCAGTGGGGAATTGTGGCCACTAAATAACTTAATGTTGGAATTTTTTTTTTTTTTTTGAGTCAGAATCTCACTCTGTCACCCAGGCGAGAGTGCAGTGGCACAATCTCAGCTCACTACAAGATTCACCTCATGGGTCAAGTGATTCTCATGCCTTGGCCTCCTGAGTAGATGGGATTACAGCGTGAGCCACTGCACCTGGCTAATTTTTGTATTTTTCACAGAGATAGGATTTTGCCATATTGGTCAGGCTGCTCTTGAACTCCTGGCCTCAAGTGATATGCCTGCCTCAGCCTACCAAAGTCCTGACATTACAAGTTTGAACCACCATGGCTGGCCTAGCCTAATGTTAGAATCTTAACTGAGAATCAATACCTAAGTTAGGTAGGTAAGAATATGGTGTTATTTTGCACAAAACAGATCTCGTCACATCTGGAGAATGGTGCTGACTGGGCTTCCCAGTCATTGAGGATCATACTGGGTAGATTTCAAAGGAAAATGAAAACATCTGGAAGCTAGGTCATCACAGGCTTCATTTGTTATATTGTATGGTGAAAAAAAGAACATACTTATTTTTGTGTATCCAAAGGATAGAACTAGGAAGAGTGGTGGAAGTTACAGAGAGAAAAATGACAACTCTAGGACTTTTTTTTGATAATTAGCACAGTCTAGCCAGGAAACAATCTACCTCTGCAATGAGAGATCTCTCTGCGCTTCCAGAGCCCCACAGCAGCAGCAGCCAAATGTTATAGGAAAGTTGCAGTAAAATATTCATTCGATTGGATGATGTTGAGCTGAATAATGTCTCTAATTCCCTTTGACTCACAGACTCTGTTTCTGCGAGTTTCTGGAATTAGTGGCAAGTGGGGAAAGGTGACAGTGATGTAGAGTCTGGAGATGTAAGGAAATTCAAAAGAGCAACCTTCATTTTACAATTTCACAAGGTCTCTTAATAATCCATCAGCAAGTCAGATGAATTAGCAAGATAGTTTCCACAGCTGTCTAAGTGAATGTGTAGGCACAGTCTTAGCAAGGCACAAGCCAAGCCCTAAATGGAACCGGTTAAGGCTAGGCTGTGGGCACTGCCACATACTAGCTTTGTGACTATGGGAAAGTTACTTATCTTCTGAATCTTACCTCAGTCTTATCTGTAAGATGAGAATGTTAATAGTACCTTATACAGTTTCTTACTGTAAAGATTAATGAGTTACTCAGGTAAAGTTTTTAAAACTGTGCTTTGTAACCATAATAAATATTGTCACCCAAGTACACATTGAATCAGAGCACAAACAGGTAGCACATGACATGAAAAGCACATTTTGCACTTAGAAGAACATGTCATGCTCTAGTGCATGGGCGTGAGGTTTTCAGACACTTACTGAATCTAGGAAAGAAGAAATATGGAAGAGACGAAGGTTTACTTTTCTCTTGGATTTGAATGCAAGTGGTAAGCCTGCTTAGAGAGTCCCTACTACACCAAAATAAAGGAAAACATTGATGTGATACTGTGTCTATGAAGTGAAAAGACAGGGAATTTATGAAATACGAAGAACAATTTGCAGTCCAAAATGCAGAGCTAAATTTCTGCTCTGCTATTTACCTGCGGCCATGAGCAGGCCACAGAGCCTGCTAAAGCTCAGTTGTCTGTTGCATAATATAGGAATGAAAATATCTGGCCTGAGCATTTCACAGGGATGTAAAATTCAAATGAGAGTGCAAATGGGAAAGCCCTTTTAAATCGTAATGCCCAGCACCAGAGAGTGTTGTTCTGACGTGTTGTGGGGGTAAAGTAGTTAAGTTCGTCAAACAAAACAAATGATCTGATTCCCTTCATAATAACATAGGTAAATGTTGTTACCTTAAGTTATGCGAACGGAGGGAAAGTCTGTGTGAATTCAGGTAGCTGCATGTATTTTTACCAGGCAATATCCCTCCACTCGGTATCTTTGCTCAACTGAGCGTTTCCAGATACAGTAGAAGTGTTTGGAGCAGGAGGTAGAATGAAAGAGAGAGAGAGAAGACATTGTTCCTTCCCCCTCCTACTTCTAGCTCCAAACCTGAGTCAGAAATGAATTGTGTGTGTATATGTGTGCATGTGTGTACAGCGTGTGTGCGGTGTGTGTTGGAGGGTAGGAGGAGGATAGAGGAGAGAGAAGTTTCTAAGCTTGATACAACACAATGTGACTGAAAATGTTCGTGCCCAAAAATGAGACTCTTCTTTAATATGTGAAAGGGAAGCCCTAGGAAATCACTTTCTAGTATTTTCTAGGGGCAATCACAGGCAATCCTTCTGACTGAATGTGAAAGGCAACAAAAAGGAACAATCAACATTTTGTCCCTTGTGTTCCCAAATGCAAGGTTTATCATTTCATTGATATTTTAGCTAGTCATAAATTCTCAGTTCAAAATTTTCCCTCAGAATTTTGAAGGTATTTCTCCAAAACCTTCTGTCACTCTGGGTTGTTGCTAAGAATTGGGGAGCCATTCAGAAGATTGCCTTTTTTTTTTCCTCTTGGGCGTCATCTAGGATCTTTGCTTTATTCTTCATGTGCTAAAATTTCACAGGGAGGTGCCAGGCTGTTCTTAGTCACTGGGATAGAAACTCTATAAAATCAAGGACTTGGTTGTTTTACTTCTGATTTCAGGCACCTTGTGGCAACATGTCTGGCCCATAATAGGAACTCCATAAATATTCAGTGAATATAGTTTTGGGATGAACTTGTCCTGTGGGACACCTGAAGGAGACATTTAATCTAAAGAATCCATCTTTATTTTCATAAGCTCTCCTATCCTTTATTTACCCTTCTACAATGCCAATAATGAGGTAAAGGCTCCCAATTTGTATAGATCCTATAGTAATCTCCACAATCCAAATGGTTGAAACAGTATCTCTGTGCCTCATTGTTTTTATTTTTTCTACTCAGGGTCATCCAGTGGCTTCATTTATTCAAATAAGCATCCTTTAAAGCAGTTATTCATTCTGAGTAACTGAATGGAACTCAGTGTAGCAAAGCAGTCTACAATCTGCTTCGTGATTAGCTATAACATTTCTTGCGCAAAATAAACTACATTTCTTTTTTCATGAAAGTGGCTACATCAACAAAGACCCAGAGCAGTCAACTCACTGACGACAGTCACGCGATTTCCTGAATTTCACAAATAAGTTGTCAGTTAAAAAACAAAACAAAACAAAAAATGTCTATGGGGACCTTATGATTTATAAGCCTGTATTCTTCTAGGAAATGGTATTTAGAATGCAACTGCCATCTGTTATTGCCATTATTTCATTAAAAATATTAAATTTCAATCCCTAAAACTTAGGATGTAATCTACAAAGGGAAAAATTATAGCATTAAATGCATTTTTATTTTTTATATATTCTTTATACATTTATTCATTAATGGAGTAATTGACTGATTCATTATTTCATTTCATTTCATAAAATCTTTTTTTGTGTGTGTGAATAAGGATTGGTCTGTGGTATCCCTGACACTAAAATAAACACACACACACACACACACACACACACAAAATTGTTCCAAGGATCTGACTTCTATCTAGATTCAGTTCAGAATTTTGCATCTTTCCCTGTTCTCAATTTATTGTCTTTTGCTATCATTTGACATAAAGAGAAATAAAATATTTGCACTTCTTCAGAAAATTATTTCCATGATGACTGTATTAAGTACCAGCAGTAATCCAAGACATGGAATTAGAGTTACAGATGACATTTTTTCCTACTTTTATTTTGAAAGACTCCCTATTTTTTGGCTGAAGAAGAGAAATAGGCAAAGAAATATGGATAGTGATGAAAGTAGTGAAGCTACATCTGATTCCTTTGAGATATTTTTCAAGAACATTTAATCCTTTTAAACAATGTTACTCTTGTCTTATTTCCAATGTCAGCGATAGCTTGGATAATTCTCTAGGTATGAACTAACTGTTTAAATGTGACCTGGCAAGTAACATACTCATTCTGCACTCTTTAAAGTATTTGCAATGTTTGTCCCTCATAATAAATTAAAATATATTTTACCACACTTGCTCTTTTTTCCAGTTATTCTTTTTTTGTTGTTGTTCTAGAAAAGACATTGATGCATTTGCTCTTCAGAACTTGAATGTTACAAACACACTTTGCACATGCTTCTGAGAAGGAAGTTTCCATGTAATTCATCCAAAACTTAAGTGGAAGAGTGGTGGATTTGAAATGACTCTCCAGCAAAGAAAAAGCAATAGCATTTTCAATAAAGATATGCAAGTGAAATTAAGAATTATGACAGAGGAGAATAAAAACAATAGATCAGTCCTCCTTTGGGAGAACAACATAAAAAAGCAATGAAAGGGTGCAAATCATTGATATGACACTAAAAGCAAGCCATTGCACATCTTATATAGTGACTGGCCCTAGTAGCAAAAAGCCAGATTCGGGAAGTCTCTGAAACCACAGTTTCCTATGTTCTCTTTAACTGAGTAGGTTTACTGCATGAGTCGTCCCTTCAATCCCACACACCCTCTACCAAACTTCAGTAGAGACAAGAATGGCCATAAATAGCCAGATAGTAATTCCTGTTTTTTTGCTTTGTTTTGTTTTGTTTTTGGTTTGGGGTTTTTAGTGTGTTTGTGTGTGTTTTTGTTTTTGTGTTTTGTTTTGTTTTTTGAGACAGACTCTCCCTCTGTCACCCAGGCTGGAGTGCAGTGGTGTGATCTTGGCCCACTGCAGTCCCCCCCGCCTCCTGGGTTCAAGTGATTCTCCTGCCTCAGCCTCCTGAGTAGCTGGGATTATAGGCGCATACCACTACACCCAGCTAATTTTTGTATTTTTAGTAGAGACGAGTTTTCACCAGGTTGGCCAGGATGGTCTCAATCTCTTGACCTCATAATCCACCCTTCTCAGCCTCCCAAAGTGCTGGGATTACAGGCGTGAACCACTGCACCTCGCCAGTAGTTCCTGTTAGACACTGCCTGCAATATGTGCGAGGGCCATTTCACTGGGTCAATTGTATAATCCTAAAGCAAACTTCCTTATTGTGATAATTAAATGATAGAACATATGAACCATGCCTTAATGAATGGCATTTTCCCTTCTAACCTCTTTGGCATTTGCTTGACTATTTCTATGGGAGAAGATTATCCCCCACCAACCTCTGTCTCCCTCTGATCTCCCTCTTCTGCTATTAGACTTAAGCAACCCTATTATGGCAGAGCGTCTGAGGAGTTTCTAGGCATGAAATCCCAGAAGGAACACTGGATGCTGTAGACTGGATGATGGAGGGCAGTGAAAGTGTGCATACCTGTGAGTTTGCACATGAGAGCAATGGCCGGGGCTGGGATGAGAACTCTTTTGGCTTGCCTGTTAGAGCTCAGCTTGGATGGGTTGGGGCAGCTGTCTCTGTTCTCTCAAGGTTAGAGGCGCCTTCACCTCAGGAACTTTTCTCCTGTGTTTCTTTCCGGTAATTGCTCTCTGTGGAAAGCTTTCTCCACCCAAGTTGAAGGTGGACAGAGGTGTTCTCCTGTTGGCCTCCGTGTCCTACTGAACTGTGGCTTGCTCTCTGCCCTCTGGTTGTAGCCAAGCATGAGCCAGTTCTATGAGGAAATTAAAGAGGGACTCTTTGATGTTCAGAAAATTCAAAGAACAAAGGCAATTCAGGCTGACTCTGCTTTGCTATTAATTGGGAGTTGTTACTGTATTGGGGTTGAATTGTGTCTCCCTAAAAGATGGGCTAAAATCTTAACCCATGGTACCTCAGAATGTGACCTTATTTGGGATTGGGGTCTCTTCAGCTGTAATTGCATGAGATCATGCTGGAGGAGGATGGGCCCTTAAATCAATATGACTAGTGTCCTTCTACGAGGTGGGGAATTTGGAACAGACACAGAGAACTCCATATGAAGATATGAAGACAGAGACATAGATTGGAGTGATGCTGCCACAAGTCAAGGAACATCTAGGGTTACCCGAAGTTGGAAGAGGTAAGGAAGTTTCCTCTCCTAGAGACTTTGAAGAGAGCATGGCCCTGCCAACACCTTAATTTCACATGTCCAGCTTCCAGAACTGTGGAACAATACATTTCTGGCTTTAAGCCACCCGGTTTGTAGTCTTTTGTTATAACAGCCTTAAAAAAAACTAATACAGGAGTGTCTTAGATGAGTTTAAGGGAGAAATCAATCACCTTCCCCAAACTACCACTGTGTGTCCACCACTGGACAATGGACAGACCACCATTGTGTTGTCCATGTATGGCTACCGCATTTTACATTGTTCCAGATATTCCTCCTGGAAAGAAGGCTCAAGGGAGAAGATAAGATGACTACATCTAGGCACAGTTGCTGTACCTTTAGCAAAAGCTCTGATGCAGGAAGTCCCTTAGGCTGTTCTCAGCAAGGAGCAGTTTTTCCCTGGAGCTAGATGTGTATCAATGCCTGATTCCAGCACATACCCTGAAGGAAAGATCTCTCTTTTACAAATGGTAAGGCCTTTCCCTGGCTGAGAAAGGATGAGTCCAACATTTCATATATTTAGCAGAATCTCTATTTCTAGATATTAATTACATACAACATCATTCCCTAATATTTGTAGTGAGGCACTAATTATCCAAGCATAGTGATCTTCTATGATTCAAGATGAATTAAACCTCATATAATTAATACATTCAGCACATTAAACTGCAAAATAACCCACCTTTAAATGAGAGAAAGTTCACATGAAAGACAGCATATACACAAGATTCTTAAATATATTTCAAAAGAAAAGTTTCATCAATAAGTGAACATTTCTCAAGCAGACACTCACAATTACAATATTTCAAGATACAACATTTGTTTTCTTCCCCTAAATTGTTCTGTATTCTTTTCACACTACACAATGTATGTCCCTGAACAAATCTGGTCATACAAAACAGATCATTTTCAGCTCTATCTATACAATACTCTTTTCTATGGAGATCTAAGCCAGGCCAAGGTTAAGGATACTTTTAAGAGAATGTTATCATTTTAATAATGTTCTTAGTGGCAAAGACTTTCTACTAAATAACAAAGGCCCAAAATAGGGGTTATATATAAGAGGCTCACTTTCCTTAATCTCTATAAGAGGTAAATATTTGAGGCCCTAAAACTGTAGTGTTGGTTTTGATCATAAAGTGTCAACTTACAAATATTTATCTAAATGGTTGGATTATTACTATTGGGAACATTATGTGATAAATTCTTTGAGGATTTGTTCACTTACCCACAATCTCACCTCCAATGTATATTATCTAAGAGAGGCTGGGCACCATGCCAAGAAGTATAGAATAAATAGCCTGAGCCACGAGTAGTTTCTGCCATCAAGGGGTTATAGTTTGAGAATATAAGAAATATAAATAACAAAATATCACATTATATTGGTGCCAGAACTGTACAGTCATGTTACTCAGCCACATGCAAGGTTGTTTGTAGAGCCTGTGAGGCAGATGAGCTGAGTGCCTGAAGACAGACAGGTCTGAGGCTAGGAATACCTCCTGGTGTTTCCAGGGTTAAACACCCTGGCAATCTGAGAACTAGAGTACCTCCTATCCATAAAGTAATTTTCTTTATGACCTGGTTAACAGTGTATTGCCCCTGAATGCAAAGGTGGAATTATTTCAGATTACCATAGTATTTTTAGAATGAAGTGGAAGTGGGCCTGTAACAACATTTCTGGATGCAAAGACAGCTGAAACTGCACTTAAAGAGTCATGACGAAAAGAAGGTATTGCCCTTGCCTGAATTCAAAGATGAAGAACTGTGATCCTCTCCCACGCTGGAAGCAGGACATCCATCACAGATACTGGTGGACTGTAGGATGCTCACCAGCCGTAGTGAGCACAGAGGTCTCATAGTTTGTATCTAGTTATACTAATATGTTGAGTTCTTGCAGATGTTTCTGTTGGCTGTGACTTCCAGAGCATTTTATCATGGGGATTTGTTTACTTATGTGTCAGGTTATTTTTGATGGTGTGATGGTCACTGTAGTTACAAAATTATTTTTAAGAAACTTTGAGACCTAATATAACTGTATCATTTTTTAAGAGAAATTTTGCATTAGCTTCTGCCAAGCACCTTGGGGCACTACCAGTCTGAGATCATCTTAATAAAGAGTAAAGTTTCAGGTTCCCTGGACTGTCTAGAGGACACACACTTGGGCTGCAAGTTTGCACAAGAGCTAATTAATTTCTAGTTCAGAGCAATTCTGGGTGTATAGTCATTGGCTCCTAGCTTAAGGAGGAGCCAATGGAAGAGGATTAAATTGGAAGAGGATGTAAATTGATTTTCCACATTAAGTGGTTCCTGGCGTTTGTTCTATTCTTCCTGAAAGGCCAACATAGCCAGTTCTTAGCTTGGTAGCTATTTCTTCTGATGAATAAAAGTCCACAGCACAGAGTTTTTTTGTATAGTAGGCTTACATCTCAAGAATATTGCATTTTTTTCAGATTTCGGACCCACAATTCTTTACTGTTATTTCAGTGTTTTTTTTTTTAATCATGTATATTTTATTGACTTAAAATTTGTCCTCAGTGGGAAGATTAGCTCAAATGATCTTCCTTGCCATGAGTCAGAAGTAATTAGATCAGGGTTTTGCATTCTTAGTACCATTAACATTTTGGGCTGGACAATTCTTTCAGGGCACTGTACTGTGCAATGTAGACATTTAGCAATGTCTCTGGCTCTACAGACTAGATGTCAGTGGTACCCTCCTCACCCCCACAATCATGACAATAAAAAATGTCTCCAGACATTGCCAAATAGCCCCTGGGAAGCACAATTCTCCTTAGTTGAGAAGCACTGCCCTAGAGTATTGATATTTTAAAATAAAGATTATGAAGATATTTGTAGTGTGTTGTGAATTAAAAATAATTGCATTCTGGTTCATTTGCCTCAGATTTCACTCTGTGATACAGAGGACATGGGTCTTTAAGATCCATTGGGAAACTGCAGAAACAATGTGGTAGAGTGGAAAGAACACTAGCTTTGGAGCCAGACAGGATTGGATTCTAAACCTGCCTCAACTGCTTACCTTGACAGACTACTAATTGCACGGCCTCAGGCAAGTACTTAACCTCTTCACCCTAACTTTCTACTTCTGTAAATTATGATTCCTCAAACGGTTGTTTGTGAGTAATTTACTTCTCATTTTGGTTCAGTTATTCACTCAGAGCACATAGAGTATGTAATGCTAACTTCTAGTTTATTTTTCAGATATTTTCTCAAGTATAGGCTCTTTCACTAAAGGCTTTGTTGAAAAAAAAATTGAAGAAAATCTATTGAACTAAATGTAGTAATCCACAAAATATTTTATTTTACTTGGATTCTTAAAGACTCGGTTTCAATTTTACTTTAAAAATGTTTTACAGGTTGGGAAAAAAGGGCAAAGAAAATTTTACACAAAGCTAAAGCAGTGCTTCATTTTTTTGGTATGTTTTTTCACATTATTGTGTAAAAATTGAAGAGGTAGAAAATAGGAGCCTTTTGCTGTAAGATAAGTGACGAACTTTTTTAATTTTATAATTTTAATTTTCTACTTCAACTTGAATCAGAGAAGTCAATATATTCTCTATAGTTATAAAAGAGCATTTAATGAGCAACAGTTTCCAGACAACATGGCAAGTTTTTTTTTGACGTGTTATCTTATTTGATTTTCACAAGAAACACATGAAGTAAGTGCTATTCCCATCTCACAGATTCAGGCATCTCACATATATGGAAGGTGTTTATCCACATTCACCCAGCTAAAAATAAATAGTATTAGATTTGTCTGCCTCAGACCCAGGGTTCTTAAACACTACATCATGCCACCTCTGACAACCAAATGCAAGAAAAGGAACAAAGATTTCAGGGATACCAATAAATCATGTCCTATGAGAGGAACATGAGCTTCATGAAATAAAATGGGAAGGAATCTCGAGGAAACACAGAGTTCATGGCTGGGTGTGGTGGCTCACACCTGTAATCCCAGTACTTTGGGAAGTCATGGTGTGAGGATCGCTTCAGCCTAGGAGTTCAAGACCAGTCTGGACAACAAAGTGAGATCTCATCTCTACGAAAATAAAAATAATATATTTTTATTTTTTATGAAAAATACAAAATACAAAATAAAAATAGTTCCAGCTACATGGGAAATTGAGGCAGGAGGCTAACTTAAGCCCAGGAGGTTGAGGCTGCAATGAGCTCTGCTCATAACACTGCACTCCAGCCTGGATGATAGAGTGAGACTCTGTCTAAAAGAAAAAAAAAAAAAAGAGGTTCAGGATATAAAAAATAGAAGACAGAAATAAACAACAGAAAAAGATGGAAGGTGGGGTCAGAATATGGGTTTATAGATAATTCATAACACTTATCAGACAGACCAAAGGAAACATCTTTATTTGTGTGCTTAAATACAGGATTATAAATGATACCTTCCTGCCCACCAAGTTTGCTTATAGAAAATGCTCCTCCCTTTGACACAGAGACAAGCTTCTTAATCATCAGATAAGTTCTAGCATTTGGACATTTATGGAACCAATGAATTACATTTTAAAGCTTCTGCCAAGTGCAGAAGTGCTCAATGGGTATTTTGTCTCAGTAAGGAGCATAGATTTTAGCCCATAGATCTTAGATAGAAAAGGCCTTTGAGACTCTCAGGTGGATTTTGCTGCCTGGGCAGAAGTAGTAATAAATGTTATTACACAGATACTCTAAAGACCACACTTCAGCCGTGACTGCTTAGCAATGCCTAACACTTCAGACTGTATTTGTCAAGTGAAGATTAAGTAGCTCCTAAGCCATTTCAGAGCTTGGCTCCCATTTCACCATCAGGTCTGATCTCCCTCTCAGTTTATAGCAGATACTAGTTTAATTAGTATAATTTTTCCTTCTAGGTACCTACATTTTTCTATTTGGCTTTGCATATCCAGGTACTATTCATAAGTTGCTATTAGATGGGGTTTAGCCTTAGTTCTATGGACTCCTAACAGGGACTTAATTTACAGTCTATGAATGGGTATAGAAGTTTTTCAAGAGAAGCTGGAAATTTATATTTTGATATTATTATCTCTCTAGTTTTAAATATTTGCAACTAATCCCGAATTTGCAAATGCTACGTGCTTCACACAGAGTCATTCTGTGGTTTGAATATTAATAGATCTGGGGGCTGCCAGTTTGCCACTTCTGAAGGCAAACAGAAATTCAGGTGGGATTGAGATCACCTGGGTACTCTGTCGGAATATTCCACAACTGTAAAGAGAAAAGAAAGAATGAAGTTTGGGGTCAAACTGTCTTGGGAGTTGATAGCTATGTCTTTGAACTAGTTACTTAATCTTTCTTATTCTCTATTCTAATTGGACAAAGAAGATAATGGGACCTGTCTCACTGGGTTGCTTTGAGAAACAAATAAAACAGCCCATGTAGCCACAAAATGGTAAATGAGAATCAGCTCAATACCTGTTTCCATTGTCCTGACGGATTCCAGTGATGACTGGTTTAACCGGAGAGTTATCAAGTGTTGTGTTGGAAACTCAAATAATTTGATGCCTATAGAAGCCTTATGTAAAGAAGAAGAAAGGGGTAGAAATATAGTATGAGACTACAGAGTTGGGGATAGAGTAGCACTGGTTTCCTAATTAAGTTATCTGTGCTTGAATTCGGTGATGTATTTGTTTTCCCGTTCCCAGTTAGCCTCACTGATCCCAATTTATTGTCCACTGATGAATGGCAATGTTCACAAATTTGGAAAACAGAGCTTCATTTTTCATAAAGGATTGCAGCCTACAGCGTGGCCATTCTTACAGGCAGGGAAGCACAGCCTCTGGTCAGGAGCCAAAAACAGACACCTGGAGGGAGGGGCAAAGAGAACAGGAATGTGTGTGTGTGTGTGTGTGTGTGTGTGTGGGGTGACTATACATATTCAATGAACTGGGGGGAGTTATGAATATTCATAAAGCAAGAGCACACACATGCACAACTGAGCTTCATGCCTCTTCATGGGACCCATGTCCAAAAAATGGTGGTATTAGCATAATCCTAGGGTGGAGTTTTCAGCCCTCAGATGTCAAAAAGTGAAGCAGAGGACATGAAAGCCCTGTCTCTGCATCCTCCCTAGAGTGGCCAGAACCACTCCATGGTCGGTGGTCTCTTACTAGGAAGGCATGCTTGTCAGATATTGTACAGAAATCACAAAAGGGAAGAGCAGCAGTCAGACCTTTGGTTGAAATCAGCGGTGGAGCCAGTCTTTCCAAAGGGCTGGCTTCTCTTTAGACTTTGGGGTAGAAAGCCTAATGGTGGTTAGAGAGGGTGAGGGTATAGCGAGACGTGCCTATCATGGCCAGAAACTCAGTTTTCAAGGTTTTTCTGGGGTCCCCTTGGCCAAGAGGGGCTTCTTTCCATTGGTTGGAGGGTGTAGGATTGCATTTTTATTTCTCGTTATTTAACCCCATTGCCTTATTATCTTGCCTCTTTAGAAGTTTGGAATTCAATGACTGGCACTTGAGAACACCCTCTCCACCCCTACTACCCCTCAGGCAGAAGCTTGAACTCCTCCTCCCCAGGGGGCACCCAATCTTGTATCCTCTTCTGCAGCGTTCATCTGCACAGGGTTACTAAGAATGAGTACACAGAAAAAGCATCATTTAGACTCTGATACACCTGAGTGGCAATGAAGCTGGGAAGCTGGCACCATCAGCAATGGGTGACTCTCTTCTTGCCAGCCGTGGCATAGCAATAGATAAGGACTTGATGCCATTCTCTGTAGTTAGTTTTCTATGAGATGTGAAGAAACATGCTAGGAAAGCTACTTTGTGAGTCTCACTTGATCCAAAAGAAATAAGGGAAGGCTTTTTTCCAAACTAGGTCCCCAGCCTAGAAACAGTAACTTGGGAGTAACAATAATCTGCAAGGGGAAAATGAAATAAAATGTGAATGTTGCTTTTTAAGTGAGCACATTGACCTGGTTAGACCTCAACGCTAAAATAACACAGTAGCAGGAAATGATTCAAATGTATATTTTAAGAGAATATTGTGTAGGTATACGCATACACACCAATACATTTTACTGCCAAATCATGCAATCTGTCAGGCTATAGATTACTTGGTGAAAAACAAATCCCAAATATAGGTGCTGTGTGGAACCCAAATCCATTTCAGTAAGGTGAAACAGATGGTGACTGAAATTTACTCAACTATAATTACTATCGAAGTTCAATTTGTTGCAAAGAAAGCTTATATGTTTGTCATTTAAAAAAGTAAGTTTTAAAATAAATTTGAAGTAAATAAAAAATAAAATAAAATGAAATAAAATAAATTTGACAGTAAGATGACACAAATTTAAAATATTTTTCAAAATGTTGCCTTGATGTACTCAATCTAGTCATTGATTGTACCCCTTGATTTTAATCCATCCAGTGCTAAACTTCCTTCACAACTTCCCAGAGTAACTATTTGATTCTTCATTCATACAGATACTTTATTCTGGGAGAGACAAGGTTCCACTCTGTCACCCAGGCTGGAGGGCAGTGATGCAATCATACCTCACTGAAGCCTTGAACTCCTGGGCTCCAGCAATCCTTCTACCTCAGCCTCCTGAGTAGCGTAAGCCAGCATGACTGGCTAAATTTTTATTTTCACTTTTGTATTTTTATTTTATTTTACTTTTTTTTTCTTTGAGACAGGATATTGATCTGTTGCTCAAGCTGGAATGCAGTGAGTGAGGCATGACCACAGCTCACTGCAGCCTTGACCTCTCAAGCACAAGCAGTCCTCCCACCTCAGCCTCTTGCCTCCCAAGTAACTGGGATTACCTACATGTGCAACCATGTCTGGCTAATTAAAAATAAAAAAACTGTAAAGACAAAGTCTCCCTGTGTTGCCAGGATTGGTCTTGAACTCCTGAACTTGAGCAATCCTCCCACTTTTGCCTCCCAAAATCTTAGGATTACAGGTGTGAGCCACCATGCCTGGCCCCTTTTTAATTTTTTGTACAGACGAGGTTCGTTGTATGCAGTTAGTCTATCAAGTGTTCATTGGCTCGCAAAATTTCAAATAAATCTCTGTTAATTTTTGGTTTCCTGTAACTTAGCCCCAGAATGTTCTCAGCTGAGGTTCTGTGAGTTCCAGTGTGTTGAATGGATGCAACCAGGAACAATGCTTACCTAGAAAAAACCTCCAACTGGCTCTCAGAGCTGAAGTATCTATTGCAATGCAGAGGGGAAAGGCAACTCTTTCAACAGTCATTTCAGATAAGTCGTTTCTCATCAATACAACTCTTGCACATAGAATTAATGTGCAGAAATATTGAAAAAATGCATTTATTATGTAATAAGGGAATTTGATTTCTATTGCCTACCTCTTTTAATGATTTCAAAGGGGTATAGGAATGGTTTAATAATACATGTAGTTAGGGAATTTGGAAACATATTCCTAACTACAAGACCCAAGAGATAGCAAAAAATAAAAAGCAATATTGTTTCTGTAAGTTGCTTGCATTTTCTATGCATCAATAAGCCATAAATTTTAAGAAGCAATGACTGGCGTGAACTCAAACTTTGTACTTTCAGTTAAAAATCTTAGCTGGTGACACATTGCAGAAGATAAGACTCCATCTTCCTCTTCCAAAATATATATACACTCCTCTCCCCACTCATTTGGCTGGTTTGTCCCATTTTATAGTAGGGTTGAAGTATTTCAAGCTAAGATAACAAAGTCAAATTCAAGGTCTTGTTAGCACAACTTGGGGAAATGCCAAGCATAGCAGCCTGCTATTCCTGACAGGTACAACTCCATCAGTTTCTTAAAAGAGAGAAAGAATGACAGAATACGCCATAGGGAAACAGAGTAAACTCCTTGGTGAGTTGCAATCACTGAATTATATTCTTTGGCACCTTGTGCTTCTATCTTTTATGGAGCCACTAAAAAAAGATGACAGGACTGAAAATAAAATGCAAGTCTTAGTAGAAAGGCTTCTATCTGGTCAGTCAATACTATAAGAAAATAGAGGATTTGAAGGATTTGTCCAAGATAAACACAAGAGAGAATTGTGCAATGTAAATAATACTGCTTGACCTTCTCTTTTTGCAACTAACAAACTGTCTTTAGGCTCTGCCAGCCATCCAGACCTCTTCCTCAAGGATGTTTCCAATGTGTGTTTTCATTGTGCTACTGTCAAACTCTGTAGCTCACCCTAGGATGTGGGCTCATTATTTCTGGAGTGGTTGAACAAAGTTTAAGTATGTGTGTCATCAGCAGGTAGAGAATCAGAGCTTCTCCAAGGATATAACCTGAAATATTTGTCAGCCAAACCTCAACAAATCTCATGTTTTTAAGTGAAAACTCACAGTTATAAAATCAGCATTGCTTTCTATTGCCATAACTTCCTTAGACTTTGCTCAGGAAACCAGAAAACTTTTGGAAAATGCAAGTTTTGTCCTTATCCTTGAAGCAAGGGGAATACGAATTTTTAAAAGTTATTTTTTCTTGTATTTGCTTCTAGGCATCTAGGCAGCTTCTCAGCAACTGTGCTGGGCAGATGGGAATCTAGTCTATTAAAAAAATATCTGCTGAGAAATACACTTCACAGCTGCCCATTTAGCTAATGTTAATTATTTGTAATGTCTTTTTTAATGCATTAGATATTATATTGCACCATGTCCAAACCCAAGCCCATCATTATAATTATATATAATTATCTGAAAGGAATATGTTTTTAAGTAAACAATCATGCCTAAGAAGTGTTTTAAAACAAGCAGATGAATGTATATCCATAAACATTTGAACAGTAGTTTGAAATATTTAGAATTATTATTAAAGCAACCTATAGAATGTGAGTTAATTTTAGGAGAAATTATAGACAGTGGGCCAGGCGCGGTGGCTCACTCCTCTAATCCCAGCACTTTGGGAGGCCGAGGATCACCTGAAGTCAGGAGTTGGAGACCAGGCTGGCCAACATGGCAAAACCCCGTTTCTACTAAAAATACAAAAAAAAAAATAGCTGGGTGCGGTGGCAGGTGCCTGTAATCTCAGCTACGTGGGAGGCTGAGGCAGGAGAATCACTTGAACCTGGGAGGCAAAGGTTTGCAGTGAGCCGAGATCACGCCATTGCACTCCAGCCTGGGCGACAAGAGTGAAACTCCATCTCAAAAATATATATATATATTATTTTATATATATATTTATATATATTTATATATATTTATAAATATATATATATAGAGAGAAAGAGAGACAGTGAAAATGGTAGAAAAAATAAAAAAGATAAGGAGAAACAGTGTATGTGGGGCTCGTCTGAAGCAAATACTGGCATCTGCTTTGTTTTGCTAATCAGAGGTGAATTTGCTATGGCTGGCTTAGACCATCGTTCACCAAAAGGCAACATGCACCGGAGTGCCCTTTATTCCTGATTAAGCAGCCTTAAAACCATGTATGGGTGGGCTCGGGATTCCTGATTGTTTAGTCAGGTTCACAAGATTACTTCCCTTCCATTCACAAAAGGAGAATTCTAGAAGTATGGAGAATAGTAGAATGGGTTTTAGCTAATGACAAGCCTTGTTAAACTGCCCCAGATGACTGCTCAGTCTTTGCCTAGTTAAGGCTTGGTTTCTCAGCGATGTATAGCTAGATCATCTTCTTTCTGTTTTGCATATCCTAAGCCAATGGGTTAGACATGTTGATACAGGAGTTAAAAAGGAATTACTTATACAGATAGCAAGGACCATGGGAGTCCTCAGTAAGGCTTTTTCTTTTTAATGAAAAGCAGCCCCAAATCATTTTCTAACAAATAGCAGCCTGCAAGCTGGGAGCTTGCACCGGTGAATGCTGGCAGGAACTAAGGACTAGACATTTTCAAAATGGTGGCTCCATCTTCCCTTCTCCGCCAGCCACATGTATTGTAAGGAGCAGACAAGATGGCACCCATCAACTGGAAAGTCCATTTGTATAAAGGGATTAGGGTGGGGCGACCAGCCTTCCTCATGCACTATATAAACGTCATACCTGATTGAACCAATCTGTGAGCCCTAGGTAAATTAGACACCACCTCCTCAAACTGGACTATAAAACTCCGGGCATTGGATGCCAGCCACTCCTTTCCGCTAGGAGACCCCTTCTGCTATAGAGGAAGCTGTTTCTCTTTCTCTTCTCTTCTACCTATTAAACCTCCAGTCTTAAACTCCTCCTGTGTGCCCATATTCTGAATTCTTTCTTGGCCACCACGTGACGATGAACCACGGGTTTACACCCCAGATGACGTAAGCTGCTTCAATATTTTATTATATATTCATTAAATCACCATGTAAGTGTCCTGAATTATAAATGAATGGCTGGCATAGAAATTTTCATCATTGACAATAATAAAAGAAAAGGAAGGCAGAAACATAACGCTACTTGCATTAAGAGTCATTCATCCAGTTTTGTTGCATACATATAATTTGCATAGAAAAAATATGACCTCACTAAAATTCCATGATCCTGATTGTGTTGTAAATATGAGATTATGTTTCATCTTTGATTGGAAACTTCGCTTTGCAGCTGGATGAACCCACTTGAATTCAGTCCACACACATGAGGGAGATAGTTGAGGAATATTTGAAAGAGATTTGGCTCAGGGGTCAAACATTTGACTAGAAAAATGGTTTCTTCTACTAATTGGCGTTGTAACCTTGCATATGTCACTTTATCATTTTGCTTCAGTTTCCTCGCTGTATATTTGTCTTTGTTTTCTTATTTTCTTTCTGCAAAAGTTTTTAACTCACAGAGTTGATGTTAGGATTAAAGAGTTAGCATGTGTAAATAAGAGGCACATGATTAATCTTCAAGAGGCAGTCAAGTGCACTAGCTAATAACACAGATTTTAGAGCAAACATACCTAGATATGGATCCTAGATCTGCCTCCTACTGGCTCTGTCCCTAGACAAGTTATTGAACTGTGTCTCAGCTCGCTGACCTGTGAAAGAGGAATGACAGTCATGCCTTGGATTGTTGTGCAGATTAAATGAGTGGCTATATGTAAATTACTTAGAAGGGTATCTGAGAAAAGAATAGATTGGACTGGGCAGGCTGGAAGAGGGAAAACTGGGCTCCTATCTGGGCAATGAAGTGTTGAAAGGGCAGATATGTTCTGAATGATAGTGGCAACAGGAGAGATGGAAAGAGGAGGCGGAATAGGAAATACATTTTCCATAGATAGCTGCTGGCCCATATTCAGGTCTCACTTTAACATAGTTTCACTTCTTTACGAAGGATTTCTCTGTCATACACTGCCCAGAATAAATCAGAGAGCACCACCTTCTCCTTCATAACACTTATCACAGTGTGATTAATTATTAGGTTGGGGCAAAAGTAATTGCAGCTTTTGATTACTTTCGATGACAAAAACTGCAATTACTTTTGCATCAACCTAATACACTCCTTTAAGGCAAGTCCCATAGTCTGTTTTGCTTAGCATTGTGTCTCTGGTATCTAGTAGAGTACCTGGCATCTAATTCTAAGTCAATACTTATTTGTCGAATGAGAGAATAAAATGGGTGCTATATAATCTGCTAAGAAAGAGGGAAAAAATTCTAATTCCCAGAGAGATTATAGAAAATGAAAAGATTAGAAAAAAAGCCCTTTGAATTTGTTATTCAAAGTTTGTTGAGACATAAATTCTAGAAATAGAAGGTTGATAAAGTCAGCTGGAATCAATGGAGCTTATGCTCATCCCCAAAGCCTATACCCACCTACTTCCTTTCTTCCCAGTGTAGTGAATGGGCCCAAACATCAATGACTCCACTCGTGAAATCTTTTTGGATGCCGTGCCACTTGTGAAATGCTAGTCAAATCTGCAAGATTTGAAGGTGATACCTTGCTGAAAGCATGTAAGACCTCATTTCCTAATCTGTGCAATTCCCTTCGGCAATATCCCCAACCAGCATTGTCCAGTTGTATCTGATACAGACAGAGCCAGGTCAGGAAGGCTACAGAGAGGTCTGCTGCTTAAGACTTTGGGGAGATATGTTGGAGACGAAATCCTCACAGCATAGCTATGACTATGCAAATGCTCATGTTTCAAAATACATGAGCAACATTTTTTCCTCTTGCAACAGGTGTGCATCCTTGATTTAGGCTTTAGCTGACTGACTGTGGACTAGTGTCTTCTCCAAGTTCAGGGAGTCTTAATAGGAGCATATTTAGCATCCTTGATTTCGGCTTCAGCTGACTGACTGTAGATTAGTGTGTTCTCCAAGATCAGGGAGTCTGAAGGGTTAGGAGTACATTTAGCTACCAGCTTCTTATCTACAAGTTGGAAGAAATAATCAAGCCTACCATTGTTGAGGATTTATGGGGCTTCTGTATGTGCTATTTGCACTCATTAGACTGGTTAATCCAAATAATGTAGGAGTGATTTATTTTCCACTGAGTTAACCCATAGTTTGAATTAGGCAAAATGACATATTGTTTTCATGTTATATAAGCACAGATAATTTGTAAATTAAGGATCAATGATCAGTGTGAAAAGATAGATCACTTGGATTAAAATAAGTGTTTTTATAACCTTCATGGAAAGAAAATGTGTAAAGAGAATTTATGTCATCTTCTCCTTAACAAGGAATCCCAACCTGTTACCAGCATCTCATAGAATGGAAAAAAAAAGACATATGTGTGCAATGCTGTACACAGAGCCCAAACCTAGAAACAGCCTGACGTTCTTCAACAGGAGAGTGGATAAATAGCACATAAAAGATAATTATGCAGCACAGAAAAAAAAGACACTGCCTGGCATTGATACTAAGGATTCATCTTAAGCTGTATCTTATTAAAGTCACAAGTTAAAAATAAGCATCATTTTTATTTTATTTTATTTTATTTTATTTTACTTTTGAGACTGAGTTTCGCTGTGTTTCCCAGGCTGGAGTGCAGTGGCACAACCTCGGCTCCGTGCAACCTCCGCCTCCAGGTTCAAGTAATTCTCCTGCCTCAGCCTCCCAAGTAGCTGGGATTACAGGCATGTGCCACCACGCTGGGCTACTTTTTTGTATTTAATATAGACAGGGCTTCACTATGTTGGTCAGGCTAGTCTCAAACTCCTGACCTCAGGTCATCCACCCGCCTTGGCCTCCCAAAGTTCTGGGATTACAGGTGTGAGCCACAGTGCCTAGCCAAAAATAAGTATAATTTTTAAATATCCATTTAGGAGCATATATGCATGTCTATATATATCATAAAGCCACATAAAAACAAGGGTTTCAGGATATTGATTGCCTTAGGTTGCGTGGAAGCAGATAGGAAGGGACCAGAGGAACCATAAAATTAGAGGCTGATGACTGTCTCACTGGAGGTTTCTTTTTTCTTTTTGTAAGGAAACGAACCACTTTAAAAAAGTGGGCAAAACATTTGAATAGACTTATCACCAAAGACACGCAGATGGCATGTAGCAGCCGGTTTACAGGAAGTGAACAGGAGAACACCCTACGTGATCCATTGATGCAAACAGGCAGATCTAGAATGTGGGTATACTAAGGACAACTGATCTCATTTTTCAATATAAGAGTGTGTTTTATTTATTTTTTATTTTTCTACCAATAGGAAATTATTTTTTATGTATTTATTTATTTATTTTTCAACTTTTGTTACAGGTTCAGTGGGTACATGTGCAAGTTTGTTGCAAAGGTATATTTCGTGAGGCTGAGGTTTGAAATACGAATGGATCCATCTCCCTGGTAGTGAGCACAGTACCCTACAGGTAGTTTTTCAGCCTTTGTCCCCCTCCCTCCCTCCCCTCTCTTATATTCCCTAGTGGCCATCATTCCCCTCTTTGTGTCCATATGTAGTCAATGTTTAGCTCCCACTTATAAGTGAGAACATACTGTATTTGGTTTTCTGTTTCTGTTAGTTCACTTAGGATAATGGCCTCCAGCTGCATCCATGTTGCTGCAAAACGACGTGATTTCACCCTTTTTTATGACTGTGTAGCATTCCATGGTGTGTATGTACCATATTTTCTGTATCCAATCCAGAGTTGATGGGCTCCTCCCCTCAGGTTATACCTTTTCCATTTTAAGAAGGATTTACTTCCTGACATTCCCCTGGCACTGCCCTCCTGGGCACTCTCTGCCCACTGAGCCCTCTCAGGGTGCCTGGACTGAAGTGGGACCCACCAAGTCCACCACACCCAGCCCAGCGTCTGACAGTCAGCAGATGCTCAATAAGCACTTGTGGTACAAATGCACAGGTGAGCAACAATTACTACATCTTTAACTTCACAGATAAAAATGTCTTGCCTTTGACTCCTTTTCCAGTTTCATATTTCTCTCAGCAGAGAAGAACTCGGATAATACCTCTCTTTTTCTGAGAACAAAACTCAGTTGCAGTGTTATGGATTAATTGAAGTGTTACGGAAGACTGGAATATTTTTAATGGAAGAAGTAGATAAAATGTGTTGAACTTACAACCAAATTTTGTGTGAAATATCTATACTGTTCTTATTTTTTGACAAACAGAAATCGTCTTTCTTGTTTTAAATGTCTCCATCCATGTCAAACGTCAATGATAGTTTAAGAAATAGGGGTCTTTTTACTTAAATCAGAATGTAGTACTTATACTATCTAACTCCAGAGGGTCAAATGAAGTGGAAATAATTTATTCTTACTAATTATGTTAAACAAATGTGTATTTAAAAAAAACACTATCTTTGGATAAAGAAAATGTGGCACATATACACCATGGAATACTATGTAGCCATAAAAAAGGATGAGTTCACGCCCTTTGCAGGGACATGAATGAAGCTGGAAACCATCATTCTTAGTAAACTATCACAAGAACAGAAAACCAAACACTGCATGTTCTCACTCATAAGTGGGAGTTGAACAATTATAACACATGGACACAGGGAGGGGAACATCACACACAGGGGCTTGTCAGGGGGTTGGGGGGTAGGGGAGGGATAACATTAGGAGAAATACCTAATGTAGGTGATGGGTTGATGCGTGCAGCAAACCACATGGCATGTGTACACCTATATAACAAAACTGCACGTTCTGCACATGTATCCCAGAACTTAACATATAATACTAAAAAAAGGCACTAATCTTAAAAAATAAAAAGCACTATCTTATAGTGCTATCAAATTTCAATAGGAGCAATTAAATAACAGCAGTTAAACTAAAAAGACAGAAAATTGCTTTAGAAAAGAGAAAACACAGACAACTCTTCTGTTGCAATTATGGGTGCTCAGAGGTCAGCTGCTGTGAAGGTGGAGTCAAACCTTCATGTGACTCTGGAGTCAAATCTTCATGTGATCCCGTTACAGCTTCAAGCTCTCCCTGCAGATTCAGGGGCTCTCCTGATGTTGTCAGGACCTGTGAGCCGCATGCAGAACAGCAGGAGAAAAGGGGCCACTGGAAAAGACTGGAATTAAAACTCTGTTTTAGCCAATATTTATCTGTTATGGTCATTTTCTTTTCTTAACTCATTGAGAGTTCTCTTGGTCAACAGAGTTGCCATCCAACTTTCTTAAGCCCTTTCCCATAGAAGAGAACCTGGTTTTGATAGGAAAAAATAATTCTTTCCAATTTTTGGCCCAGGCCTTTGGCCATCTTCCCATAGAGGTTGCACTTCTGAGATGTGTAGTTCATGCTAACATACGCTTTGGGAAGTTTGTTCTCTGTTTCTAAGCAGCACATTTTGTCCTTAGCTGATGTTCTCTGAAGCTTCATTGTGTCTTCTTGATGTATTTTAGGCAGTATTTGAAGTTTCAGCTGAAGCTTCTGAATCCCACTTTCAAGCTGTGAGTTTCCAGACTGCAAAGACACTTGCTCAGTTTGGAAACCTTTTACTAGTCCTGTAAGTTATTCATTTGTTTGATTTTTTTCAAATAAGTCTTTGAATATTTCTTATTTTTCTCCTTGAAGGCATTTAGTGGAAACATCTACATTAATAGATTCAATGAGTTTCTTCACCTTCTGAATGCTAGCCTAGGTGATCTCCATTTTCTGATTCACTCTTTGTCTCTAATTCCACGTTGCTATCATTCATGTAATCTTTAAAGAGATCAGGAAAATGTGTGATCTTCAGCACGGTTTCAGTCAGACATCTTAATTGTCTCTTTTTGTTGTTTACAACCGGTTTCATTCCTGGGTTTGAGTTTTCAAACACTTTTTTCTGTTCTTTAAGCTTTGCTTCCATACTGCAGTTTCTTGGGCAAACAGTTTTAGACTTTCCCAAAGATGAGTATTTTCTTTCAAAGCGTGCATTAATTTATTCTGAAGCAATTCTGCATCCTTCTGAGATACTTTTAAGACCTTTTTTTTTTCTTTTTTGCACCAGTCACTTGAGATTGGAGGATTTTCTTTTTTTCATTTTTTGTTTGTTTTTTTGTTTGTTTTCTTTTAGAGACAGGGTCTCACTCTGTCACCCAGGCTGGACGGCAGTGGCGCGATTTCAGCTCACTGTAACCTCCATCTCCCGGATTCAAGTGATTCTCCTGCCTCAGCCTCCCAAGTAGCTGGGATTTCAGGCATGGGCCACCACACTCAGCTAATTTTTGGATTTTTTGTACATATGAGGTTTTGTTACGTTGCCCAGCCTGTTCTGAAGCTCCTGGGCTCAAACAATCTGCCTGCCTTGGCCTCCAAAGTGCTGGGATTATAAGTGTGAGCCACCACACCCAGCCAAGATTAGAGGGATTTTGATGCCTTTTTGAGTGACCGTCATTAGCCTATGCAATGAAAATTCAAGCTCACTTTTCTGTCTTCTTCCGAGGAAATCTCCTATGTCCCCAAGTGAAGACCTGTTCGGACTTTTATTAAGTGCTTTGAAACTCAGAGTTTATTGCTTTGGAGGACTGGCTTTCACCACGGGTGACTTGAGGGCTTGATAGGCTTCTGTAATTATTCCAATCTTTTCACTAACTTTGTGATATGCTTAGATCTGGGCAGAAAGTCTTTTGGCCAGCTCATCTCTCCTTGAAGTCTGTTGGCTGTTTACTATAAAAACAACGATAGCAGCACACACCAGGATCTTCCAGGAAACCCAAAGAGACCTGAGACTTGTCTCAAGCTTTAGGGCAACACCAGAAAAGCACCCCACAGCTGCTCTGAGACCAGCTGGGAGGATAGCTTTGTGACAGAAAGCAGGCCCTCCATGGCTCCAAAGGGCACTGCAGCCCTGCCTCTGATTACCAGTATCCTGTAGGCCACAGCTGACTGCATGGAACCTCAGAGAGCATTGCCTTAAATTCAAACAAGTGCCTGGCAAGCAGGACAGACCACCAGTTGGGCTGGGGAGAGGGGGAAACCAACCAGGTTCTATAAAACGCACTTTGAGGCTGGGCATGGTGGCTCACGCCTATAATCCCAGCACTTTGGGAGGCCGAGGTGGGCACATCGCGAGGTCAGGAGATTGAGACCAGCCTGGCTACAGTGAGCTGAGATCGTGCCACTGCACTCCAGCCTGGGGGACAGAGGGAAACTACGTCTCAAAAAAAAGCACTTTGATTTTCTCTGCACACATAGAAAGTGATATTATTATCCAGTGCGTTTGGGGAAACGGAGAGATCTGAATGCAGCCAGAGACCAGCTTTGAACTTGCACTTTGAACTTGCACCACTCTAGGCCCCACCTGGCCATACAGAAGCCCCAGAAGATCAAAGCAGTGTTAATGCTATTCCCACTTCTCTGCGCATGGGCACTGGGGGGCATGATAATGGGCCTGAAGTAGAAAATGGCTCATGTGCTCATATCCCTGGGTGAGTGAACTCTCTTGAATCAAAGTTTTTCTCTGCAACAGAAAGGCTTGATTCTGTCTTAAAAGTACAGAGATGTCCCTGCGCCGATGGCTCCCACTCTCCCCTGTGTTTGCTCAATGCAAGCAGGCAGATGCAGAGGACTGAAGGGTCTCACTAGAGGTATTAATTAACAGAACTAAAAGGGGTATTAATTATTGAAGAACTCTGGGGAGATCATTTGAAACTGCCAAGGTCTTCAAATTTCATGGACTTTCTGCGGAGCAAGTTAGTCCTTGTTTGATCCAAGTGGATGGGGATGAGTCTTCTCTGGGGCTGCCTTCATGATCCAGGCTCCTTCCCTCATGTGGCCCTGCCATTTTCCGCACATGCCTCTCAAGGTCACCCTGGAGCCAGTCTCCAGTCCACAGAGTCATCTTCAGAAAGTGTGCTGCTGCAGAGAGCAGATCTTCTTTTGGCTAAATTTGCCACTTTTAATTTCTTCAAACCACATCTTATTCTCTTACTATCTTTCCAGTAGACGCAGGCTAAGAGCCTCCTTGTCCATCACCTGGGTCTCTACTATGAATGATTCCTCCCTAGTACAACTTCCAGATTCTCTGCCTCTGTCTGTCCTAAGTCGGGTGTCTGTAGGTAGAGTTCAGTTCTCAGACTGACAGCATCTGTAGTTGCAGTTCTGTGCGGGGAGATAGTCCTTGCTCACACTAATTCCTATTGCTGCTAAAACAAAAGGTCGCTGGCTCAGGCAGCCCTGGAAGAGACATGGGGCTACTCAGGTGGAGAGAATTACACTGCACAGCAATGTAGGGATGGTCTTCTTCCGGGGCATTCCAGCAGCCAGACCTCAGGGCACCATGGCCCAGAGTCATGTTGCGAACAAGAAGTTGCTGAGCACTGACAAGGAAAAGTGCCTGGACCAGTAGAGCTGTTTGGCGGAGCTTCCAGACCCAAATCCTACTATTCATACCCTTATGGGGAATGATGTAGCTCACTGGGTGGAGTGAATGATGTGGGGGCTGGAAAGGGCAGAATGGCAGGCTGGAAATTCAGGGAAGAGTTGAAGTTGTGGTCTTGAGTCTGAAATCTGTATGACAGACAAGCAGGGTGAGAATTTATGCAGGATTTTTATGGTACATTCTTTTTGTTTTTGTTTTGTTTTGTTTCAGTTTAGGAGACTAGGTCTTCCTTTGTCATGCAGGATGGAATGCAGTGGTGTGGTCATAGCACACGGCTGCTTCGAATCCCTGGGCTCAAAAGATCCTCCTGCTTTGGCTTCCCAAAGTGATGGTATGACAGGCATAAGCTTCCACACCTGGCCTCTATGGTACATTGTTGAGACAGAATTCCTTTTCCATCTTCCTACTTTTTAACGTATAATTTTTTTTCAACTATACTGGAAAAAAGGAGGACTTTCAAAAGTAGGAAAAATACAAACTCTAACAAAAAATAATAGTGTAAAATGGCAAAAAGGAATTCCCTTTTCTGGGATTGACAGAGATTTACAATTCAGAAGTAACCCTCAAAATGTAACTGAGAAAGCTCAAAGGAAGAGACAAATTCCCACACTTGATCTAACTCCGAAAGTACAGTTTAGGTAAGGGATGGCCTTACACTTCGACCCAGGGCAGGGGCACAGCTCGTCTCCAGACTCCAAAGCTCAGCCTTCGGAAGGGAGAGAAAATGATGAAAAGGTTCAAACCGTAGATTTCCTGCAGGCTTGACAAATGAAGCCTGACATCTCACCTGATTTTGGGAGTGTCTGCTCTCCTGCAGCAGGTCGTATTTTAACTATTTGACCCTAAGAGCAGGGATTTCTCAGCACAATATAATTGTGACAAAGCATTTGCTCTGACGCAGAAGCTGTTGACCTGGTTGGTGCCAAGGCCAACTTTGAGCAGATTTCCTGTGAGCAGATGGGTCAAGGAAAGTTTTTCACTGATGAGTAATTTATTTAATATTACCACATTGCCCTCTTCCTTTTCTGGGAGTGCCGCTAACAGAATGCTCCTTAGACTTGCCTGAATGACATTCACTGCCCGAGTGTGAGAATACTATCATTATTATTATTTTGTATAGGACAGGTTTGCTTGTTAAGGATGTTTTGTTATTTCAGCAGCCTTCAAACATGTAATAAATAAATTTCCCTTGGGCTGGCACTTCCTCTCATTTCCTGAAGGAGGGACTGATTGTTCTCACAGCTCCCCTGGGATATTTCAGGCCGTCTTCAAATGACTAAAGTGATGATGACGTCATTCCCTTGTGCACACCATTCACGTAGAGAAGCCGGGGAAGGTCATTTATAGTATCAGCATCAAGGCTGGGATTGTCTGCACTGGAATTTCTCTGAAGCTGAAGAAACCACCACATGAAGTTTCCACAGAATATGGTAGAAGAGGCTGAAACTCACTGAGATGCTCCTTTAGAAGATTTGCCTTGCATAGTACCATCTACAGAAGAATAAAAAGACTTGATTATTTCCGAAGAGAATGAGGCAGTGTGACTTCCAACACACAGTGCAGCTAGTTCTGCCTGACACTGGACGAACGCTGTTAAGCAGATAAGCCTTGCAAACATGATGGACATTTCTGGAAGATGATTACTTCTCTTCAGTGCCATGTAATTAGATTTTAATGTATGAAGCAAAGGTGCTAAAGCTATATTGCTGCCCACTCAGAATGATTGAATGATTATGCAAAATTTATTCCTCAGAAGTGTGGGATGCTCAGAGCTCAATTGCTTGCAGTCCTGCAGTAAGGAGCTATAATTTGACGGTCACTTAAACTGATGTTTTTTTCAATAATAATGAATTGTTCATTTTGTAAATGAACCCCAAATCCTCAGTCCTAGTAACTGACCAAACATTCCTGCGCCCTAATTTCAGGGATGTAATTATGAAGTTATTAAGTAAAGCCAAAAAAAATCAATATAAATGATTCTGAGGGTTCAGTGGGTTTATCTAACGTGACAACATTATTGGAATTATTATTAACATGAGTTTCTAAAACATTTATTTCCATAAGTGTTCCAAATCATTGTGCTTTTTAAAGTTTTTCTCCAGGGAGAGAAACAACACAAAAGGGGGGTGGGCTAGAAAAAAGGCTCTTCCTATTCTTTTCCTGTTCAAAATTTTAGCTGATTTCAATGCTACAGATTTATCATTTGGTGAATCCTATATGTTCTCCTTTCTCACTCCAAATCAAATATTTTATTCTTCTTCTATTATCTAAAGTATTAAAGTATATTCTATTTAGAAAATATAAATAAAATAAAGGAAGACAAATATTCTGAAATTTGAAACCAATATTGTTAAACTTAATTTTATTATGAAAATAAACCAGGCCAGGCGCGGTGGCTCAACCCTGTAATCCCAGCACTTTTGGAGGCCAAGGTTGGGGGATCACGAGGTCAAGAGTTCGAGAACAGCCTGGCCAACATGGTGAAACCCCGTCTCTACTAAGAATACAAAAATTAGCTGGGCATCGTGGTGCGTGCCTGTAATCCCAGCTACTCGGGAGGCTGAGGCAGGAGAATTGCTTGAATCCAGGAGGTGGAGGTTGCAGTAAGCTGAGGTTGCACCACTGCACTCCAGCCTGGGCAACAGAGCAAGACTCCATCTTGAAAAAAAAAAAGAAGAAGAAAATAAGCTCCACTCCAATTACACTGAATTTTACAGATATTCATTGAAGTATAGCAATGGCATGCCCTTAGCCTATTAAGTGTATTTGATTGATAATTTAAATATATAATTTATTCTCAATGCTGGCTTAGGAGTTAGATCGCCTGGGTCAGATTTTGTGATTCATCCATCACAGCTGTGTGACCTCTGGAAAATTACTTATTTTTTTCATGCTCCAGCTTCTTCACCTGATACAACGAAGTGTGGATAATAGTACATCTACTTTCTAGGGTTATTGTGAAGATTATGTGAATCAATTATTGAAAGTACTGAGAATAGTGCTTAGCTTATCCTAAGAATTCAATAAATATTAACTATATTGATAGTGATTACAACAGTAGTGTGCAAGACGATACTTAGCTAAATATCTTAGTAGATACAGAAAGCTGGGTGAGGTTAATTCTTGTCCTCAATGAGTTTATAGTGGAATAAGGCAAATAAGTGAATGACAATAATATAAAGATGAGAAGAAAATTCCGAAGTACTTGATATTATGTCGGGTTTAAAGAATCATTAATCCAACACACATTCTGAGGTACCCAGGGATTTTGGTGCCTGTGACAAGTTTTGATAAATCTAATATTTGTTGAATTGCTTAGGACAAAATTTTGATTTGAGAGGGTTCAAGAAAGCAAGAGACTAGAGGTACTTGAGGCATCCAACTATAAACCATTTTATCAAGGAATTTTGCAACAATGGGAAGCAGAAAAATAAGGGTAATGGAGAAAAAATGTGGTGTTCAGATGTTTGTTCTATTTAAGATGGGAGATAGAATCATATAATTTAATGATGAGTGACTGATCCAGTTCAGAGAAAGAGATCATGAAGAAGAGAGTAGAATTGCTGGAATGATGTCCTCTAGTAGGTAAGATTGGATGAAATCTAGAACATAAGTGAGAAGTTGGCCACAGGTAAGATCAGGAGGGCAACAGCTTAAAAGGAGGTAATTTTGGTATAACAGAAGCTGGTCAATGCACAGATATTGGGAAGAACCTTGTGGAAGTGCCCTTCTGATTGCTTCCAAGTTTTCAGTGAAAAAAAGTAGCTGAAAGTAAAGATTGGAGCTGAAATATCAGGTGTTCTAAGAGGGAAGAAAAGGTATATAACAATTGTCTAAGAGGCTGAGGGTGCATGTGGGTAAATGATGAGCAGGTACAGACTTGGGTTTTATCAGGGTTGAAGTGTTTGCCAAGAGTGCATGATGAGCGACAAGGGAATAGTTATAATTAAGAAGTATAAAATTTAATTTAAATTACATCAGAGAGATATGATGTCATTAGGAGGTAGTTGGTTAATGGTTAGCAATTCTCAACAAGCTAAAGATAGTTGTAACCAGAGGGAATGATAAGGAAAGTTCTCATAGAGTGGAATGCATGGAATTGATATTTTAGGGGGATTGTGGATATTGAAACAGACAAGGCCCAGAATATGGCCATGGGAGTAAGAGAATGAGATAGGTGGAGTAGGAGATCCTTCATTCACTTATTAACTAAATATTGTAGAAAAGAAGATCAAGGAACTGAGAAGAGAGGATATTATGTAATCTATATGAGTTTTGGTGTTGTAATATAGGATTGCAAGGAGTAAGAGTCATCCAAGAAAGAACTCTTAATAAAGACTTTCATTAAGAGTTTAGTAGGTGACTGCCATATGGAGGGAAGTGCATGGAGTGTGCTGATGTGTAAGCTGAAGCTAAAGGACTTGACGGGGGTAGAGGGGAGAATGGTCTCAAGAGTAAGGCCTTCCTTGGTCTAGAGGTGCCAGGGATGTGGCCAAGAAACAGTCATCTCTGAAGTGAACTGATTAGAAAAAGCCATGTTCTTAAGAGAAAGCCATATTTGGTTAGAGTTAAGTTTAAAGATAACAGAAATTTTTCTGACTACTGACTTTAAATTATGAAGGGTTCAGTGGAAGAAGGGTTTTAGATGTTGTGGAAGAATGGAGAGAGGTCAGAAAAGGCAATGTAGGTTAGAATCTGAAGGATGACATGACTGGGGAGACCTTGAATTCTTGTGAAAAGCAAGATAAGATGATTTCTCAATATTTTATGGCAGAGAGTGATAGAGAGGCCTGGATTGCTGGATGGAAGGAGAGGGAAGCTCTTGTCAGGAGGGCATGGAGATCCAGGAGGTCCTCTTCATTCAATAATGATGATGTGAAAGAGGGAATGAGTTTTCTTTTTCTTTCTTTTTTTTTTTTTTTTGAGATGGAGTCTCACTCTATCACTCAGGCTGGAATGCAGTGGTGCCATCTCAGCTCACTGCAACCTCCGTCTCCCAGGTTCAAGCGATTCTCCTGCCTCAGGCTCCTGAGTAGCTGAGATTACAGGCACCCACCACCATGTCCCCTTAATTTTTGTATTTTTAGTAGATACAGGGTTTCACCGTGTTGGTCAGGCTGGTCTCGAACTCCTGACCTCAGGTTATCCACCCGCCTTTTCAAATCCAGAGAAACAGAGTTCCTGAGATTCCTCTGGACTGGTGATGTTGGCAGGAGGTGAGCAGATGCACTGGCTTCTCTGATACGGGCAGGCAAGGTGGGTTTGACATAAATCCCGGATCAAGAATGGCCGTCAAGGTGACTTATTCTAGACCAGGGTCCTAGGGTTTCTCCATCTTATTACTATCAATATTTTTTGCTAAGTAACTCTCTGTTGTGGGGGCTATCCTGTAAGTTGTAGAATATTTAACAGAATCTCTGACCTCTACCCGCTCAGTAGCACCATCTCAATTGGGACAACCAATAACGTCTCCAGACGTAGCCAATGTTCTTTGGAGAGCAAAAAATCACCTCCGGTTGAGAACCACTTGTCTAAATCTATGTAAGGAATCATGAGAACGTAGGAGTCAGGGCAGTAAACTTTACTGGAATACATCAGGAAAGGCTTCACACAGGAAGTAATAATTTTCTAGGCAATCCAAACATTTGGGGAAAGAATTCACAGTGAGGAAATATTAAAAGAAACGATGTTGCTGTTTATTAAACTAATCGAGTCATTAGGTGGGACTGTTTCTAAATGAGTTGGTATATAAATTGAGGACTTTTATGTTTGTTTAGATTTGTAGGATGTTGACATGATCAAAAAACACTAATTGTTACCGCTTTGTATATAGAATGAAGAAATCCTATATCTTCCTTAAATTATGGCTTTTCGTGACCCTGAAATATACAACTATTGAAAAAAAAGACACAATCAATTCATATGAAAATGTCATAAGAGTGGAATTTTTCTCACAGATTTGTGACTGCAAACAGATTGTGAAAAATCATGAGAACAAGTCTGTTCATTGTTGAAACTATCTATTCCAAAAGATAGTCCTCATCAAAGTTAGACTCTAAGTCACAGTTTTAGAAAATATTTGAGCTGGTTTAATGCTACCCTTTTCATCTTCATTCTTAGTTTCCTCTTAATGTGTCAGTGCTTTTTATGTATGGGGTATTGCATACCAAAATTGACATTAAATTCAAAATATTGCTTATATAAACTCAAAATTGAGATAATTACAAACAACCGCATAACTGACTGTTCAGCTATTTTTCATTCAGCATCTTGGCCTCAAGTAAATATAGCACAAATATGACTTTAAAACAGATTGTGCCTTTTCAAACTTCTCATACTAAATAGCAGAGCCTGTACAATGGACTAATCTCACTATTTACAATGTCTTAATTCTTACGTTCAATTCTTGTTCAGTTTTCAACATCTATTGTCTTTGTGATGTAATCACCTCCTAACTGAGATAGATGAGAATTATTTTGTCCTCAGGAATGCATAGAGTTACTACGAGCGGTGACATAGTGAAAGTTTGGGACTTCCTTATGTGACTCAGTGCCCTGCTTAGCATCTTTATTCCCGTAGGACAGTCCTCTAGATGATCTTCACCTTGATAACTAGATTGACATAATCAGATGGGAATGATAATCATGAACTGAACCAACTGTGGGAAAAGTCACTTAGTTCAAGCTGATAATGCAAAGGCATTCTTCATATCATTTGGTTTTCTCCTTTCCCGTAAAAAGATAGAGAGAATGATCATTTTGGAGTAGTCTGCCAACAGTGTTCTGATCTTTAAGTAAATTTTAGGTAATTAGAGATACACTAACATATGGGATTATTATAAATGTGATGCCTTTAATCATTAGAATACTATTTGACAGTATTTACTTTTGAAGTTTTCCAAAAGTATTTTCTCCTGAAGGTTCTTCAATAGTAGTATCAATTTGGGACCAACAGTGTGTTGTAGAATCACTAATAAAGTTAATTTTTCCATTATGCCTTTGAGAGAATACCATCTAAAAAATCACACCATAGGACTTCACTTCTTGGAAATAGACATACCTTTTCCAATTTCTCCCTCTAAGAACAACTAAAAGCTAATTATACACACGAAACAAATTCTGAAAAGTGGAGAAAAGAAGGAAGACTGGCTAGGAACCTCAGAACCCAAAGAATAAAACAACAGTATGTCCCCTGGGTTTTCTTTCACCTCATATATATATCCCAGACTTTGAGACGAAGAAGCAGCAACCCAGACTGGCCAACAGGCAAAGACAAGAGAAACCTCAGCGAAGTTTGCTGTCTCTAGCTAAACTCATTAAGACTGTGTGGTATTGGTAAAGGGATAACAGATAAATCAATGGAACAGACTAGCTAAAGGACCAGAAAAAGGGCAGCCTAGTAAGAACACTTTTAGACAATAACTCCTCTACTCTAGCAGAATACCATAGAAAAAACTGTGGCCCCACTCCCACCCATGACAATAAAGACTGAGTGGGTAGCCTAGACTGCTGTTCTCACCACTGTAATGAGGTGCCCCAACCCACCCGGCAGTGTGAGATCAGAGAAGCCTGGGTAGGGAGCCGGAACTTTCATCCCTGCTGAGTGGCCATGAAGCATCCCTCTGAGGAAATGTTGGTGGAGACCTTGTGAAGATGCGGGATTCCCCATCTGTCAGTAACAGGGCACCTCTCCCCATCCCTCTCCCCTGCTGTGGTTATGAAGGTGGAGGCCTAGTGTGAGACTTTCAGCACAGCCCAGAGGCAGTGAGACGCCACCTCATGGTGTCAATGGGGAACAAACAGAGAGACCAAAGAAGAAATTCCTACCCCTCCCAGCCAGGGTAGCATCAGAGGAGAGCCAGAGGGAAGACAGAACCTCACCTCTAGCCAGGATTACCAAGTAGCCCCTCCACTTTGGGTGTCAACAGAAGTCAGCTGCGGTACCTGGATTTCTACCCCTGCCCATCTGTAACAAACTGGCACCCCTCATTACCCCGGCTGAAGAGGTGTCAGAGGACACCAGCTAAAATAAGTTTAAGTAAGATCAAAAGTATTCTACCATCATACCCTAAATGTTAGTAAATTTTAGGTGATTAGAGATACATGAACATATGGGATTAGTATAAATAAGATGCCTTTAATCATAAGAATACTATTTGGTTTTAATTAACATTACTTGTCATACCAAGATACAGTAAAACCACAATTTGAATAAAAAATGTCAACCTATAGACACCAACACTGAGATGACAGACATGTTTGAGTTCTCTGACAAGGATTTTAAAGCAGATGCCATAAACATATTTCAGTGTGTAATTATGAAGACACTTTAAGTAAATGAAAAAATAGAAATCCTCATCAAATACTTTCTATTCTTTTCTTTTTTGATAAGACTTTCTATTTGTTCTGGAAATAAATAGAAGAGATGAAGAAGAACCAAATGGACATTTTAGAACTTAATAATACAAAAAGTGAAATCTCAACAGAAGTTAGAATGAAGCAGCTACCCAATCTGGAAAGCAGAAAACAGTCTGGGAAAGAAATAAAGAGCCTAAAGGATCTGAGGGATTATAGCAAAAGATCTACCATTGGTGTCATTGGAGTCCTGGAGGGGTAGGAGAACAACAGCAGGGAACTGAAAAAGTACTTGAAGAAATAATGTCTAAAACATTTTAAATACAGCAAAAGACACAAACAATATAATGAATGGAATTGCTCTACCCAATTTCATGACATAATATGTTGTTATAATCATCAAGACTGTGTGGTATTGGTAAAGGGATAACACACAAATCAATGGAACAGACTAGAGAACCCAGAAATGTATCCAAACAACTATGTTCAACTAATTTCTGACAAAGGCACACAAGCAATTTGTTGAAGGAAAGATAGAGTTTTAAACAAGTGGTTCTCGGTCAGTTGGCTATTCATCAGCAAAAAATTAAATCTGTATCTAACCGTCACACTATATATAAAAATTAATTCAACATGGATCAAAGACTTAAAGGTAAAATATAAAGTTATGAGATGTAGGACTAGGCAAAGAATTCTTAAATTCAACACCAAAAGGACAATCCATAAAAAAGTTGATAAATTGTACTTCATTGAAAATGCACTGTGAAAGGATTAAAGAAGATTGAAAGGTGAAGATTGAAATACAAGCTACAGACTGGAAGAAAATATTTGCAAACCATATATCTGACAAAGGACTAGTGCCTAGAATATATAAAGGCTTCTCAACACTCAACAGCAAAAAAACGCAAACAAGCAAACAATTCCATAGTTACAAAACAATGAGTATTGGGTGAAAGCCACACAAAAGAAACAGAGCAAAATAGTGTCTTCCATGTTTGGTAAATCCATTGGGACTTAAAACTTAATTTCTTCCTGAATCATCAGTGTGTTTCTAAAGTTTATTTGAAGTTTTTCCTTTTAGATCACCATGTATGAAATTTAATTTTCTGTCTTCTCAACCTGTTATGGAATATCTGACATGTGATGACACATTATTTTCTTAAGAGTTAAGACAAGAGTTCCTCAGGGATGCTTGTATGTATCAACCTCGGAAAGTTTTTTATTACTGTGTAGTTTTAAGGTGATCACAGATAAAATGATTATTTTACATTTGTATGTCTATGAAATCCTTGTGTTAATCAGGGATATCAGTTACTAAATATACTACAGAAGAAAATACTTGGTTTCTTAAATAAGATTTTTCTTTTTTTTTTTTTTTTTACAGAATAAGAACTCATTCTAGAAATGAGTTGGATTTTTCTGGCAAAAAATGTATCACTAAATGATTTCTCCATGTTTTAAATCACTGACATTTTTATCCTTCCTGATGAAAATGAATTGTACAGGTCTGTTAAATACGCTGACCAAACTTCAGGAAAGTTGAGAACTTGACATTTTTTGCCACCTATTTTGCCCAAATTGAATTGGATATTCCTTTATGCTCTAAAAAAATCTCAATGTGAACCAGTGTAAAATCTACCTATCATCTCACTTATTATATTTTTTCTTGGGCTCTTTAAAAATTATGTAAGGAAATTTCACAGAGCAAACAACATAAAGTTTGTCTGGTGGAACAGCTAAAATCACACTGCTTCTTTTGTTATGTTATTCTTTATCCTGGAACTTTATATGGGGTCATTTATTAGCACACACTTTCCCTCTTTCTCATATTCACACTTAACAATGTTAGACTCCTTTCAATACCAGCTTTATTAGACATATGGACTTATGTAGAAATACGCACAAAATGTGTCCAAACATTTCCAAATGTTACTTCTCTATACCCTATTTAAATAATGAAAGTTTTATGCTCTTGTACACTCATGGAATATCCATGTTATATAGCAGAAGAATCCATTTGTTAAAATTGACATGACGTTAGGGAAAGTCTTATAACCTGGAAAAAATCTCAAAAATGGTATCTTTATTTTAGATCTGTTTACTATTCATTTAAAAGAGAGACAGAAACATGAACTACTGCCTTGGCACACATGAAGGACTAATTAGTATCTCTTACTTTTACCCAAATGCCTGAGGCCACACAGGAAAGAAAACAAAAAATTATCAGGGAACCTATGTTTCAGTTATGCCTCTCCCACTTGCCTGAGACTGTTAGTGATTAAGTAAACCTTTGTGTTTCAATTTCTCTATCTTGTAAAGTCCTGATAATATATGCTCCGCTTATTTCCTACAGATTTAAAATAAATCAGTGTTTATTACATAGTTGGCATTATTCCGAGTACTTTACATGCACGGAGGAATAAAATTATAATGACTTACTGTGCTTTTCAGTTCCAGTGTTTCTAGCTCCCTCTGTCTTTTCCCCACCCACTTCTCAAATTTAGGGATGCGTAGAGGCAAGACGTTTTATACTTACTGCCCTTGGGGTAGAGTTCTTACAGTAGTAATACAAGGAATCTACTGAGCATACTTGTTGCTGTTGTTTTAAAGTAGACTTTTGAGCCTCAAGGTCAAGTCCATGTCATTGAGACAAAACTTTTTCGAGTTTTCACATGTATCTATTGAATAGCAAGAGCCAAGTTTCCCTGTCTAAACAATAAACAGAGAATATATAGTAAGAGCTGGGTTTTTTCCTCCCCAGCCACCTAGATTGTATTTAAAATTCCACAGGTTGGGAAGAAGACGAGAAATTACAGAGGGAAGAGTAGAGTGAGGTTCTCTGTACAGGGACACTGGATGGCCCTGGTGCCATCTCCAGAGAGCCATTGGTTGAGATAATCTAAACAGAGCTGTGCACTCCGCTTTCTCGGAAAAGTGAGCAAGCAGGGTGTGAGCTTTTCTTGATGTGTGCCAGCCGGTGGTAGCAGCAGAAGTGTAGAGATGCTAGCATGACTTGCTGAGGCAGAAAAGGCTTGAGGAAATTTACTGAGTCTCTGCACTCTTGAAGATCATCTGTGTTTCTTTTTTTTTTTTTTTTTTTTTTTGAGAGGGAGTCTCGCTCTCTCATCCAGGCTGGAGTGCAGTGGCGCGATCTCGGCTCACTGCAAGCTCCACCTCCCGGGTTCACACCATTCTCCTGCCTCAGCCTCTCCGAGTAGCTGGGACTACAGGCGCCCGCCACCACGCCCAGCTAATTTTTTTCTACTTTTAGTAGAGACGGGATTTCACCGTGGTCTCGATCTCCTGACCTCGTGATCCGCCCGCCTCGACCTCCCAAAGAGCTGGGATTACGAGCGTGAGCCACCGCGCCCGGCCATCATCTGTGTTTCTTACAAGCCCACAAGACTAGGGATAGCCGAAAATGAAGCCATGTATCTGAGATCCTTGAGAGTGAAGTCAAGGAAAATAGAGACTGTGTTGACTAGCAATTGGAGAATTCCAGAAAAGTAGACATCTAAACAAATGACAGTGTGGTTGGCTGACCTCCTCCAAGGACCAGAAAGTGCAGAAATTCACACAGGGCAATATGGAACAGATGCCAGGAGCAGGTGTTCTCTCTCTGCACCACGATGTGTAAATTCCTCATGGCTAAGATGCTACTTGGTTAAATTTAAAGTCTGAAATGACAAAATTTTTCCATAGTTGACCAACATTATTTTTTCATCAGGTATATATTACCTAAAAAGAGAGATAAAATCACATTATAGACAAAAATTACATTATTTATTAAAAATGTTTCATTTTTTGCATTACTGAATAAATGGGATGAAATTCATGCCAATCTCACACACATGATTTTAACACCCACAATAGTTATGTGAAGAAATGATTATTATTATTGTTCTCCTTTTTACGTAGGGAATTGTAGGCTTTGGATAAGAAACTTGCCCAAGATCACATCGACGATATAGGGCAAAACTGGGAACCAAACAAAGTATGCCTGACTGGGGAGACCTAATTCTTAATGAAAAGAAATAATGAATGTGGTAGAATTTGCAAATAATGTGCTACAACAGAAGTTCATCTTACATACTTATTGCAAAATTATTTTTGTAGTCTGCATATCAAAGTATATAATCAACAGAGTGAGAAGACAAAAGACAATCTACAGTGTATTAGTTTGCTGGGGCTGCCATAACAAAAAAAACACAGACTGGTGTCTTAAATAACAGAAATTTGTCTTCCCACAATTCTGGAAGCTGGAAGTCCAAGATCAAGGTGTCACTAGATTAGGTATCTTTTGAGGCTTTGGCACATGGCCGTCTTCTTGCTTGCTGTGTACTCAAATAATCTTTCCTCGGTGTGCATGCATATCTGTGCCCTAACTTTCTCTTCTAAACTGACACCAGTCAAATTGGATTAGGATCTATCCATATGATTTCATTTTACCTTAATTACTTCTTGAAAGGCTTTACCTTCAAACACACATTTTGAGGTAGGGGGAGTTAGGACTTCAACACATCAATTCAGGGGGACACAATTTAGTCCATCACGTGTGGTGTAAGAGAAAACACTTGCAAAACATATCTCTGATACAAATCTAATATCCAGAAAACAGATAGAACTCCTGCACTAAATAACAATAAAATATAGGCTGAAGACTTGAATAGACATTTTGCCAAAGAAGATATAAAAATGGTAAAGAAGCATATGAAAAGATGCTCAGCATCACTCATCATTAGGGAAATGCAAGTCAAAACCACAATGAGATATCACCTCACACCCATTAGGAGAGTTTTTATTTAAAAACAAAAAACAGAAAATGACAAGTGTTGGTGAGGATGTGGAGAAATTAGAATCCTTGTACATTATTGGTAGGAATGGAATACGGTGCAGCACTTTGAATAACAGTATGGCGTTTCCTCGAAAATTCAAAATAGAATTACCATATGATGCAGCAACTCTGCTTTTAAATACATATCCGAAGGAATTGAAAGCAAGATCCCAAGGAAATATTGGAACATCAGTGTTCATTACAGCATTATACACTATAGCCAAGAGGTGGAAGCAGCCAAGGGTCCATCAGTGGTAAATGGATAAACAACACTGTATGTGGAATACACATACAATGGAATATTATTCTGCCTTAACAAAAAAGAAATTCTGACACATACTACATGAATGAACCTTGAGGACATTATGCTAAATGAAATAAGCCAGTGACAAAAGGACAAATACTACATGATTTTATTTACATGATCCATCTAGAGTAGTTGACTCCATAGAGACAGAAAGTAGAATGGCAGTTGCCAGGGGCTGGGAGTTGGGGGCGGGGTGGGAGGGGAGAAAATAAGGTGCTATGGTTTAATGGATGTGGAGTTTCAACTTTATAAGATGAAATGTTCTGGAGATTGGTTGCACAATAATGTGAATAGACTTTAATGCTACTGAACTGTACATTTTAAAATAATACATAAATTTCATGCAATATACACTTTATGCAATTTAAAAAAATATGTTTTCGAAGATTTGCTTAACATTTGACTCCAGGACATAAAATGAAAGACGATTTCTTTTACAAAAAGTATTTTTAAGCCAGCCACAGTGGCTCACACCTGTAATGCTAGCACTTTGGGAGGCCGAGGCGGGCAGATCACTTGAGCCCAGGAGCTTGAGACCAGACTGGCCAACATGGCAAAACCTCGTCTCTACTGAAAATACAAAGATTAGCTGGGCATGATGGCACTCGCCAGTAATCTCAGCTACTGAGAAGGCTGAGGCACAAGAATTGCTTGAACCGGGGAGGCGGCAGATATCCACTGCGCTCCAGCCTGGGCGACAGAGCGGACCCTGTCAAAAAAAAAATTATAAATATATAATAGGTTCAATAAACATATAGGATTCACTCTACAGAAATCTTGAGTTGTAATGTGTAATTTAGATTACATTATAGGTAATGTTTCATTACTTCTTCATGTCTATAATTATAAATCGATATATATGCATTTACAAAAAAAGGATCCATTTCAACTATCAATATCCTTTGTTCTATTTCCCCCACTTATGGAATGTCTGAAAATAAATATATCATCATATTTTATAGCTATCCACTTTCAGGAGATATTTTTTACATATTTTTAGTGCCTAACTACTCAGGTACCATCACCCATGTTACCACTTGGTTTCAAAATGCACATGAATTTCACCTTTACAAAATTAGATGTAGTTCAGAGCCAAATAAAAAATTCATTTCTGGAAATGAATAATTGTATATGGATGCTGTCAAGATAGTCTTGGCTTATGCGCCAATTAACAAACTTCCCCCAAATCTCTGTTCGCTTCATACAGCAAAAGAAGATTTCTAAATCTACTCTGAGTCAGGACAACGGCCACCTGCTATATTCTTTGGCCTTTTGATTTCAGCATGAGGCCTCCTCAGTAGTTAATCTTGAATGAAGAGTGTATTATTATTATTATTTTGAGACAGAGTATCGCCCAGGCTGAAGTACAGTGGTGCAATCTTGGCTCACTGCAACCTCCGCCTCCCGGGTTCAAGCGATTCTCCTGTCAGCCTCTGGAGTAGCTGAGATTACAGGAGCGCGCCACCATGCCTGGCTAATTTTTGTAGTTTTAGTAGAAACAGGGTTTCACCACGTTGGCCAGGCTGGTCTCAAACTCCTGAACTCGGTGATCCATCCACCTCGGCTTCCCAAAGTGCTGGGATTACAGGCATGAGCCACTGTGCCCAGCCAAGAGTATATTATTTTGCTAGCATTGATATAAAATATGCCACAAACTAAGTGGTGTAAAGCAACAGAAATGTATGGTCTCACAGTTCTGGAAGCCAGAGGTCTAAAATCAAGGTGCGGGCAGAGCTCTCTCTCAATTCTCTTAGGAGGAATCTGTTCTATGCTTTTCTCTTGAGCTTCTAGCACCGCTGGTGGTGCTTGACAATCCCTGTCTTGCACCTGTGTGACTCCAGCCTCTGCCTGTGCGTCGCCTGGTGCTCTCTCCTGGTGTGTATTCGCATCGTCTTCTCAGAAGGACCCCAGTCACGTTGGCTGGGGGGCCCACCATCCTCCAGTGTGACCTCATTGTCGTCTACCTAATTACATCTGCAAGAACACTATTCCCAAATGGGTCACCTTCTGAGGTACTGGCGGTTAGGACTTCAATATATTTTGGGAGGTATACAACCAAACTTACAACAAAGGAGAAGAAAGTAAGGGGGAATCACACTGTGACCCTTCAATGCTTTGGTCAAAAGGTGGCACAAGTTGCTTCTGCTCTCAATCCCTTGGCCAGAAGCAGTCACATGGCCCCACTTGACTACAAGTGAGTGAAGACACATCATTCCCATGTGCCCAGAAACTGACAAGCATAAAGCCTAATGGTTTGGATTCATAACATGTGGCTGATCTTCTGGGAGATGTCATCTGCCTCTCTTACTGTGTGGCTTTAAAACATGTCTGCAAATTCTCAGACAATCCTCTCACACAAGGTGGCATCTAAATGTCTTTGAATATGGACATGGCTTTGTGACCCACTTTTATTAGAATGTCGTGAGGCTCGGTTAGAAACAAAGCTGCTGTGGGGTACACGTCTTGGCAGCCCTGAGGGGGCACCTAAGAAGCCCTGCTCTCCTGAAGCCGCCGTGCTGGAAAGACCATGTGGCAAGGCCACAGAGAAATAGAGAGATGATGGAGCCCCACTGACGTTAGAAAGTAGCTATTTTAATATTCCCAGAGCCATCCTCCCACAGAGGTGAGAGAATGAGCCCTCGTATAATTCTAGCCATCAGTCTTGAAGTCCCCCAGTCACAGCTGAGGCCTCATGGGGCTGTGCTGTGCTCTGCTGGAATTCCTGACTCACAGAATCTGTGAGCGGAATAAATGCCACTAAGTGTTGGGGCGATTTGTTGTATTTCCATGGTAATGGGCACCATGCTATTTATATATCTCTGGCAGGATCAGTATCTTGAGAAGAGGGGTAGGTGCAGAGGCAGATGTGTCTCTCGTCTTTTCCATGTGAAAGGAGGAGTGGCATATTCTGGAAAGAGCTGAAAGCAAGAGGCTTACTTCCTGGTATTGCCTAAAAGAATTTAAAAACTATTCAGAAAGTAAATATATTATTTTTAAATATCCCTTCTGAAGATATCCCAGACCTTCTCTTTTCTTTTTTTCATTTTCAAAAATCTTTATTCACTTTTTAATTGATATTTAATAGATATACTTTCAGGGTACACGTGATAATTCGATACATTCATATAATGTATAAAGATCAAATCAGTGTTACTGGGCTATCCATCACCCTAAATATTTATCTTTTCTTTATTCTAGGAACATTCGAATTATTCTCTTTTAGTTATTTTGAAAGGTATAATAGGTTACTGTAAACTATGGTCACCCTACTAATCTTATTTCTTCTAACTGTATATTTGTACCCATTGAGCAATCTACCTGTCTCTTTTGTAAACAGCCTTTATTAATAGAAAACTGTACATATAAATAAATCCACTTTTTCAACATGGAAAATTGATCTCATCTTCTCATATTCTGATTTCAGGAGAAATCACCCTTCTTATTTATCTACTTAAAAATTTTACTAAGTTGTCTCTTTGTGCATTTATCACTTCAAAAAATTACAGTATTAACAGTGATTATCTCTTGATGATAGAATTAAGTGAATTTAAAATTTTAGTCCTAAATTCATTTATTTTCTGAACATTGTATAAAGAATTTATATTCTTTTTATAACCTAGTTTAAAGTGAAAATAGTTTTTGAGAAATATGACATGAGATATCAATTGATTGAGAAGGAATGGAATAGGCACCACAAGAGGGCTAATGGCACCAGGAAAGTTTAGTGTTAGGAAAAGAAAAGAAATATTTGGGAAAAGTAGAGGGTCCAGTCCAAACTTATGAAAAACAAGACAGTGGTAGAAAATGCTACTGGGATTTTTGTGGAGTTCTTTGTAAGCTAGAAGGAAGATTCTGCTTCTGATATAGAATTCAAGATTGTAAATTAAATGTTTAGGTAAATAATATAATCAGAATAGTGTTTTAGGAAGATGATTGTATTCACAGTGCTTCATTTGAAATATAGTGAAAAATGGGGGAGAAGGGGATTGACAAAATAATGCACAGTTGCTTACTTCCTACTTCGAAGAATAAAAGATGTTTGATGATGGACACAAGCTGATCTGAGAGTCAAGGAAGCTTTACAGAGGGTAAAGAAGAAAACTCCTATAATAAGTAAGTCTGGCTGTACTGTATTCTTCCTGAACAAAAGAACCATGTGTTTCTTTGTAGACTCTCTAGAAATAAACAAAGGAGTTAGTTTCTACTGATTAGGTCCTTCTTTAATAAAGTCCCCACCCAATAAACTAGTTTTAAGAACTAGTAGGGGCGGGTCGCCGTGGCTCACGCCTGTAATCCCAGCACTTTGGAAGGCCAAGGCAGGCAGATCACGAGGTCAGTAATTCAAGACCAGCCTGACCAACATGGTGAAAACCCGTCTCTACTAAAAATACAAAACTTAGCTGGGTGAGGTGGCACACACCTGTAGTCCCAGCTACTTGGGAGGCTGAGGCAGGAGAATCACTTGAACCCGGGAGGTGGAGGTTGCAGTGAGCTGAGGTTGTACCACTGCACTCCATCCTGGGCAACAGAGCGAGAGCAAGACTCCGTCCCCCCCCAAAAAAAAAAAATGGTTAATATGAAAAAGTATTACTAGTTCTTTTTTTGTTGTTTTTTGTTTTTTGTTTTTTGAGATGGAGTCTCGCTCTGTAGCCCAGGCTGGAGTGCAGTGGTGTGATCTTGGCTCACTGCAACCTCCGCCTTCCAGGTTCAAGTGATTCTCCTGCCTCAGCCCCCTGAGTGGCTGGGACTGCAGGCGCTCAGCACCACGCCCAGATAATTTTTTTGTATTTTTAGTAGAGATGGAGTTACACTCTGTTGGCTAGGATGGTCTCCATCTCCTGACCTTGTGATCCACCCACCTCGCCCTCCCAAAGTGCTGGGATTACAGGCGTGAGCCACTGCGCCCAGCCTCATATTAACTTTTTAACTATTATTTTTGTGATTGTCACTTTGGATTAATAGTGATTAGGCAACTGAAATATAGCTCTTAGCCCAACAGAAGCGTTATATTGCTTCAATTCTTTTACTGGAAACACATTGGGCAATTCAAAGAAATGAGCAAAGAATCAAATAGAAGTTGGAAAAAATATCCAAACAAGAAAACAATTTGCATTACCTCCTGACAGTTAGTTTTAAACCTTGTCTTACTGAAAGTGTGACTCTTCAATCTATAAACTGACCACTTCCTTATTTAAAATCAGAAGTTGAATATTTGAATTCATCTTCATTTCCAAAAGTTAAAAAATTTCCAAGAGTTTAGATAATTTTTCTTTAATTGAAGAATAAAGTTGTAGAGTTCTCCTCAGTAATATACTTCCAAAATCCTTTATCCTCTCAGCTTTTGTTTTTTTCTTTCCAAACTCCAGTGACAGAAAACAGAAACCAGCTCTGTACTTCCAAATTTCTGGAATAGTTGCAGATGAGTCAATATAAATGCCAATTTTCTGGTCTGGTCTAAAGTGAATATTTTGGTGATAGTTTTGATAGTTTTTGATACCTGGTGCTTTTGAATCCAGTTACAGGAAAAATGCAGCAATTTCTCACTTTTGTTTTTATGGAGAAAAAACACTCAAGCAAGTCATGTTTTTCTAAGTTGTTGTGGTTTTTTTTTTTCAGTATCAGAGAAAAAACAAAAAACATCTGTTTTCCTTCAAGTCTTTGTGACTTTCCATGTCCATTCCTCAGTTATTACCAACTGAATATAAAGTGGGTGATTTTTTTGGGATGCTTTCTGAAGAAGAACAGGAATAAATAAACTTGGGAATCTGATATTTCTGAACCATAAGATCTGCACTTTGGATTGGCAAGGAATTCTCAGCTCCTGAGAAACCAAACTATGACCTAGGTTAACTTGCTATTTGAATCTGGTTTGCACTCACCCCATGGCATCAAGCCGTCTCCATGCATGTGATGGTGGAAACATTTGCAAGATGTGGCACTGACAGCAAAGGTAGCATTATGACCTCAGGGGTCTGTGTAAGACTTGGGGCTTGGTCTGCAGTAGGAGACAATTATTCTGCAATCTTCCTGGTCCTGCCATTAATTTATTTAAGGTCCTGGAAGAACTACTTAAATTGGTCTCAAGTTCCATCAGCAAGATGGGAGTAAGTATACCTATCAATCTCAAGGGCATTGCCTGAATCATGACAAAAATAGATATTGGTAACTTACTTTACAAATCATTAGAGAGAAATATAACTAATACTATAGTCAACTCTTCTGAAAACTAAGATTGTAATAGAATTAATAGGACATTTCCGGGACTTACAGGCATTATATTTGAAATCAAATTTTCCAGATGTTTATTTTTTCTCTTATTCATATCAAATTCTGCCGGTAAACATGCATTGATATTAACTAGTATAGCCCAAATGTGTAACTATCATTATACCCAAAATTAATCTGAAATATTTGTCTGCTGATAGTTTATTGCTCTGCCTTCATTTAGTGTTACAGATGCAAAGGTGGACACATAGTGGATGCTTCATAAAGGATACTGATAAAAGAAAATACACTAAGTACCTGAGGTGATAGAGGTTGAAGTGCAACACTGTGCTTATTGCCCAGCTGCAGCTTTATACAGGAGCGGCATGCAGGGCTGGGGAATTACTTTTGAGTGCCCACTATGTACAATGCATAGCACTAGATATCCTTTAATGTACTAGCTCATTTAATTCTCATAAAAACCCTTTAGAATGTGAATTATTTGTTCCTTTTTTCCAAATGGTAGAACTTGAGGTTCATTGTGATGAATGAATGTGTGTGTAATCACAGCGTTGGTTAGAGGCAGAAGTAGAAGTCAAAGTTCTCTCTGACTCTAAAACTTAGACCCAGCTGATAGGCCACTTTCACTTCCTAAGAGCCGAAACTGGCCATCTAAGTAGGAAGGAATGAAGGTCAATTAGTGGATTTTGTTTGTAGTTTTTACAGTGTGGCTCCATTGATGATAACAAGTTATCTGTTAGGCAGAATTCTAAGATGACCCATGACCTTCTTCCGCTGGATCTTCCTCCTTTGATTGTGTTATATTACGAGGCATGAAGAGTTTGCAGATGTTGGGATTACTGATCAATTGACCTTAAAATAGGGAGATAATCTCGGTGGGTTTAACCTAATCACATGAAACTTTTACAATTTTCTCCAGCTGCTTGCAGAAGAGTAAGTCAGAAATAATCTAAGCATGGAAAGAATTCTACGTGAGGGAAATTAATCACTGCTGATATGAAAGCTGAAACAGATGGCTTCAGGGATGAGAGTGGTGCTAGGGGCTGCAAGGGGCCCCTGGTTAACCTCCAGCAAGACAACAGGTACTCAGCCCTACAACAGCCAGGAACTCAATGCTGCCCATACCGTGAATGAGTTTTGAGGCAGATTTTTCCCAAGAACCTCTAGAGAAGAGTCCAGGCCAGCCAACATCATTAGTTCAACCTTGTAAGGCTTTGAGCAGAATTGGCTTTCTGGACTTCTGATCTATAGGAAGGCAGGCTAATAAATGTGTGCTGTTTTAAGCTGCTAAATTTCTATAATTTGTTTTGCAGCAATTGGGTTACTGGTCAAATTAACATTGTTTGCACTTACACATACTAGTATTGTTCTTGACACAGTTCTGAATTATGAGTTTGGTTGCCTACTGGAGTAATTGGATCAATGTATTACTTTTCTTTAGTATGAGAGTTCCTCCACTGGAAGACTTGTTCTTTATTTGAGCATGTTGACGTGTGCCAAATCAGAGTAATGCATTGATTCTGTCAACTTTTAGTTCTTTAAAGATTACTTCTTTTAAAAGAGGATAGAGTTTGGTCTAAAATGTAATATTTTCTATATGTTCAAAAAGTGGACCATGTTTTTCATAGGAGATGCAAAGGCCTACCTGGTAGTGGAATGCTGTCTACAAAATGAATATGTCTGTGTTTGTGAAGGAAAGAAGTTATTGCAGAAAAAGTGTCTTGTGTACTGTTAAGAATTAAAAAGGCTTTGAATCCACTGGAATATCTGGCAACTTTGCTATAAAGTCTTGTTTTCATTAAAATGGTTTGGGCTGAACCTTTCTTTGATAATTTAAAATTCCTTTTCACTCTCCCTCCTCCTTTCTGCCTCTAACTCCCATGCTTAAAACATCACTGGTATTTTGGCAAATCAGGCTAAGTTAAAAACAAACTACTTGCTTACATATTCTCCAGCATCTGTCTAGCAGTCACACAAGAGTGCGCTGGCGCTTTCTTCCTGCTGCTCTTGTGTACATGTTTCCTGTTGCCCTTATTACTCACTGGCCTCATTATCCCTATCCAGGAATTCTATATTCCATGGAAAGCCTCATTGCTGAAATGGCCTAGACACGTAAACAATAGCATCTGTAATGTCCGTGTCTATTCACTTCTCTGTTTCTTTCTTTCTTTCTTTCTTCTTTCTTTCTTTCTTCTTCTTTCTTTCTTCTTTCTTCTTCTTTCTTCTTTCTTTCTTTCCTTCTTCTTTCTTCTTTCTTTCTTTCTTTTTTCTTTCTTTTTTTTTGAGATGGAGTCTCGCTCTGTCACCCAGGCTGGAGTGCAGTGGCACCATCTCAGCTCACTGTAAGCTCCGCCTCCCAGGTTCAGGCCATTCTCCTGCCTCAGCCTCCCGAGTAGCTGGGACTACAGGTGCCCGCCACCACACCCGGCTAATTTTTTGTATTTTTAGTAGAGACGGGGTTTCACCGTGTTAGCCGGGACAGTCTCAATCTCTTCACCTCGTGATCCACCCACCTCGGCCTCCCAAAGTGCTGGGATTACAGGCATGAGTCACCGCACCTGGCCACTTCTCTGTTTCTTCAGTCGTTTCTTCCTTTACTCTTATATTCTTTGATCTAGCCTTGTTTTGGTTACCAGTGTTATGTAACCAACTATTATTTACCTAGTACTGTAAAATTGCAACAGTTTTGTTACACTCATTGATTCTGTGTGTTAGGAATTCTGGTAGGGCACAGCAGAGATGGCTTATGTCTGCCCCATAATGTCTGTGGCCTCAGCTGAGGGTGATTCAAATATCTGAGGGTTGGAATAACCTGAGGGCTTCTTCACTCAGCAACCCATCTGGTGCCCTGGTACCTGAGTTGATGTGACTCAAAAGCTGGACTAAGGGCCAGGCATGCTGTCTCATGCCTGTAATCCCAGCACTTTGGGAGGTAGAGGCAGGTGGATCACCTGAAGTCAGGAGTTCGAGACCAGCCTGGCCAACATGGTGAAACCCCATCTCTACTAAAAACATAAAAATTAGTGCTTGGTGGCATGCGCCTGTAGTCCCAGCTGCTCAGGAGGCTGAGGCAAGCGACTCACTTGAACCTGGGAAGTGGAGGTTGCAGTGAGCCAAGATCACACCACTGCACTCTAGCTGGGCTAAGCTCTAAAGCCATTAAGAACCCTAGAATAGTTACACCCAGGACTGTGAGTACGCCCAGCCTGGGTGACAGAGTGAAACTCCGTCTCAAAAAAAAAAAACAGAACAAAAACAAAGGCTGGACTCAGCTGGAAATGTTGACTGGAACTGGGTTAGGATATTTACCCATTGGACAGGCTGCAGGTAGGTGTTCCACAATTATGGCTAGGTTCCAGGCTACTTCTGAACCCGCCCAGAACTGTAGCTAGGTTCTGTGAGAAACATACCAAGGGGCGATGTCCAAAGAGTGAGGGTCTCAAACATCCTGACCATAAATGCATTATGATACTTATGATCTGGTATTAAAGGTCACATAGCAGCACTTCCATGTGTGGTTGTACTCTATTAGTTGAAACAACTACAAGTCCACACAGGTGCAAAAGGAGGAGACATAGGTTACACTTTTTGAGGGGAGAGTAGCAAGGCACATTTTAGAGAAATATTTTGAATGGGATCTATTTGGTGGCCATCTTTAGAAAATGCAGCATGCCACAATCTGCCCTAGGACTACAACAATTTGTATCCCACTGACATGCAAAATAAAAACACCCTCTCCCAAGACCCCCAAAAGTCTCCATTTTGACCTTCATTTCAGACTCAAGGTCCAGAATCTTATCATCTAAATTGGGTGATATGGGGCTGGGTGTGCCGACTCATGCCTGTAATCCCAGCACTTTAGGAGGTCCAGGCAGGAGGATCACCTAAGCTCAGGAGTTTGAAACCATCCTGGGCAGCTTAATGAGACCTCGTCTCTGCAAAAAACAAACAAACAAAAACAAACCTAGGTGAGCATGGCGGCATGCCTATGGTCCCAACTACTCAGGAGGCTGAGGTGGCAGGTCACTTGAGCCTGGGAGGTCTAGGCTGCAGTGAGCTGTGATTGCTCCACCATACTCCAGCCTGAGTGACAGAGTGAGACCCCATCTCAATCAATCAAATGGGTGATATGTAAATAAGACACCTCGCATGAAGTTCCCCAAGTATTTCTTGCAATTTGACCTGTAAATGTAAGAGAGAGGTTATCTTTCTCCAAAACACCAAACATAGAATAGTCAAACCAATATAGAATAACCACTGCTATTCAAAAATGGAATGACTGTTTCATAGCAATTCTGAAATCCAGCAGGGAACATGTTACCAGTTCCTTGATAAGGCTTAGATCCACAACCTGAGAGTTCTTCCCTGCAGCTCTTATATTCATCCTAGGTTCTTTCTTTCACCCCGAGTCATTTTTCCTCTTTATAAGGAGTAGTCCATATCTACAGCTAAGCAGATTTGTATTTGTCTGTTTCTTTATTTTTTAAATCATGTATCTTGCCAATAAAAGTTTTGGAGTTCAAAAGCCTTTTTTCATTTGATACTGTCTCTGTCCCTTTTATTCCCATCTGATATAATTTCTTTAAAAATGTTGTGGGTTTGTTGTATGTCAATTTTTACGTCTAACATTTTGAGAGGGAGTCTCACTCTGTCGCCCAGGCTGGAGTGCAGAGCCAATCTTGGCTCATTGCAACCTCCACTTCTGGGTTCGAGAAATTCTCCTGCCTCAGTCTCCCAAGTAGCTGGGATTACAGGTGCACGTCACCAGGCCCAGCTAATTTTTGTATTTTTAGTAGAGACAGGGTTTCACCATTTTGGCCAGGCTGGTCTCGGATTGCTCACCTCAGGTGATCTGCCCACCTCGGCCTCCCAAAGTGCTGGGATTACAGGCGTGAGCCACCGCACCCGACCTGGAATAACATTCTTAAGACCTTTAGAAGCCTTAATATTTTTCTTAACAGAGACACACCCTGAAGATGGTTTGAAAGCTTTTGGTCCATCTCAATGTGTCTACAGGGCACAAACATAAATTTTTCCGAGGTCTGCATAAAGGGTTTTGTAGTCACATCTAAGATTTCATCTTGATTCCAAGACAATGTTTTTCTGCTAGCTCTCTGGATTTAATATTTGATTCAATGACTTTCTTAATTGAGAAGCCTTTTCTCTCTGGAAAGACTCTCCTAAACCCTTGATAGTTGTTCTTGAAAAGGAAGAGTTTATTTTTTAGTTAATTTCTCTCTGCTCTCACATTCTACTATAGCTGGATAGAAGAAGCCATAATGCACCTTCCACTCCTCTTCCAAAAACCTCCTTACCTTGATTAAGGTCATTAGCATATTTCTTATTTTCCGTATTACTGGTGGTAACTGTGTTGACAAGCTTTCTACCATTATATATACAAGTTTCCTTCCTCTAGCTTCCAATAACAATCTCCTCAGTCTCTTTCACGCTTACACTGACTCCTTTTTTGAGGGCTGTGTTACTTTTCTGTGGAAGCTACAATGAAGTACCACAAGCTGGATAGTTTAAACCAACAGAAATTTATTATCTCACAGTTCCGGAGGACAGGTCAAAAATCAGTTTCATTGGGGAAAGTCAAGATATTGGCAGGGCCATGCTCCCTCTGAAAATTCTTTTTTTTTTTTTTTTTTTTGAGATGGAATTTCACTCTCGTCACCCAGGCTGGAGTGCAATGGCGAGATCTCGGCTCACTGCAACCTCCGCCTCCTGAGTTCAAGCAATTCTCATGCCTCAGCCTCCTGAGTAGCTGGAATTACAGACACCCACCAGCACACCCGGCTAATTTTTTTTTATTTTTAGTAGAGATGGGTTTTCACTATGTTGGCCAGGCTGATCTTGAACTCCTGACCTCAGGTGATCCATCTGCCTCGGCCTCCCAATCCCTCTGAAAAATTCTAGGGCAGAATCTGTTCCTCGCCTCTCCCAGCCTCTGGTAGCTGCATCACTCCAATCTCTGCCTCTGTTTTTACTTTCTCTTTGTCTCCGGGTGTGGTCAAATCTCCCTCTGCCTTTGCCTCATAAGGACATTTGTGATCGCACTTAAGGCCCACCTGGATAATCTAGGAAAATCTCCCTATCACAGAATACTTTGATCACACTTGGAAAGAACCTTAAAAAAGATAACATTCACAGTTTCCTGGGTGATGATGTGGACATCTTTTGAAGGGCAATTTTTTAGCCTACTACAAGGCTTTTTGGACATCTGCCTGACACATAATCCTAAAATCAAATTCCACCTGTTTTAGGTTTTGTTTTGGTGGTACTTCATTTCTAGATCCCCAATTCTATTTCATTTACCATGATTGCATAAATAAAGCACCTCAGACCTTGTTCAAATAATTATAATCATGTTATTTTCCTCGAAGATCTTGTGGTTCAGGAATTCAGATAGGATTCAGTGAGATGTCTTGTCTCTGCTCCGTGATATCTGGGGCCTCTGCTGGGCTTTATTGGAATGACAGTGACTTGGAATCATGTGGAAGCTTCCTCACCCATATGTCTGGCACCTGGGCTGGGATGAATCTAAGGCGGTGCTCAGAGGGGAATGTGCACCAGAGCATCCGCATGTGGCCCTTCTGTGTTGCTGAGGCCTCATAGCATGGAAGCAGAGTAACCAAGGGATCCTCCTGAAAGGGTGTTTGGAGAGCCTTATGACCCCACTGGGCTCAGTCACAGCCCACACAGATTCGAGTGGACAGGACTTGTGATGGGGCAACTGCAGTGCCACTTGCCACACCATCTTCCTCCTTTTTTGTTCAGGTGTTTATAACGTGCTAAGTTTCAGTTCTTTTTTTTCTGTTTGAAAACTTTTATCTTAAAATAAATCATCTCTTTTTAGGATAAAGAAAACTCTTTTTAGGTTAAGGGAACCAAAGAGATTCAGCGTTCATGATGAACAAGCATTCACCCCCATCTGTATAATAAATCAGGAAACCGATGTAATGTGCAGACAGCTCCTGAATTAGCAATTGCGTCTCATTTAAGGAGTCCAAAAGAATACAGTGTAAATGTTTTAAGGCTCAACAGCCAGGTAGTGAAAAGAGTGAACTCTGGAGCCAGCTGCTCTGGGTTCAATTCCCAGTTATACCACTTATTAGTTCTTAGTTTAGGAAAATTTATTCAACCTTTTAGTGCATTACTTTCTGCATTTCTAAAATGGAGATCACGTTACCTTCCTCACCCAGTGCAATGGAGACTAAATTAATATCTATATGTAAAGCACATAAAGCAATATAAGAAATAGCAATACTCATTAGTTTCTGTGAAATCAACTTTTCAACTCATCTTTACTACTAGATGGCTAAGAATAGACACACACATAGACACCACCACCCTTCCCCCCAAAAACATGTAAAAACCTTGAATCACTGCCCTTGTGAATCAATGGCTAAGGAAAAGATTGGTACTGTCATGAATGTTTGAGAGCTGAGAGGGTCTAAAACAATTCAGAACACAAAATTTAACAAAAATATAAAAGGCACTAAAGAAAAAGAATCATTTTTATAATACCTGAATCACTTCCCTCTTTTTCTGCCTTAATAATTCTCCAGACAGTGAACTCTTTGGTGAGCCTAAATAACTCCTCAAGATGCCTGGAGGAAACGTCCCACAGAAGCAGGTTTTTTAAAGGACATTAATTAGTAGAATTGTTTTAACTTTATAGTTTTGAATAACAATATTTAAAGAGGGTCTGAATAGTATACCACATAGTTACTTCTCAATTTCTGCCTGTAGAAAATATGTTAAGAGTTTTCAGTAGAGAGCAGACTCAATCATGAAGACATAATAATTATTTACTCGGCTTGCTGTTTTTCATTGCAAATGTAAAGGCATTCTCTTTTTATGGACTCAAAAATCACTTTTTAAAAACCTGATTTTGAAAATAAATAGTAAAAATTATGACACTGGAATATTATCGATGAGTAGGACCGAGGAAAAAAGGGCAGAGTGGAAAATACTGGAAATGGCAAGGCCTGGAATTTCCAAAAGCATGAGCTGACTCTAAACCTTCAGATAAAAATTTTCCTCTCCTCGAACATTGGCCTCACACTTTTCTGGGTGTCATTTTGGACTGTCAAGGCTGAGATGAATAATTTGGGATTTTCTCATGACTTCTGACCTGTAGCAGCTTGGATTTACTTAGACTTCAGTACCTTCAAAATGACATATTAGTGTCATCTATGTTCTTTCATGGAGAAATAATTCTGCCTTCCTCAACTGTCCCCTGCCACTGAATTTAATATGTGAGCATTTTGCTGTTTGGAAGTTTTCCAACTTCCCCATAAAGACCAATCGATCACCTTGTTGCCCTTGTAAAGGTATGACTGCCTCTCTCAAAGAGAAATAGTTGAGATACTTGTGGCTAGAGGCAACTTATTTATTATTATTATTACTGTTATTATTCTTATGTTTGCCCAGTGGCAGATGAAAGGAGTTCTGTAGTAGCAAGGGGTCTGGCACCTTTGTTTCAGCTGGGGTGGCTTTAGAAGTGGGCCAAGCAGTCACCTGTGTGAGCTACCGATTTGTAAGACCTCTGTGTCTACAGATATCCTTTGTTGACACGTTTGAGCACCGTTATAGCCATAATTTTATTTGGTGGCATGTGACTGTTGAAATGCTCTTTGTGTACTTCGTACTTGCAACTCTGTGAGGCTGAAGCTGAACATTGTTTTCTGTGATTTATAACAACACAGGAGAAAGATTAGATCTCTCACATAATTATTCGGGGTTTGGCAGATTCTTGAGCTGGGTTTTCAGTGATTAGAAGAAAAAGGGGGCTTTGGAGCAAAATACTCCTTCATCATCTTGATTTTGGATGACTTTTATACTCAGGGTGGCTAAAATATGCATGTGGATATAGCAATGTAGACCTTATTTCTGAGGCATTAGAAGCCTCCTCTTATTTCTCTCAAGCTTTTGAAGAAGAATGTTCCAAAGGACACTGGACATGCTGCCTTAACCCAAACCACACCCCTCACCCTATGCTCCCCTCACCCTATGCTCCCCTCACCCTATGCTCCCCTCACCCTACGCTCCCCAGCACACTCACCTCACTACTAAAAATCAAGAAATATATTTACCCCACGTATATTACAGGTTTTGAAAAGCCAATAAAATTCTGATTCTAGTCTCCTTAACTCAGCTACTTTCAGCAGGAAATAGCCTGTTTTTTTCCATGAAGTGACTGTGTGATCCCAATACACTAGGGTCTTTTACTGAACAATATTTTGCGTATATTATAACTTTCTATTTCTTTTCTTTTTTCTTTTTTTTTTTTTTTAGACAGAGCCTCACTCTGCCGCCCAGGCTGGAGTGCCGTGGGGCGATCTCGGCTCACTGCAAGCTCCGCCTTCCGGGTTCACGCCATTCTCCTGCCTCAGCCTCCAGAGTAGCTGGGACTACAAGCGCCCACAACCACGCCTGGCTAATGTTTTGTATTTTTAGTAGAGACGGGGTTCCACCATGTTAGCCAGGATGGTCTCAATCTCCTGACCTCGTGATATGCCCACCTCAGGTCCCAAAGTGCTGGGATTACGGGCATGAGCCACTGCCCCCGGCCATAACTTTCTAAGACTGAAGATTCAATAGTAAAATACATTTTTTCTCTGAAATTTGACTGTGCAAATGATAATCTACAGTGACTTCTTTTCTGCCCATTTCTGACTCCCAGCTTTTTGCGTCTACTGGGCTAAAAAGCTTTGTGCTCTATATGAAATAGAGAAAGTGCAGGCTTGGGTTCTTCCAGGGCTCTGACACAGAGAAGGGGTGAGGGGACTCTTACCTATTGGCTATTTAAGACACTAGACAGTAGTATCTTAGTTTGAAGACAAAGACTGAAAAGCAGGGTAACTTGAGAATGACCTGGGATCTGATTTCCGAGATCTTTGGAGATCTGTAGGAAGATCTCCATTGGTCTCATGTTATTGATCTGACTCTCAAAAGCCAAAGAAGGAGCTGAACACCCCAGCTGAGTCTTCCTTGTCTGGAGTCTAGGGAAAGTAGGACTCCTCCAGGTGTTTCTGCAGAAACAGGCAGCTTCTTAACTATCAATAATGAGCCATAGGAATTAGAATCATGATATTCCAATTAATCAGTTCAGTAGATAAATAGCAAGAAAAGTCAATCACCTTTGAAGCTTGAATTATTTGACTGGAAGATCAGGTATAAAAATATTTCAAAGTCCAGAATGAAAATATTATGGAGATGAAAATCATGAGGGAAACGAAAATACCTTTGGGAGGATATATTTAAGAAGTCAAGCAGGTGATTAACAGAACGTCTAGAAGAAAAAACAAATAGCGAAAGGGCAATACATATACAAATAATATTGTATTGTGTAACCAAATTATCCTAAAACAAAGTGGCTTAAAACAGTATACTTTTTTTTAATCCCATAGTTTTGATGGGTCAGGAATCCCAGAGCGCATTAGTGGAGTGGTTCTGGCTCAGGGTCTCACATGGGATTGCAGTCAAACTCTCAGCTGAGTCTGTAACCTCTGAACTTGACTGTTGATAACACATCCGCTTTCAGCTAACTCATATGGCTACTGGTAGAAGGTGAACCATATGAATTGTTTTAAACAGAACAACCCAGAGCAGGGGTGTCCCCAGAGCAAGTGATTTAAGAAAGAGAATGAAAGTGAGTGAGCAACAATGCTCAAGATAGAAGCCAAAGTCTTATACCCGAATCTTGGGAGTGACTTGCCATCTCTTCTACTCTCTGCTGCAACACTTCAACCTTGGTATAACATTCGAGGGGACTCCACAAGAGTGGGAATACAAGGAGGTGGAGATTATTGGCAACCATCTTAGAAGCTGCCTGCCACAAATATTATAGAAGGAATATCTCTAGAGTTGAAGAAGAACCTGAACCTGAAATTTCAGAGGGCACACTCAATTCCAAGCTGGGTCAATAATAAAACATGCACACATATTCTTCATAAAGGTCTCCAATGCTAAATATCAAGTGGAAACCAAATAAGCTTCAAGTTTAAACTCACCTTTTACACCAAAGTAAAAAATGCGCAACTGGCCTGACGTATAGCTCTGCAAGAATGTCGGCCAGAAGACAGTGGGATAATATCTATAAGTGAATAACACACATGACTGCAACTCAAGGATTATAGATCAAAGGCCGAGGGGCGGTGGCTCATGCCTGTAATCCCAGCACTTTGGGAGGCTGAGGTGGGCAGATCACCTGAGGTCAGGATTTTGAGACCAGCCTGCCAACTTGGCAAAACCCCGTCTCTACTAAAAACACAAAAATTTGCCAGGTGTGGTGGCGGATGCCTGTAATCCCAGCTACTCAGGAGGCTTAGGAAGAAGAATCACTTGAACCCAGGAGGCAGAGGTTGCAGTAGTGAGCCAAGATCGCGCCACTGCACTCCAGCCTGGGTGACAGAGCGAGACTCCGAAAAAAAAAAAAAAGAATTATAGATCAAGATATCAAGCTGAGCTAGCATATGCCTAAATAAAATATAAAAGAGAATTTAGAATACATATCAAGCATTTACCCCGTGAGAAAAAGAATTGAGAAAAGACATTAACCAATCACCAAATAGACCATTATACAGAGCTCAAGACAGGGGAAGATAAAAGCAAAAAGGAAATACATGTAAACATTGTTGCATGGATGAGAATATATAATACAAATGGTAACTAGGACTTTTGAAAGGGAAGGATAGAATAAGCTATATTTTGGTAACTCTCAGCCCCCAGATTTCTTTGGCTTTCTACAATAAAAGCTCACTTCTCACTTGCTCATACAAATACTCTTAATGTTGGGCAAATCTCCCAAACAGCCGACCTCCATGAGTCCACTCAAATTTCAAGCTGCTTAAATGTTGTGGCTCTACCATCTTAAGACAAGCACTTCTCCTTGATCCTTGATTTTTCTGGGAGAGGAAGATGGAGGTTCTAGAATTCCACAAGGGCTTTTCACTGCCTCAGCCCAGAAAAACCCAACATGACTTCTTGCATTTTATTGGCCAAGGACCATTTGATGGCCTTGCCTGAGTATACGGGAGCTAGGAGATGAAATGCAGGAAATAAAGGAGAATTTTACGTATCTTAGCAAACATAGGGGTAGGAAATGTGAGGTGAACCAGGGAAAGTCCACTGCTACCATGGGGACATCAAGAAAAGACTACGAGATGATGGAAATCAATGTATTGCAAAGTCGTCATCTAACCGAGGTGGGTAGGACTGTGGGTCTTATTAGAGAAAATGGTTTTTATCTTGTCGTCATATTATAGTTGAATCTCTGCATTAGAGGACAGAAAGTGCAATTATCAATAAATTGAGTGGACATTTGAAGTGGATTTTATCAAACCGACAAAAATAAAGAAAGAGCAGGGCGTGGTGGTTCATGTCTGTAATCCCAGCACTTGGGAGGCCAGTGGAGCGGGGTGGATTGCTTGAGCCCAGGAGTTCAAGACCAGCCTGAGCAACATAGTGAAACTCCATCTCCACAAAAAAAATTAGCTGGGTGTGGTGGTGCGAGACTATGGTCTCAGCTCCTCAGAGGGCTGAGGTGGGAGGATTGCTTGAGCCCAGGAGGTCCAAGCTGCAGTGAGCTGTGATTGTGCCACTGCACTCCAGCCTGGGTGACAGAGTGAAACTTCGTCTCAAAATAACAATAATAAGGATAATAAGTAAAGAGGAAATAACAGTACAAATAAATAATATGATTGTTTATAAAATAAATCAATTATATGGGACATTAAACTAAATATGAACAAATCAAATTCTTACATTAGAATTTAAAAACATATTTGCTGTTTTCAAGAAACAAGCTTAGAACAAATGAATCAAGGAAGACTGAAAATAAAGAGGCAATTGCAAACTGAATTAAAAGAGTGGAGCTATTAATACCAGAAAATATAGCCTTTTAAGATGAAAGCACTGAATAGAATAAAGGGTACATTGTGTAAAACACTTCAATTCCAGTTTGATTTAAAAGTACATCAATCTATTGGGCAAAAATATATTCTTCATAATTGACATCAGAGTAATTAACATTGTGTGTGTCTGACCACGTGCAAAAACCGGTGCTAGGTGCTTCTGTGGAAATTGTATGTATTTTGGAAATGTTCTTATCCTAAGCATTCTGGCATTCTGCTCTCACGCTCTTCAACTTTGTAGATGGTTTGGGGTGCAATATTTAAAATATAAAGATAGATGAATATTTGTCACCATTATTGCAACTTATTTAATGCTACACATGATAAAAAAAATGCTAAATTTCTTCATTTTGTCGATCATTTGAAGTGTCATTGGTTCAATGGCAGAAGTCCTATAATCCAATGTGAAGACACTTCAATCTTCCAACTAAAAATGGTATCATCCTCTTTTTTCAGTAGTTCAACTTTGTTATATATTTTTGTAACTAGACCTAAAATTCAGTTGTGGCAGTTTCATTTATAACTGAATCAGATTTTGTGTTACAAATAATAGTTTTGTAATAATAGTTAAGGCACTATACTGAAAACAGGAAACATTTAAATGAAACCCATTCCTTTAGTCTGAGGCAGATAATATTTTCTTTTTTAGATATTATCTCAAAAGTGAACGTGTTGAGTTTACTTGACTATGAAGAAAACATTTCATAGACTATGAAATTACATGGAAATACCTGGTTTGCTATAAATAGAATTATGTGGCACAGGAGCTCACGAGGCCGTGGCGATTTAAAGTTATTCTGTTTTCGAAAAAAAACTTGGTAAACAGACTGCACATATGAAAGAATAAAGTCAGGCAGGAAATAGGAGGATTGCCAACCTGGCAATGTCTTCACAGGGCCTGACAGGACACAAAATTGGAAAGGTGCTGTCTAAAGTACTGAAATTCTTTTTAGTCACAATAACTTGTGGACAGAAAAAGAATCTGATTTCCTTGGTGATAAAGAAAAAAACTGGCGGACTGAAGTAAATATTTTTAAATGGAATGAATAACATTTGAATATTTTAGTCTGTCTAAAAAACACAAAACATAAACTACTAGATAGTGCTTTATTAGAAATTGTATCTAAAATCAAGCAGGATAGTTTGAGACTTCTTCATACAAATGGCTCCATAGTATATGGGCACACTGGGTGGGTGGATGCAGCTGAAGTTTTCTGAGAAGGTTATCCTATGAAATGAGGACAGCAACAGGGCAAAAGTGAAAAAAATAAAATTTGAGACTATTTCTGCAATGATTCTTTCTTTCAAATATGTCTATTGCTCATAATATTGTGTGAAGAAAAAAATACAAGAAGGCTGCAAGGTATAATGTTTTAAATGTGCTCTGTTACCTGCAACTTATTTGACTTCTGTTTGGAAAATATTCATGGCATTGTAGCCTGAAAAGCCATTTCATGATTGAAAGAGGTCACAGGTTAAATTTATTCTTATTTATTGTAAGTAGCATAGGCTTTTAACAGACATCATTCAGCTTTTAACCAGACACGTTATTTTGAAGTTTCCTAGAGCTGCCACTAGGGGGTTGAGATGTGAGTGTGGGGGTGCAGGAAATGGAAAAAAGACTACATAATTAAAAGTTTCAAAGATAAATGGATTAATCTTGAGCATATCCTGAGTACTACAAAGTCATCGTAAGGATATAAAATGAGAAAATACAGAAAACCACCAGCATGTTCACACTTACTTTGTGAACATTTGGCTTGATGCTTTTGTTTGTTTTTGTGTACCTAGGTGCTATCTTCTTGAACAGTGAAAGAGCAGCTTTTTGAAACATCATAGTCCACAGTCTGAATCCTCTGAATAACACGTGTCTGTTTTAGTTACCAAAACAATGCATCTTTCAAGCATTTATATATTATATATAAATATATAATAACATTGTGAGTTATTTACGTGAAACAAATGCATGCATATTTATTCAATGCTCTCTTCCTATTTAGTGACTCCATTGAAAAGAACCATAATATATGGAAAAATTACTTGAAAGTTTAAGAAAACTGAATGAATGCTTTGGAAAGACACAGTCAAGGTGAGTCAATGTTTTTAAAAAAGCTGAACAATTAGGTATGCACAAGTCAACTATTGATGTTTGGGTCAAACAAAAAAGAATTTTTTTTCAGATTGATTTGAGAAACTTGAATTTCTAATCCACTTTATTGAAATAAAAACTTAGAAACAAAGGATCACAGGTACTATGTCTGTAAGAAAGCCAACACCTAACTCCAAAGAACAGGTCTCGTTCTTACAGCAGAAGCCTAGTGAATCAGTGCACACGTCTATATAAAATTCAGTTATATTTAAAACATGATTATATTATACTTAATGATCCTCAGTTTCACTTTTAGATTAATGAGCCACCAACAATGCGCTCTGATTACTTAATGATAAGACCTTTCTATTTCAATAGATTTCGGTCTTTATGCTGCACAAATAGCAGAGGCTAAAAATGCTTATTTTAATGTTTTTAATTTTGTACAATGAAAATTAAACACCTCATACATTCCACACCTATTGCCAAGGGACATGCACAGCTGGACACAGAACCTCAATTGAGATTCTGTTACCACTTTCATTCGGTGAGTGCCATTCTCTCTCCTGCTTCTAACCTTCCTCTTACCCTGTGTTGTTTTTGACGTTAACAGAAAGATTTTATATTTTTATATGAAGATCAATAACTCAAAACGTCATTAGAAGAGAAAGCAGTTATTTTATATTTTTCTTAGTAGAAAACACCTTCACCAGGATTCCTTACAAGTTACCTGGTTGGTGACTAACAAGAGCTCGTGTCAATTCTGTAACCATCTTTGGGGGCCACTTCTGTATAGAGAGTAAGTTGCAAAGGCCATTTCCAAATTAAGGCATGTTTATTCTCAGCATGTTGAACAGACAAATTGTTAAGATGTGACTTCTTTCAATATCTGTGCTACGTAAACATTATAATCTTAAGAAGCAGTGGGACTTGGAGATAAAATGCCACCAGACTGGCTAGAAGTCCCTCATTCAATTCTGTAAACTCTGTAGTAAAATTCTTATGGAGACCACTGTTAACTCTCTGCTAGACAGATGACACATAGTACCTGGAGGAATTTATTTAAAAAAACTCTAAGACTGAAATAATCAGGTTTAGAAAAAGGCTGGTGATGGATCCAGTCATTTGCCTTCTGAAACAAAGCAGTCAGGCAGATCTGAATAAAACAGCAAGTTGCTGGGTAATTCTCCCACAGTGTGACAGCTGGCTACAGAGATCACCAGGGGAAGTTAGGCCCCCTTCCTCTTCTATATTGATGCTAATTTTGAGGTGATTAAACTAATATTCTCCCCTTCACACACCTCTAGACATCATTTGGAGATTAAAATTCCCAGAAAATACAAAGTAGGGAAGTTGTGGGAGTGATTGATATTATGTCTTATGAGATGAAGTCCTTGTGGCTATTAGGACCTAAGAAAATTAGGTAAAAGAAGAGAAATAAGGAACACATGCTGTATTCACCAGAGAAAAAAATGGTTAAGGCTAAAATATCACAATACTGATGAAAAAATCAAAAAAGATGAATAAAAATAGTATATGGTCTAGGAAGGAACCAAAAATACGTAAGAAAATAATACATAATAAAAGATACATGGAAGAAATACACACACACACATCCCACAGGAGAAAATAATTATTTGAAAATATTGGTAGAGAAATTGACTAAATGATTTGGGCAAAACATAAATCAAACCATACACTGAAATAAATTCTTGTTTAAAAAGTTCAACTTTGTATATATTACCATTAAGTAACCATTTACTTCTTTAAAATAAGATTTTTTTGAGACAAAATAATTGATAATTTATATCACAGATTCTCTGGCATGCTTACAATTTGTAAGTTTGTTTTCTCCTCTGGATAGTTTCACCTCCTTATGCTGGATATGCCACGACTCCACGAATTTTCTAATCTAAGAATGAGCATGTTCAGTGAAATATCATCAGTGTTGCAATACGAAGGAGCACGTGAATGTGCCTGCCGGGCGAGCCAAAAGCCCCTTCTTGTAGAACTGTGAAAGGAAAATAGGAAGTGAAAGCTTTGCCATGTAGAACATTCCTCCACACTGAGAGCACAGAGGATACAGACTTAGTTCGCATCCCAGCTTCAATCTTAGAGTGCCGTGTAGATATTCCTCTGTGAGGAATGACATTTCCTTCATCATTTATATAATCCTGAAATATCTTCTGGTTTCTGCCTTTGGTGTATAGGAAGCAAAAGCACTTCTTTTAAAAGGGGAAGGAGGGTTGGCGCGGTGGCTTATGCCTGTAATCCCGGCACTTTGGGAGGCCGAGGTGGGCGGATCATGAGGTCAAGAGATCCAGACCATCCTGGCCAACATGGTGAAACCCCATCTCTACTAAAAATACAAAAATTAGCTGAGTGAGGTGGCGCATGCCTGTAGTCCCAGCTACTCGGGAGGCTGAGGCAGGAGAATTGCTTGGACCCGGGAGGCGGAGGTTGCAGTGAGCTGAAATCTTGCCACTGCACTCCAGCGACAGAGCAAGACTCCATCTCAAAAAAAAAAAAAAAAAAAAAAAAAAAAAAAAAAAAGAAGAGGGAGGGGAAGTAGGTTAATATAATGAAAGACAGCAAAGTAAAATAGTAGTTTGACTACATAACATTTTGTTTTGTACCTAGAAACAACAAAAAACTACATTCTCAAGATAATAGAAAACAAAAAAATGCAAACAAGCAGAATATCAAAAGTTAAGTAGTATTAACACTTAAAAAGCTCATACAGTTTGATAAGGAAAGCAATCCAATAAAAATTACAAAGGCCTTGAATAGGTTTGTCACAGAGAAATACTTTGTCCATGCTTGAAAGCATGTTCTACCTCACTAGTGATCAATAAAACTGCAAATGAAAACAATTAAGATAGCTTTTTCACTCCCAAATTAGCCAAGATTTTTTGAAGATAGTATTAGTCAAGTTGCTATGAAACTTCAGTCTTTCGAACTCTTGGTTAGGGTACAAATGGCCACCATATTTTCTGGAGGGCAATATTGGGATTATATATCATGATGCCTAAAAAATTAACAGCTTTGACCCATAGGTTCTACAAATAGTAACTAGCCTAAGGAACTAGATCCACGGACAAAAATGTATAAACAAATACAAATTATTATTATATGAAGGATGAAAAATTACGTTCAGCTTTAATATTATGTGGTCATTCAAAATTGAAACATCGTAAAACAAAAATGTGTACACAAAAAATTATGGGCTAACTGCCTGAAACAAATTTGTGTAAGTCATGTGATCTCAGTTTTGTATATTCATTAAAATAGTCATAAAAATATAAACAATGTAATAAGTATGTTTGAATAGTATTATGATGGGCTACTTTAATTTTCTTATATATACATTATTAATTTTCTAGTGTAAACATGAACTTTTTCCAAAATTATTACTTTTAATAAGAGGTAGTAGATAAAATAACAGATTACAATAGCTGTTGTAAAATGAATTATTTCATACTCTGTTGTATCTGATATCTTTTATCCTGCAAAATAAAGTTTGCTTCTTAAAATGTTGAATTTGTGATTTTTTTTTCTCTTTTCCTCCTGCTTCCTCTTCCCCACCTGTACCTACTACTAATAAAAGTGAGCACAGACTGATGCTGAAAGATCTTATGGAATTTGACTAATCAAATCAATCATTCTCCAAAGGAGTAAACAAGTATAGGAAAAAATGAAATATGTGATCGGCTTATGGTATGTCTAATTCCAAAATATTAACTGAAACCTTAACATATGCATGGACAATAAATGGGATATTGAATAAATATTTATTGATCATCATTTACATGCAAAATCTGTTGTAGTTTTGATACACTATTGCATTGAATCTTTACAGCAACACTGACCTCAATGTGGATTAAGGAACTGAGGCTTAGAGAGGTTACATGGCCTAACAGCTATTGAGGAGTGTCGGGATTCAAACCGGGCTCTTTCTCCTACACCAAATGAACTTCATTAGCATAGTTTATTTGGGTCAATCTATTCTTTTTCACATATCATGTTAACGAAATGATGTATGTCTAACCAATTGGAAATGATCTAAACATAGTTTAAAATGCTGCTAACACAGTATGTATTAGCATATTTTTCCAAAATGGCAAAGTTGCTTACAATTGTGGATGCCCAGTCACCTTCAGATGTTGAATATAGTCCGCCAGGTTGTGGCTGCCTTACCAAAATATATAAAGATAGTGTTTTATTTCAAGACCAGCTCATTTCCCAAATGTGTGCAGAAGTAGTCCTTATAGAGGAATATTCTATGGTTATAGTAAAATAAAAATAGTACCTGAAAGCTGAAACCTGTGGATAATATTTAAGGTTTCTTGGGACTTACAATATCGAGGATAGTCTGTGTTTTTTATGAACATTATAGTATGATCCTGTTTTACTTTTAAGTTGTCTACTAGTATTTTAAAATTATATATGCACACACTCTTTGTCTGGAGATTTTTACAACTTTATTTTTAAATTACTGCCACCTCTCCTCCAAGCTCTCACAATTCTACACTTTAACCTTTTTGACAAACTATGCTTTGAATCACATTGACTGAACCTTCTGTTGTTCATCTTTTATGAAATTTACACTGGATTTCAGTGGATCTCTATAAATTTATTTTCCTCTGACGAGAGAAAGAATAAAAATTAAATTCAAATATGCTAGAAATGTGGTGAGAATTCCCAGCATAGCTATTGCTGAGTTAGAGTATTTTTTTCCAACAGCTGCTTAATAGTTACATATAACTTTACAAGCAAGTTATATGTTAAGGACATGGTGTTACCCCTTTGTTCAGTCTGAAGTACAGGAACACTTCGCATTGCTTAGTGACACTTTCCAGATCATGCTGCCTTTAAAAAAATGTGGTAACAATTCCCTCATAGTTAATGTTTGAAAAGTTCTGATTTAAACTGAGTTTATAAGATTTGTGAAAAAAGTGCTTTTTATTAAAAATGAAAAAAATTCCTACTGAAATGTGAGAAATTCTTAATCAAGTAGAAATTTGAATAAAAATTCAAATTTTATTTTCAAAGTTTATTTTCAACTTTTTGTCATTAATATTCAGGTACATTTAATTTTTTCATATTCATTTCTTTTTTGTTTCTTTCATTTCAAAAACATTTTTTATGAAGTTGAAACTGCCTCTCATTCTTGGAATATTTATCTTGATCTTTCACAGCAAACCTCCAGTCTCTGTGTGCTGTTTTACATATTAAAGGACAAAAAGTCAGGAATGATATATTCGAAGCACAAAGTTTCGTGACCTGATGTAACAAAAAGTATGACTGATTCCAAAAATGCATTAAAACATTGTTTTATGTAATCATAGTTGTGATAAATTTAGATGCTAAAATTTGATGTTTGGCTGAATACCAAGATTTTCTCAAGTTTCCTCCCTCTTAGAATTTTGAGGCTTAATTTCTGGATGCTTAGAAATTAATTAATTAATTTAATTCTGCTTAGAAATAGAATTTCACATTTGAAACCACCCAAGATTATAGAAATTATATAGTGAGGCCTTATTATGAATCAGGCACCGTTCTAACCTTTAAAATAATTGTGAATTTTGTAACCAGCAACCAAGGAATTAATTGCCCCTTGAAATCAACAACTGTGGCTGTGATTCTTGGTCCCCCATAGAATCCCAGTGTGGAGTGAGGCCATCAGTTTTATCTTCTGCTTGGAAAACCAGTTATAGATTGCCACAGTTATCACCAGAGTTCCTTCCAGTAACTTAGTTTACTATATTGGTAAAGAATGAAAGCATCAAACAATTGTTTGGAATTCAATATAAGCTCATTACAATGTGGGGCATCAAACTATCAAGGCAGCTATTTTTCAGTCCAATTTGGGAGCAAAATCCAGTTCATGCATACAGATAGTTTATCATTTTTACTTCAAGCTCAGTAAAGCCGTTTTTCAACAAGCTCTCTCAGGTAGAGTTTTCAGTATAACTTGAATAATTCTTGAGCTAATTATTCTCTCTGCAAATCTCCAGATTGTAAAATTCTTGTTTACTTTTCTTTTATCCCCAGCTCTCAACACTACTCAGATACTCTAACTGCCTTGGGATATTATCCTTGGTTTCAAAATGTTTGATTCATATTCGTTTTTCTTGCTAATTAAAATTTGGACATAAAGATTTCTAAGGACTGAATTGTGTCCCCTCCCCCAAATCCATATGTTCAAGCTCTAACCTTTAATGTATTTTGAGATAAGACCTTCAGGGAGGCAACTAAGGTTAAATAAGTTCATAAAGGCGGGGTCCTCATTCCAACAGTACTGGTGTCCTTGTAAGAACAGGAACAGACACCAGATCTCTTTCTCTCTCCATATGTGCAGAGAAAATCTATGGGAGAACGTAGTGAGAAGGTGGCCATCTGGAAGCCAGGAAGAGAGGCTTCACCAGAAACCAGCCAGGATGGCACCCTAATCTTGGACTTCTAGCCTCCATAGCTGTGAAACATAAATTTCTGTTGTTTAAGCGACCAGCCTGTGGTATTCTGTTAGGGAAACTCTACCAGGCTCTACCAGGGAAAGTGGGTTTGAAAATGCAACCTTCTGAAAAACCTAGGCATATTTGGATTTGCATCTATTTGCATCTGGATTTGCATCAACCAGGGAAACCTCTGTATGAAGATGCAAAGTCCTTGGTAAAATTAATTTTCATAAGAGAAGAGAGAATCAAGGCATATGAATTTGGTGAAAGAATTCTTAAAAGTTCAGGACTGTCCATAACTTTATTTGTAAAAATGAGAGGTTGACCTCTACAATGACTGAAAACACCTTCTAGGTCTAAACCAAATTCCTCGAATTATCTCAGATGCAGACAAGCGACTGATGATTGTTTAAGTGAACTCTGCAACCTCCAATATCCCTCCATTATTGAAGCTCTAGATTCCCGGAAGCCCAGGGAATAAGTTACCACATGATGTGGATGAGTAAGAGTTCTCTTTCCTACATGCCCTAGAGGGTGAGTTGTCAATCATGACTGCCCACCCAGATACTGAGGTAGGAGGTGGGGCTCAGACACTCGACCAAATGGAGGACTAGATAAAGCAGGTCCAGGGAAGAAGCACCTCCCCCTAAGACAGGCCCACCAGTGTACCATGTCAGCTTACCATTGCTATGGCAACACCTGGAAGTTAGCACCGCTTTCCACCACAATGACCTGAAACTTCAGAAGTTACGACGCTCATCCTAGAAATTCCTTTATAAACTCCCCCTTTATTTGCATGTAATTAAAAGTGAGTATAAACATGACTGCAGAACTGCCTCTTGGCTGCTATTCTGGGCACACTGCCTATGGGGTAGCCCTGCTCCACAAGGAGAAGCACCTCTGCTGCTGCTTCAATAAAAGTTGCTGTCTCACACCACTGTCTTGTCCTTGAATTCTTTCCTGGATGAAGCCAAGAACCATCCCTGGCTGAGCCCCAATTTTGGGGATTGCCTGTCCTGCATCAGTATGATAGGGACAACTGAGCTTGTAAATTTCTCACACAAAGAGCAAACCAGTCATATATCTTGTTAGAAAAAAAAATCACAACCAAATTCTCAGGTGATCCGAAATTTCATGTAAAAACTTCTGCTTTAAATCTAGAAATGAGGAAATTATTAGTTTCTTCATGCTCTCTCAAAAGCAATACACCATTGTATGAATACTCATAGATGATGTGGCATTAGAGTGTCCATGTGCACAAGCAAAGAATGAAGTTATTTCATGCAAAATAGCTTTCACTGTTTTATTTCAGACTTTTACCACTGAAATTTTCAAACAACTATCCCGGTATTTATCTCATTTACTTGATAAATACCACAATCCAATTCAAATACTGCTCAAGAAATAATATAATTTTGTCTTTACCATTCTTGTTCACAAATTGCAGAAATTTCTCTGTGCATTTCAAGAAGTGACCACACCTTCCCTATCCCTGTCCCAACAGATCATGAGACCCCCTTCATGTTTTCTTAAAATTTTAGTGTTCCTGCTTTTTCTCTTTTGTTTTCCTTTCTCACCCTTTCTCATTTTGTTCTATATTTTTCCTTCCTACTTTCTCCTTTTCTTCATTTCCTTCCTCCCTTCATTTTTCCCTCCCTTTTATTAGCAAGTCCAAGTGCTTGTCTGTGGCCCTTTACTTACTGTGTGCTCTATGAGGAGAATGAGTTTCAAAGGTTTCATTACAATTAAGAAGTGCTATATTAAAATGGGTATCAGTCTGTCAATCCAGAGCCTGGGAAAGAAAGGAAGGAAGCTGAGAATGTTTGAACTTAAGATTCCAAAATCTTATCTGATTCCTGGTATTCTTTTTCCTGTGATAGCTATTATTGAGCAGCAGTTGCCAAAAATATTGTGGAGTGGAAACATTAGAGCATGAGTGAAAAGAAAGAAATAATAAAGGGTTAAATCATATTGTTTAAGATGACAAGGTGATATAGAAAGAAAAAACGAGTGCTTTGAAAAAAACCTGTATAGAAAGGAAATATGAAGTGTGGATAACAGGGAGAAGCCATTTGTTACATGTTTAGGAAGGGTTCTGTAAAATCTGGACGGCGTGTGTTTAGCGATGTTACTAATACCAAAGGAAAGGGGTCCTTTTAAAATTGAATGGACAGAGTTACATTTTTTATAGGTGTAATAATATTTCCAATAAAGAAATTTAATGGGCCAGGCATGGTAGCTCGTGCCTGTAATCCCAGCACTTTGGGAACCCAAGGCTGGCGAATCACTTGAGGTCAGGATCACTCGAGACCAGCCTGGCCAACATGGTGAAACTTCGTCTCTACTAAAAATACAAAAATTAGCTGGGCATGGTGGCAAGTGCCTGTAATCCCAGCTACTCGGAGGCTGAGGCAGGAGACTCACTTGAACCCTGGAAGTGGAGGTTCAGTGAGCTGAGATCACACCACTGCACTCCAGCCTGGGTGACAGAGTGAGATTCTGTCTTAAAAAAAATTACTGAACAGAGCTATATAAACTATATACATTTGAATATAAGAAAATGAATTTTCAAACAGGTTAAGAGGATGCACAGCTGCCTTAAAATGACGAAAAAAATTCCACATGACTTTAATGGCACATTAAAAATATTGCTATAAAGTCCAATGGTATTTATGATTCCTGAAAACTTTTTTCTCTTTTTAAAAGTATTTATAAATTTTCTTTGTAAAATTAAGTATTTTGGTTTGAGACATTTTCAATTCTTTCTTAGCTGGACATTCATTACTTAGTGAATTTTAAAGAAGTTTTTAACAGTGTTTCACCATCATTTCTATCCAATCAAAACAATTAGTGCTGTTAGTGTGGACAGTCATTGTCATATTTCATCAAGTCTGATATATAATCAGTCCTGGTGGGTGAGTCTATGGGTAGCATCCATCCTTTTGACCTCTGTACTTACAATTATAAAGATGTCAAATCCCAGAAACAAAGGCCCAATCCCTAATGAAATCCTATCATCAGAATGCCAGATGGTCACAACATTAGAAATCGATTTTTGCTTCAAAAGCCTTGCCTGGACTGAATACAGTATATGTACATCTGATTGAGGTTTGGAAGGCATGCACAAGAAGTCTTAATTTTTCCTTCCTTATGAAAGTTTCATGGCTTAATTTTTTTCAAGATGTTTGAAAATAAATTTTTCAAAGTCTTTATCCGTATCACCTTTGATATGAAGAAATCAGAAAGAATGATGCTTTGAGCTATGGAAATGTGTTAGGATTTAAGAAGTAGAATTAGAATTATAGTATAAGGCTGATAGGTTTTTCATTTATTATTTTTTACATGCAACATTTTTAAAAGATAAATATTTCCTCTTAATGGGGTCAGTAATCTCAAGAATGCTGTGTCCCTGGAGTTCTTAAAATGTTCTGGTTTTGCTTTCCCCTTGTACATAGTTTAGAACAAACTTTGTAACTTCAGAGCCAGGATTTCATACATAATTTTCATCCAACTCTTTCCTTCACAGATTAACATGCTGAGACTCGGGAGGTGGTGATTTGCCCAGGGACACAGAAAAGTAAGGATTAAAAACTTAGTTTAGGATTCCCAATCCAGAGCTCCTTCTGTTACAGTATGCTTCTTTAGACAAGGAGTTGTTAGTTACGTAGTGAAAAGACCATATGAAACTGGCTCACACTTCCATAAGCTAGCAGATAGTTATTCCCCACTTTAAAAATATCCATATAGGGCTGGGCGCGGTGGCTCATGCCTGTAATCCCCGCACTTTGGGAGGCCGAGGCGGGCGGATCGTGACCTCAGGAGATCGAGACCATCCTGGCTAACACGGTGAAACCCCATCTCCACTAAAAATACAAAAAATTAGCCAGGTGTGGTGGCGGGCGCATGTAGTCCCAACTACTTGGGAGGCTGAGGCAGGAGAATGGCGTGAACCCGGGAGGCGGAGCTTGTAGTGAGCCGAGATCACACCACTGCACTCCAGCCTGGGCAACAGAGCGAGACTTCGTCTAAAAAAAAAAAAAAAAAAAAAAAAAAATCCATATATACCAACAATTTAAACATATGAACAGATAAATTAGTAATTCTTTCATAAGTAATTACTTTATGACACAATATGTGTCACTGACTTCCTTAAATTGTTGTTTGGGTATACGATAGACACTTTTATTTGGATTTATTCAGGACTTTCTAGAATTCATCTAGAAAAAATCAGACACATTCATGCTCTTTCTTCTGTAGCAGAGTGAAATACTATTTTTATGTTATTCTCATTTTTAATTTAAAAGGTAAAGTCCCTAAAAAATATCCTTTGGAAAACCTGCTAATGAAAGCTCAGATCTTGGGGACAGCATAGCAATGTAGAAGAGTGTGGGCCAAGAGACCTGTGTATACTCTTAGCCCCAGCACTTCCTACACAGATAAACATGGGAGCATGTAAGTAAGGAGTTTCGTAAGCTTTGCCGTATTCATACAGCAAATGTATGAAACAATTGCTGTAATATGAACTCTCTCACCTGTTGTGTCTGTTTCTTCTCTCTCATCCATTGAGTAAAATTCCTTCATAAGCAGGGTATCCCTTGAGAAAGCCTAGCGCATAGAGATAAGTTCATGACCCTTTCTCTTTTCTTTAAAGTGCATTCTAGGTACGCCAGTGAATTCAGCCTTATATTTGCCACTCAAACTTCTGTTTTGAGTGGTGTGAATATAAAGAACAAAGGTTAGTTTTAGAAATTCTAATAATGGAATCTGTTTCAGTCAAGCAGTTAGTAAATGTCAAAAGCTTTCTCCCAAAAAATCTGGATGCTAACCCTTACACAACTGCTCACCAAAACAATTTTTCCTTGAGTCTTTTAAACTGAGTATGAGCTATTAGTTTTCTGGACATAAAATTCTGTTTATAAACTTTCTAAGATTTGGAATATATTAACTGCTCTGAGATAATAACTGCTGCGAGCTTCCAGAGTTTTCTTAACTTTATCATTTAGGTTGACTGAATTCGCATCTCAGGACTCTTCTGCAAAGTTAATGAACATACTATTTTTTTAGCTTCTTTGCGGCATCACATTTGTTAATCTGATTAATTGTTTAGCTTTATCTTTAGCCCATTTTCTTTACTGACTACACAACATCTCATTCATTATAATGTGTTGAAGAGGGATTTTTATGGTCCACTTAAAATCGTTTGCAAGTATCTTTGGCAATGTCTTATCTTTGTTCATGATACTCTCACTTTTGGTCAAAATTATTACATCTCCAAGGACAAGATTAAATAGTTTTTCTGGCATGATTGAAGCTTTAGTTTTTGATTATTTTCATTTTTTGGTTTACCCCAAAAAACTAATGTTTAGCACACGGTTTAGTTTGTTTTTAAACCTGGTAACATATAACAGTCATTGTATCAGGTTCTACTATTCTTTACATGGCCTCAGGGTGCTTACTGAAACTTAGAATATATTTTACTCCTAATTTAGCTTAAAAATTAATAAATATATCAAATGTAAAAATGATCGGCCAGATCAACAGTAACAGATTACATAATGTTTATTTATATTCCTTTTGGCTCAAATAAGATGAAAACAATGAATCTTAGCTGAATTTCAAAGATGATGAGCATTTTATACACTAGGGATTGTGATTCCCTATAAGATGAAAAGAGGTTATTTTGATCCCAATTTTCGTTTTGTAATCACCCATTGTCAAATTTACTTTTCAAAGTTTTTTTCTTTTTTTTACTATTCTTAAGTTTGAAAACTTTCTAGACCTTAGCCAGTATGTAGAATGCCCAATGCCTATGTTGACTGCTGACAAGCTTCAGAGCCATTGTTACTAAAAAATAGAAAAATAGTCCATAATTTGTAAATGAGAGTGTTTTGGAAGACTGCTTTCCTTTTCTTTTCTGGTATATAAAAAACTTTACTTCATGAACTAGATGATAATGCTGTACAGAGCACACAGCTGGAATTCAGTAACCATTGCATTAAAGCCATTTTTTAAAGTTAGTATTGAAAACAGGATATTTTCAGGGCACTGACTTCCTAATTAAACAGTTTGAAAGAAAACATTATTTTGTAGCAAAATATATAGATACTGATATTTTGTATCATACTGATTTGTCACCTATACCAGTTAAAAATGTTTTAGTGGGCTCCTGTAGTCCCAGCTACTCGGGAGGCTGAGGCAGGAGAATGGCTTGAACCCAGGAGGCAGAGTTTGCAGTGACCCGAAATGGCGCCACTGCCCTCCACCCTGGGCAACAGAGCAAGATTCCCTCTCAAAAAAAAAAAAAGTTTTAGTTAAATTAATGCGCTACCTTTACATGCTTATGAGGAATATTTTTGCTTTTCAGGACTAATTATTTTTATACAGTAGTTATGACATACCAGTATATAATTCTCTGTCAACAAACAAATCACTTATTTGGTTTTATTTATGCAGGCAAAATCTTTGTTTTAGAAAAAGGTATTTTAGGCTAGGCACAGTGCTTCACGCTTGTAATCCCAGCACTTTGGGAGGCCAAGGTCTGTGGATCACTTGAGGTCAGGAGTTCATGATCAGACTGGCAGACATGGTGAAACCCCATCTGTACTAAAAATACAAAAATTAGCCAGGTGTGGCAGCACATGTCTGTAACCCCAGTTACTCAGGAGGCTGAGGCAGGAGAATCACTTGAATCCGGGAGGCAGAGGTTGGGGGCAGTGAGCTGAGATCACGACACTGCACTCCAGCCTGGGCAACAGAGCAAGACTGTCTGAAGAAAAAAAAAAGATAAAGGTATTTTAGTGTAATGCCTTTTTGAAAATGAAACAAGCACTTCAATTGTGTGGCTGAAATGTTTCCTTTTAAACATGCGTAAGCATTTAAATATTATTTTTAGTTTTTTTTTTAATGTATTGGATAGGAGCACTTCCACTCACAAAAAGTATTTTAGCTGGCCAGAAGAAGTCAAATATTTGGAAAAGATTATTTTTGAGAAAATATTTTAAAGCCATTTAAATGTATACTGCAGACTTTTCTACCAAGGTAAGATTCTGAATGTTCCCAGAGCACTGAATGACTTTTAATCACAATGCTAAGCAGTCTATCTTACAATATGTTTCATATTGATTCACTTGGTTATAAATTCAAAAGTATCATGTACTAAAATGTTTATAATCATTAAACATGTAAGAGATGAAGCAATAGCATTATGTTGTCCTCTGACACTTTCACAGGATCATACTTTTTATAATAGTAATATCTATGTGACATCTGGTTAGAAAAGAAAAAAGGGCAGAGAAAGATCAGTGTCTTCAGATAGTAGTTTTCGTTCATCATGTAAGATGATAATGGACTGAACTTAGCAGCTTATAATACAATTTTCATTTTATTTTAAACATATTTTGCATGATATAAAAATATTGATCACAGTGAGTTTTACCAATTGTTGTTGCTATAAAAATGAATGCAGAAACAATATTTTTAGTGGAAATAAATTATATAGTCATTCTTTAAAAAAAAAAATCACAAGAGAAAAATCTTGGCTGTTTGGTCATTGGCAGAAAACCAGTCTTTACAAGAGGCCTTTTGCAGATGAGCTCCAGTCCATTTCTGTAAAGTTCTCCACATGGTTCAGGAAACACAGACTTTTGTCTTTGTTAGCATGGACCCACAAGGGTCTCTCTGTTCACAGACAGTTCTACTGTGGCAACACAGTTTTCCATAATAGAAAATCGATGAACTGGAAAACAGTACAATCTTAGCTCATTTGTGGTCTTTTCCAATATGAAGGGACACAACGACACACTTCTTCACTATATGAAAATCCTGGCTCACAAGCCTTCTGGCGGTTCGTACATGGCCGTCTGTAACAGCTAGGAGAACAAACAAGAACACACTTATGTTAAAGATCAAGGCAATGGATTCATTATGCTACCAAGGTATTTCTGTGTTTTTAAATTTCAGACTAGAACAAAATTACTAATTTTATGATGAAATTGTTCATAAGTTTATAAAAGTTTGTTTCTGCTTAGAATTACAACATTTAAGAGGAATGGAAAAGCCTTCAAATAAAAGTCTTGCTTGCTGATAGAACAAATGGAAGGATGAGGTATTGTAAGCATTAGTTCCTTCGAAGTGCTCTTTGTTTCATGGGTGAAAGAAACATAAAACAGGAATTCTGAAAGTGAACACTGAAGCTCTGCTGACTTACTGTGATCACATAAGCATGGCAGAATTCACATGAGTCTGGGACTTGTATGGGACCCAGACTTCCAGGCAATTAAACCCAGCCATGTTGGCAGAACTGTGGTCCTCAGTGAGCAGCCCCACCCTCACTCTTGTGTCTCTACTTGGCAGCTGGCTGCATGACGGTGGCTAACTCTTCCTTTCCACCTTGGCTCCAGGTGAAACAGAGGCATTCTGGGGCAGGGAGGTGAGAGGGGCAATACTCAGCAGCGAGGGTCCCCTTCCTCCCATCCTAGACTTCCAGTTTCTAGTAGCGGTGAGAGGACAAATTACCAATTGGTCAATCTGTCCCCTGCCCTGTTGCTCCAGTGAATTGAGGCTTCATTTTTTGAGGCAGAGTCTTGTTCTGTCGCCCAGGCTGGAGTGCAGTGTCGCAATCTCGGCTTACTGCAACCTCCGCCCCCTGGGCTCAAGCCATTCTTATATCTCAGCTTCCCGTGTAGCTGGGATTACAGCTGTGTGTGGCCATGCCTGGCTAAGTTTCTGTATTTTTTGTAGAGCCAGGGTTTTGCCATGTTGGCTGGTCTGGTCTTGAACTCCTGGCCTCAAGTGATTGTCCGCCTTGGCCTTCCAAAATGCTAGGATTACAGGTGTGAGCCACCACGCCTGGTGAGAATTGGAGCTATCTTTGAAAAACATTTTGGAGTACGAGCATGCCTAATGTGTGGGAATAGGTGTAAAGGGAAAAGTGCAAGATGACCTGAGGTGGAAATCAAAAGTGTGTTACAAAAAACCCTACACGATTTGGTTTTGACATTTCATTTATTTGGCTCTAGAAAAGAAAGCATGTCTAGTTAACTTTTCTTAAACTTTGCAAATGCAAATTCATAGTTATGACTACTGGTATTCCTCTACTAAAAAGGGATATGATGCTTAATGATCCATAAAAGCTGTTAATTAAGGCAAGGAACCAAAGAATATAGACTCTGCCCACTGCACTTTGTAATAAATATTAAGAGAGAATGAGGAGAATATATATTTTCAAAATATGATATTTTCTCTTTTGCTCCAATTTATATCACAAAGCCTGGAATTATACACTTAGAAAAGTGAATCTAGGATGAGTTGCAGTAAACAGAAAGTCTTTTTGAAAGAACGTATAGTATTAGGAGAAATGCAATGATAGAAATATTGTCTGTGTTCATATAATTCTGTAGAAAAGTAGGTATGCAGACATAAGAATTTCAGATTTTTCAATGTATACTAAACTCACTCAAGAAGAATTCAATATAAAACATAGTTTAATAAGGCTTAAAAAGATTTAGTATCTATATCCTTCTGAAAATAGTAGCATATACATTTTTGAAATATCCTCTTGGTTATTACAATAGGAATATGTAGGTAAAATTGGAATATAGTTCTTTCTCAAAATAAAATGATACCTATGATGTACTTTGCAGTATAAGGGAAGAAAAATATAATCAATGAGTTAGCCAGATCCACTAAAGCCTTTTTATGCAGTAGCTAAAATATTAGTTTGGGAAAACCATCAAAAATATACATTAAAATAAGCACACAAAACTCTTGAGAATAAAAAGATGAACTTGTTATATACTGTGGAAAAATAATAATGAACATTACTGAAGATAGTAAATAAATTAAATACAAGCTTTTTTCTGTTAAAAAGAACATTATCTACCCATATGTAAAGAATGGATGTAAAAAGAGAATCCAGTGAAAGTGATTAAAAACAAATGGTCTGAAAATTAAGTAGACAACTAGGAAAGTACAATGTCATGTCATAGAAGAGATGAGCTTAAAGAAAAAGGCCACGGAAAGGACAGGTTACCTAAGGACAAAATTCTCTATTGGATTTGGCAACTATGAGGCCAATGAAACCTTAAACAGAGGTTTAACATAGCACTGTAGGCCATAAACCAGGTTATAGTTGGTTGAATACGTGATAGATGAAAGAGGTGAAAACAAATGCCTCGTTTTTGAGCAGCTTTGAAGAGGACAGACTTGGGTTGCTAAAGTATGCTCAGCTTCACAGTAAGAGGCTAATAAAATAGAAGAAATTTGGGAACTTCTATAAACTGAGGGGAAAAAAAGTAGAGTTGAAGATGTTCAAGTTACAGAAGAAAGAAGGAATGGCATGAAGCAATGTTGAAGGAATGTGGAGAAAATGTCAAATGCACAGGTCTGGCTTAAATAGTAGGATCACCTTATTCTCTGAGATTAAAGAGGAAGAAGTTCTGGGATTAAGATTGAATGTGCTTGAGTCGAGTAACTTCATTTTTATTTTTCTTGATGAAGAAGAGTGCAAAACCAAGTTTAAGACATGAGTCTTGGGTACCTTTAACAACATATTCATTTATTTCTCTAATTCTATCAAATACTTACTCTATCCAATACTATCAAATACTATCAAATACTAATTCTATCAAATATTTTCAAATATTCTATCAAATACTATCAAATTCTATCAAATACTAATTCTATCAAATATTTTCATTTCCAGATATAATTCTATACCAGTGGTACTCTCCTGTCCTTTGTTTGCAAGTTTTGCATAAAAATTGTCTGCATTTAGAACAGTTGTCCTAAATTATGTCTGAAGGCATCATACTTTTTGGTGGGGGTGAAGTGGATTGCCTGTACATATTTTGAAAACATCCCACAGGAACCACTAATTTAGAGTATATTCTGAGCTTGGATCTAATTTTGATCCTCGAGGCTCCTGTCTTGCTTTTTTGGAAGCAAATCCAGTCTCATGCAAGTTTAGCATTGGTTAAAAAAATATAAGATTTTTGTCTTTCAGAACTTATTGGCCTCATTCTAACAAGCAATTGCTACTTTGGTTAAGAAAACTGCTTTTGGTTTAGAGCACATTTCTAGTAAGAGAAATTAATACTCTTCATGAGGATCTCTTACCTGCATGTTTGGTGGTGGAACTTCTTTCCTTTTAACAAGCATTTCTGTGAACTTTCTGTACATTCACAGGCACATTTTCCAGGATTCAGGGGTTGATTTCTGGGGCAGGTTCTTTTACATACACACTGGCATGTGTTTTCATCAAATTCTCGGTTGGCCCCACATTGGCTGGGGAAGAGTTTGTTTTTACAGACACACTGGCATGAGTTTCTGTCTAGTTCTTTGTGGGGTCCACAGCTGGCAGGCCGAAGCCCCGATCTGCAGACACACTGACAGGTCTCTTCATCCAGCTCCTTGTTTGGTCCACAGATGTCATGGAATCCATCTGTTGAGTCTAGACAAACAGTCAGAGAATCTTTACTATACCTTACTTGGTTCTGGGTGTGGCATGAAACAAAAGCTTTAAAAGCATCTTCCTTTGTATGTTTTCCATCAAAGGATTGTGTACAAACATGAGTATGTTCCTTTATAAAGGAGTTCAAAGTAATCCCAATGTGAAGTAGAAAATGTACTATTTTTAGTCACTTATTTCAAAGAATGATGAATATTGTACATGTGGTTTTAATATTAGAGTATGTTAATCACAATATAGACCCTTGGCATTTAGTCTTTAAAGCATCATTCTGCTTACCATCTCCAGCATCCGAGGAAAACATAAAATCTTCCTGAGACAGGCATCTGCAGATGTGATTATTCCACATGTAATTGGTGGGGCAAGTCTTGTTCACTGCCTGACACCTTTGGAAGAAAGAGACGAGGTTTAGCAATGGAGTAACTGGTACCTAGAAAGGACCATCTCTGCTTACATATGTATCAAAATAATGCTTACAGACAAGCTTTAAAAATATAAGAATTATGAAATAAGATGTGAATGTTTTCTCCCAAACTATCTCTATCCACAACTGCTATAACATTCCAATTCCAGAGGTGATCACTGTTTGTGGTATGGTCATATAGGTCACCAGACTTTTATCTTTTTAAGGCAAACACATTGATTTGTATAATCATATAGGGTTTTAGCTTGTGAAATAAATAAGGCAAAACCTTTTACTTTGAAATTTCTTTTTTCCATTATAGAATATATCATGGACATTTTTATATGTCATTGAATAGAGTTCTGCTCCGTTATTTTTAGTGGCTATGCAATATTCCATACAAAAGATGTACCATTATTTATTTTATTAATCTCTTAGGTAATTATCTACATCACTTCAATTTTGGCTTTTCCAAGCAATACTGGAGGAAACATCTATGTAAATGTATCTTTACTGGCTTATTTCTGAAGCACAGATCCCCATGTTGTAAAGCCTCCGGAAATGAAAAATTTCCACTCTGTGCTCCACCAAAAAGTTATCAAGATACTTTGTTTCATTGTTGTTCTAGCTCTTTACTTCCTTCCTTCCCTCCCTCCCTCCTTTCTTCCTTCCTTCCCCTCCTTTCCCCTGTCTTCCCTCCTTCCTTCCTTGTTTTAGTAAAAATTATGAACCTACAGGCTTCAATCAACCAATTGCTCCTTTGATGGTCCAATGGCCCCACTGTTGCTACCTGAGACCCTTCTCTGTTGGTGCCCATGTGACATGAGCCCTCTGTGGGGTCAACATATATCACAAGCTCAGCTTGCTCATTTTCTCCTCCACACCTGGAATCAGTCATTTCTTCAGGAGCCCTAATTCTTTTGTTGGAAAACAGCATTTTAGAGGCTATCATTTAAGATCAGAAGTGTTTAGTGCCATCAGATCACATTACTACTAGATCTTTTCAGGGAGCAGAGCTAGAAAAATGCATGTATACCCTGTAGAATGTTTTCCTAGTTAATGTTTACCCAGTAGAAGGATTTTTGGTTTTAAATATCCTAATTTACAGAATATATATCAACTTCTCACTACCTCATTTTTTCATCTAATGTTGGTGTAGACATCAAATGGAAGTATTTATTTACATCTTTCACACTCTTACAGCATCACGTGAAGGAATTTTTCAAGAGAAAAATAAGCAAATCTGCATTTTGCAACCAAAATGCAGCTTGAACATCTTCCTTCAGCTTGAACATCATTTCTGAAGATTTACCAAAGCTTTCCTGTCCAGCAAGTCTCTACAGCATCTACTAGACATGGGGAAGGTCTCTTCATTCCTCTTAATATGACAGTTTGTCTAAGATTGCCCCCTTGTCCTCCATCCACCCATCACCTTCTGCAAATAGCAATGACTAATTTGACCTTTCTTTGTCCCTTCTTGAGTTTCTTCAAGAGTCATGTCTCCTTTAGCACAGTGCATAACAGTCTATTATATGGGTCCTTTATTTAATTTGGACTTTTAACTTTTTGATTGCTATTTGCTATGTTATCCCATAAAGTAACAATTTCTCATACAGCATACACACAGTCCATGTAACTAGATACGAAGCAACGGTATGTTAGTAACAGCAATAATTGCTGGATGATTAGGAAACAATATACATTTTAGATTTTATCAAGATAGTTTGTCACTTTTCTACAGGTGTTACTAGGTATCAGTTATTTTGTAGGAAACAGCTATGTTTTGGTTTACCTTCCATTCACTATAATTGCTCCCATTTGGAACAACAGAAATGTGCTCTCAATATCTATTTTTGGGAATAGATTGCTGATCTTAAGCAAGAGATTCCTGTGTATATTTTTAGAGAAAAAAATTCATACTGTTATCTCCAAATCCAATTAACATTACTGGATTTTAATGTACTACCTTGACTTCATACTAATAACTTCCATGAAAACCTTGGCTTCTAACAATCTTCACATAAACTGTTATTTGCTTTATCCTGCATATATTATGTACTTTTGTGTTTTTACTTGTGAAAATGTCAAACATGTATGTAATTATCAGAGTTAAGACTATGAGAAAAATGAACAGTCAGAGAAGTTCTGTATTATCAGCAAGTTACTTTTTTCGGCTTTTTGGTTTATGTTTTCAGGGTATCTTCTTGCCAAAAAATTGTATATATGTTTTTTCTCATTTTGTTACACAGATGATAGCATCCCTTACACACTATTTAAACCTTGTTTTTTCACTTATCAATATTTCCTGGAGAACATTGTACCTTCCTAATAATTTTAGGGAATTCCAAGGGCAAGTCTGTACTCATTGTGCATTTTTGTCATTATTTTCTTGGTTAATTATGAACATATATTGTTCTAGATAAAATGGAGACAGTCAGGACTTATCAATTGTCCAAAACAGTATCATTGTTTTTAAAATTTATATCCTCTTGATTGTTAGCATCCTTCCATCAAATATGATACAACTTATATTAAGTTCTATAATAGCAATGCAATTAATCCTGGCTGCATGAAACTCATAATCTTCTTCTATAAATGATGGTAAAACCATTTTGGTCATGTCGCTTCAACGTTGATCGATATATGGTTTAAGTAACACTGCCATGTTGGCATCGAGTGGCCATTATACCATGTTGGTGGGAAGTAGAAAGGCATCTTTCATTTTACCAACATGTAATTTATACTGCCATTACCTAAGCCAGTGTTATTCCAACTGCTGCTTGCAACCCATTAATGAATCATGAAATCAATGACATGGGCTCAGAAACGCATTTTAAAATGTAATAGAATGATATGTAATAAAATAGATACCAATAGAATACATGTGATACAGATTGGTTCCTAAAGAAAGCACCCTGCTTCAAAAGTGAGGAGCAAGTTCTTGGCATTTAAAACTTCTCATGTAAAAATGTGTGGGGGGGAGCAACATTTCCAAAATATTGTTATTTTAGAATGAAAGAAAATGTGGTCACGACGGACAGAGGTTTAGTAAAATTTGGTTATCTCCTTTACGTTTTAATCTCCAAAGCATTTCTACTTACTGAAATTTCTCTTCTAGTTCTGAATATTAAAGTGCGCATAAATACTTTAAAGGTTTATAATTATGTTTTTTTGTATAGTGTATTTATAAAAAACATTGATTCAAAGACATTCTGTCTGCAAAGCAAAGCAGGGAATTGCACAATTATTTGCAAGGTATATCTATGTTGAGAATCACGTGAATAAACTAACTTTCCTATCCCCCCACTGACCCCACCACACGCACACAGACAAAACCACAATCCTGCCTATAACATGTATGAAGGATAAAGATGCTTTTACCAGAATTGTTTCATTAATTATTTTCACAGCTTCACTTGACTTTGGTTTGGCAGCTATTGCTTTTCGCTGGTTAAAATCAGGTGACAAAAATATGAGTATATGTGTTTTTCAAACTAAAGAACAATTAATTTAATGATAAAGAAAATCTTAGTTTGCATTTATCTCTCCTTTGAAATATTAAAAGATAAATGTATTCCAAATATGTTCTGTTCCATTATATTCTAAACGTTGGGTAATAATTACTAGCTCTTATACTTTCAACATCATAGCAGGCTATTTTGTGCATGCTATTTTTGTGATTCTTTCATATTCTACACTCTTTGCCACTGAGGTTTTCCTACACCTGGAGATTTCTTGACTCCTCAGATACACATTTAAGGAACTAAAACATGCCATCACCTTTTGTTTGGCCTTAGTCAGAACTGAGCTGAAATGTTATTCTTTTTCAAAGAGCTATAATCTGCTATAATCATATATATATATATACACTTATACGTATATATAATATTCATGCTTTTTTTCAGCTTTATTGAAGTATGACTGATAAATATTGTACATATATAAGGTATACAAAGTGATGTTTTGGTATATGTATACACTGCACAATGATTACCACAATCAAGCTAATTAACATATCTACACCTCAAAGAGTTACTGTGTGTGTGAGGGGTGGGGGGATGCAGTGAGAATACTATTGAGTAGAGTAACTCTGCTGTACTATACGTTAGGTCTCCAGAGCATATTCACCTTGTAGCTGCAAGTTGTCACCCTCTAACATTTCCCTACGTCCCCCACCCCCAAGACCGTGGTGACCACTCTTCTATTCTGTATCTATGAATTCTACTTTTCTAGATTGCATATATAAGGGAGATCAGCAATATGCATCTCCCTGTGTCTGGTTATTTCACTCAGCATAATTTCCTCCATGTTATTTCATGTTGTTGCAAATGGCGGGATCTTTGTAATAGATTTCTAATTGAAAAAAATTAACTGCACCTTGATTTATGTTAAACTACTTATTGATTTATTTCCCCAGATCTCTCTTAAAATACTTCACAGATCATTCAAAATGAATGATAACATTAATTTAATGTGAATTCAACTGTAGCATGATGACTTTCTTGAAAAACAAATTATTTCTATAGATATGAACTGTGATATTAATCAAGTACTCTCATTGGAAGCTCTTTTAATAAGGTTTTTCACAACAACACAACAAATGAAAATTTGGCTTAACCATGTGGCACCTATGGTTCCATAGCTGTGTCCCTCAAATAGCCTTCCTATCCCTAGTCTTGTTCAATGGGAAGTGTGAGCCACCAGCATTAGTGAAACCCATGTTTCAAGGCAGGTACCACGAGCTCTCATGCACTCCTTCAGGGCATCTTTGTGTCACTCAGCGGGTTATCCAACAGGATGTTCTGTACCCCATTAAAGAAACAAATAAGGGAAACCTGACTACATTAATAATCTTGATAAATAGCAAAATAGGGTTTTGGTTTTCCAAATGCCAACTGCTGATGTTATCTGAACTTCAAACCTGTAATTATATTATGAAGAATATAGATACAGATCCTTCTTGCCCAAGCTTTCTGTCTGAATAGCAGCTGGAAGAGCAACTATATTCTTTCACTGTCAGAGCCACAGAGCCCCAGGTAAAAATGCTTCAACAATTTTGTCCCAAATGTCTTTGAACTGTTGTGTTCATCTTGAGTTTGTTATGCCTGACGCTTGTATACACTTGACTATGTACACAGAGACTGATTTGCTCATACTTTGGAAACAGCAGTTAATAGTGAATGGAGAGTGGTTAAGTAAAAGTGGCCTTTATATTCAACGTTATTAAGTAACTTCTTCAGTACTACAGGTAGAAATCAGAAATACATACATTTTAGGTTTCATATAAATTGTTAAAAAGGCACATGCTTAATAGTATCAAAAAACACATAGACTTATCTTCTGTTGTATTGATTTGTATTGATTCTGCATGAACTTGTGTTTGTGTCTGTTTGTGTTACTGTTTGCTTGTGTTCCATTAGTCTACTGACAGGGAGAACAGTGGACAGAGTTGGGGTTTGTTCAGATATTAAAGGAAAAGATAGTGAGTAGGATGAATCAATGAAAACTCCATAGTTGTAACAATTTTGCCAGTCTTAATATTTGAAAGGCTAATACAATCATTGCATTAATTTAAAACGTGGGTTTAGGCTGGGCACGGTGGCTTACGCCTGTAATCCCAGCATTTTGGGAGGTCGAGATGGGCAGATCACCTGAGGTCAGGAGTTTGAGACAAGCCTGGCCAATATGGCGAAACCCCATCTCTACTAAAAATATACAAATTAGCCAGGTGTGGTGGCACGTGCCTGTAATCCCAGTTACTCAGGAGGCTGAGGCAGGAGAATCACTGGAACCTGGGAGGCAGAGGATGAAGTGAGCTGAGATCATGCCATTGCACTGTAGCCTGGGCAACAGCATGAGACTCTCAAAAAAAAAAAAGTGTGTTTATATGCTTAATTTTTTCCTTTTTGTCTGAGTATAAATTAAGCAGTAATCTGCCACATACAAAAGCTCACCTAGTCTGAGACTGACTTGGATATAAAACATGTCACATTGTGTGGTCACCAACTGGCTAAGTACAGGACTTAACTGAGTTGGAAAGCCACCAGAACTGGGGATGGAGACAGGGAGAGTAGGATAAGTATGGAAGCTTGTGATTTTCTGCTCTACTATTTTTTATATTTTCTTGGATACACAAGCTTGAGAGAAGTATTGGCAGGTTGAAACAATGGAAAATCCATGATTACTGGATTTATCAGCTTGTCATGTAATTCAAGGATAAGTAACCAGGAATTAAGAAAAAAGGTCCTTCAACCACAGCCGCTGGTCTTATTACCTCGTCACAGCCACAAGTCATTAGCAGAAAAACAAAAACAAAACAATGATGACAATAAAAACATGTTATGGGGGTATAAGAGTTGATATGACATCAAAGTGGCTGGTTGATGCCAGGAATACAGGGGAGGAGAAATGAACAGGTGGAACATGGAGACTTTTAGGGCAGTAAAAGTATTCTGCATGATACTGTAATGATAGACACATGTCATTTATACATTTGTCAAAATCCACAGAACTTACACCCAAAAAAGAGGGAACTCTAACGTAAGCTATGGATTTCAGTTAACAATAACACGTCAATGTTGGCTCCTCAACTGTAACAAATGTACCATGCCAACACAAGATGTTAAAAATAGAGGAAACTCGTGAAAGAGGATGTTATATGAAAACTCTATACTTTCTGCTTTTTCTGTAACCTAAAATGGTTTAAAAATGTCTATTAAATTTTAGAAAACAACTGGTAAATCTGGTCTAATACGATATTAACAAAAATTGTCCATGTGTTTGGTTGAATGTAACTTTAAACTTTATGACAATCTTTGATCAAATAGCCCCCCATTCTAGGCAAATCACTGCCATAACTTCAGTGCAGAGATGTATTCATGCAATCTCCTTAGCTGTATATAGTTTGCTGTTAAGCAAGCCATAGGAATGCTGTGCTTTCAAGTATCGTATTTTAGAAGGTAGAAACGAGACTGTCCAAAGGCAGGCAAACTATGTATAAAAGTTACAGGTGATCCTTTGAAGTATGAGACAATGTTTAGATAATGAGCTTTGTAGGAAAGAGGATGAACAGACATATGACTTACAATTTCAAAAATAACTGTATATGGACATAAAGATTTTGAACTGGCAAAGAGGATAATTTCAGGGCAGACTAAAGATGCACGTTTTAAAATGCTGAAAAACAGTAGTTTCTGAAGATCTAATACAAGACTGTGGTCCAATTTACTAGAATCTAAGCTATCTCTCCATTTCTGCTCTGATATAGTTTATTAAATTAATGTTATTATGCTATTTTGCTTCATTGTCTTTTGGTAAAGCAATAATGTATAACCTTCAAATTAAAAAGGAAAGAGTAAAGCATTATGGCTAAAAGTAAAACTCAAGGATATTTAAGCATCTAGGCATTTGGACTGAGGATCTGTTAAAGATTAATATACCAAAGACACGGAGACCTCAAGTTCCAAATCAAAGATTTCCTTGACTATAAATCTACTCTATTCCTTAGAAATAAGATATGTTCTTATAAGAATAAAATTTTCTTAAATAAACCCTAGTAAGTGTAACTTCTTGCAAGCAAATAAGTTTTACTGAGTAAACAATGTCAACATTTTAATAAAAGAAATAAAAGGGCAGCAGATAAATAAGTATGCAAATTAGCCTTCAGGCTAGATTTATCCATTTTTTTCTCATCTTTTTTCATCCCTTTTCTCTTTTTCACCACAACGTGACTGTCTTCCAAATTGAAATAATACCTATCTTCTATATTTATTATCCATTAAAAATAATTCAAGATTTCTTGGCTATGCTGAACATTGTCTTGCCATTCATTCCTCTACCCAGAAACAACCTCTGCTCCCGTAATACCTCTACAGAATAGGTGAAATTCCCTAGGCTGGTGCTCAAAGCTTTAGAATCACAGCATTGTCTTTTCATTTAATATCCAATTGCTTTCACAGCTTAAGACCCAAATTAATCTGGTTTATTAACTGTCCTAAGAACGTGTTATTTTCTTACATCTTTAGGGACACTGTCCATGCTAACCAAATAACTAATAAATTTAGCACTATTAACTTCAAGGTCCTTGTCTATTTGACATAACTCTCTCCTCTTTGAATGTACTCTCTTGCGAATCTGTAGAGTATGTTGACTTCCCTATAGTACATTGTCACAGAATTAAAAAAACATAAAAACTTGTGTTTATTTATTTAATGGAATGCTATATAGTTATTAAATGAATAAACCAGGCCTACAGATAGCAATATGACTATATCTGTAAAACGTCATGTCAAGAGAAAAAAAGTAATGCCAACATTTTAACTTAAAATACAAAACACTCAAAGCTGCACTGTATAATATTTTCTGGTATGTTAATAAATCCAGACACAATAAAAATAGAGAAGAGTGAGAATAATACAATTTTCGAGTGGTGGTTACTTCTGGGAATGAAGAGTGAAGAATGATGACTGGGGATTTGGGTTGTATCTTTAGTAAATTTGACAAAATAGTTGTTATATTTCAAATTGGGGTAAAAGGGCACTTTTTTGTTTTGTTTTTGTCCTTGATGTTTGATATTTTTTAATTTATAGAAGTTAAAAATAAAGAAAATGTGGTATATATACACAATAGAGTACTATTTAACCATAAAAAGAATGCCATCCTGTCATTTGCATCAACATGTATGGGGCCGGGCGCGGTGGCTCACGCTTGTAATCCCAGCACTTTGGGAGGCCGAGGCGGGCGGATCACGAGGTCAGGAGATCGAGACCACGGTGAAACCCCGTCTCTACTAAAAATACAAAAAATTAGCCGGGCGTGGTGGCGGGTGCCTGTAGTCCCAGCTACTCGGACAGGCTGAGGCAGGAGAATGGCGTGAACCCGGGAGGCGGAGCTTGCAGTGAGCCGAGACTGCGCCACTGCACTCCAGCCTGGGCGACAGAGCAAGACTGCGTCTAAAAAAAAAAAAAAAAAAAAAAAACATGGATGGAACTGGAGGCTATTATGTTAAGTGAAATAAGCTGGGCACAGAAAGACACACATCTCATGTTCTCACTCATTTATGAGAGCCAAAAAGTGAAACTCATGGAGGTACAGAGTAGAATGATGGTTACCAGAGGCTGGGAAGGGTGGGTCAGTTGTGGGGGGAATGAAGAGAGGTTGGTAATGCATTCCAAAGTACAGTTATATAGAAGAAACAAGTTCTAGCATTCCATAGCAATAGTTAATAATATTTTATTATATATTTCAAAATAGCTAGAAGATTTAAAATGTTTACAACACAAATCTGTAGGATGTTAGTAGAAATAGCAGCGATCATTTATTGAATGCTTATTATGTTTTAGGCACTGTGCTAATATTTAACATGGATTGCTGGTTATAAAAATCACAACATCCTTGAGTTATTATTATGCTATTCTACAGTATCAGATTAACATGGTACGGTATGTCAAATATGGTATAATGCAATTGAACAGCTCGATTTCAGTGAAGATTACCTTATATTCTGTATGATGTTATACATAACATTCTTACTTATGTGCTAAAAAAAAAACAGTGTCACAAGAAAGTTTAGAGAACCTACTCAAACTCAAAGAGAAATCAGAGACTAAATTCTCAAAACTGGAAGCTGCCTACAGCATCCACACTCTTCAGCCCTGTACTATGTGATGTGTATCACGAATGGAGCCACCGGCAGTATTTGTATGAACATGAGACAATGTGTGGCAGATGCTTGGTGCTTTGTAATATTTAGTAAAATAAAACACTAATAATGTAACTATAATATGTGTTGTTCTTACTTGACTATAAGTGCTCTAAGTTCAGAGCCAGCCAAGCACATCTTTGTCTTCTCTAATAGGATCTAGAAGCATTCTTTATCTTAGTGACTTAACATACAGTTTATGGATGACTCTGGGAAATCTCTTTCCCTAATGAATTAAAGATTTGACTTAAAATGTTATTGTAAAGGTTTTAAAAAATCTACTATTTTGGCTGGGCATGGTGGTTCATGCCTGTAATCCCAGCACTTTGGGAGGCCAAGGCGGGTGGATCACAAGATCAGGAGTTCAAGACCAGCCTGGCCAGAATGGTGAAACCCCATCTCTACTAAAAATACAAAAATTAGGTAGGCATGGTGGCGGGCAACTGTAATCACAGCTACTCAGGAGGATGAGGCAGAGAATTGCTTGAACCCAGGAGGCAGAGGTTGCAGTGAGCCAAGATCACATCATTGTACTCCAGCCTGGGTGACAGAGCAAGACTCCGTCTCAAAAAAAAAAAAAAAAAAAAAAAAGAGAAATCTACTATTTTAAACCTAAACTACTTTAAAAATTATACTTAATAAAGGGATTTTTTTCTAGGCTTTTCAAAAATCAATTTTATTGAGGAGTAATTTGCATACAATAACATGCTCCTATTTTGAATTTATCATCTTTTCATAAGTTTATGTATCCACATTAACTACTGTCACAATCCAAATAAAGAATATTTCCAACACCTCACAATGTCTCTTTTGCCCTTCTCAGTCAGTCCCGATCCAAATCCTCAAACACACACTGAATTGCATTCTCTCACTCTAGAGTACATTTGTGTCTTTTAAGGGCCTCATGTAAATCAAATCAGAGCATGTACTCTTTTTAGCCCAGCTTATTTCACTCAATTTAATGTCTCTGAGATCCTTTTATGTTCTTGTGTGTATCAGCAGTTCACTCTTTTTACATTGCTCAGCAATGTTCCACTGTATGCATATACTAAAATGTGTTAATCCACTCATCTTTCATGGGCATTTGAGTTGTTTCCAGTTATTGACTAATAAAGAACATTTGTATACAAGTTATTGTGTGGAAATATGTACATGTTAAATTCATAAGAAACTGTCAACTGTTTTGCAAAATGATTGAACAATTTTAATGCCCATTGATGACATACGAGTTTTTGTTGCACCACATTCTGACACTTGTTTTTGTCGGCATTTTTAATTTTAGCCACTGTGGTGGTGAACGCTCCTCTTAAATCTTAACAAATGTTAGAATTTTATAACATAGCTACATGTCCATCATATACATATTATCACTAGTGTAGCTTTTATTAAATTGTGGGCCATAATTCATAATGGGTTGAGACCAATATTTTCACAAAGAAAAACAGAACAGAAAAAATTATTTGGGTATATCACAGGTAATAAGGCAAATATTCATAAAGGGAGCAAAATCATCCCTAAGGGGGTAAAAATTGGGTATGAGACCAGGGTGTGGCTGAAATCTTAATATCTCAATGATTTCTGGCTCTCCAAAAACCCAAGAAAATAATATTCCTTAATACTTAAATTCTATTCAGTTTTATTGGCCATTACACGAACAGCATTGGCAACGGAACACACCCCAAGTGTTTCCAATGTGTGAGCTATGAAATTATGGTGACTAGATGGCTGTGACTGGAGGATTTTCTCTTGACTGACTGAGTGATTTCAAAGTCATATACTGAGTGGTACCTATGTGGGCCCATTGGCTGCCATTGGTTGCCCTGTGGATATTGCTTATGCTTGATCCTTGGTGTTTTCGTGTGTGACTTGAGCTTCAGAGAATTAAATTATAATAATTTATATTTTATTATTAATTCTACAAATGTTAGTCATACCATTACATGTCAAATGATGAAAAGAAAAAGTTGACAATATCTAAATTAATATTTATCAGCTATATAAGTTAAAAGTTGTTTTCTCATACTGCGCAAAGTTAATAGTTAAGCTCTCCAAATATTTTTAAAGAAGTTATTTTAAAAATTATTTTACTTTTTCTGGAAAAATAGTGATTTTGAATGTTTTTATAAATTATTATATTTGTATTATATGTTCATATCAATTGCTACTTTGCATATGTAATTTGATATATTACAATTTATATAAGTAAACAGAAGACCTTAAGTTTCCCTGCAAATACAATTATAAATTTATGTTAGCTGTTAAGAGATTAAAAATGTTTAATTTAAATGTTAACTTAAACATTTTATTTTGTTACTTAACCCTACATTGAATAAAAAAGTAAGCTTTATACTTTCTTTTTATGTATAAAGCACAGAGATACATATAGTACAAAGACAGAGTATATTTGTGATATTAAAATTTTATGGGGTAAGTGATTAGGGCAAAAATGTTCATAAAAGGATCCTTGGGGTTGTCATAATGAGAAAGCTTGAACAGCACTATAATTAAGGACGATATTTTTAAATGGTAATTTGTTTTAGTTTTATGCTTATACATAACTAATTACATGTGAAGTTATCTAGTTATCTAATTTAAAACTCTCTAATATCGACATATATATATATATATACACAGACACACACTATGTGTGTGTATAACACACATCCTGGTTTGGAATATAAAATATATCTCTTACTGTAGATAGTGGTTTTAAAAATACTGAAAAACACATGGATGAGGAAATGAATCAGACTTGGATATTAATGGTAATAATAAATCTGCCCTTTAATGACTACCTTCTGGATACCAGACACTCTGCTAAGCATTGCATAAGCATTCAGTACTTCATTCAATCCTCTTTACATCTTTACAGTTTATATATAAGTAAACTGAGTTTCAGAGACATAAAACACCCACCTGATCATAAAGAACGAATTAGTGGCAAATCTGAATTCAGAATCAGATATGGCTTACTCTAAGACTCAGGCTCTTTTTGCTGTAGCTTCCTGTCTCTTCTTGACCTCAAACAGTGTATAGGACAGTAGTTACATGAATAAGTAATAATGAAAACATGGCAAATGCTATAAAATACATCCAGGAAATAAGTTATTTTATTTAACAAGCATTTATATACATTGTTTAGCCAACAGCTTTGGAGTGTGATTTCCTCCCTCATCTGTAAAATAAGGCAAATGCTGCTGCTGGCCTTCTAGATGATTTTGTTAAGGGTTAAATCAGACAATGCAAGTAAAGGGCTGAGGGAACAGGAATGGCTCAAGTATTTTTGAGTGTTGTTAGCTGAATGCTGCAGAGGACATAAACTTACTGGAAACACTCTCATATTCCAGTTCCACATGCAACATTTGCAGACCCTGATAAAGCCATGTGAGGATGAAGTTAATCCAGTGAATGCTATGGGTATTCAAGAAGCAAAGGTGGCCGTGGTATTTGGACAAGACAAATGCAGGAGAAAGACCTTTACCTGAACTCTGAGAAATGGAGAGGGCTTTGGAAAGGCAGAAAACAAGCCAGGGCCAGAATAGAAACAAGATACAGAGCAGGAAATGAGCTTGGCGTTCTGGGAATCGGACTTGGTGAAACACAGACTGGGTGAATAATGGAAGACAAAACAAGAAAGGAAGGCTGACACCAGAATAGGGTGGTGAGAAATTTGTGCTCAGTTCTTTGAGCAATTGAAAGTCACTGTTTCTGGTGAGATGAATGAAATGATGCCTTTTAAAGCTTACTTCATAAAACAGTGACATTATACAACAGGAGAAAGACTTGATGCTTGAAAACTAGTATTAATATCACTGCATTAAATCAGAGACATGCATAATGAAGTGGATGATAATGGCAGTGATGGAAATGAAATATAAGTTTAGCTTGGAACACATATCTCCCCCTCCTCCAAAATAATCAATCGTGTTTAGATGGGATAGAAGAAGAAGTAATGACAACTCTGTGATTTCAAGGCCTCAAAGAAAATGAGAAAACACTGCCATGAATAATGTAGAAATAAAGGATTTAACAAGTCTTTCTCTTTGTACTTACAGCTAATATAATTACAAACATAGCAATAGAAGATACATTTAGATAAAATATTATAAGTCAAAAATATGGTTAGATCTTCAAATGTCATTTTGGAAACCACGAGTATGGAGATAATGGCTAAAGCGCCCAGAATGGAGGAGTCACTGAGGGTTTCTGCTCAGGGCTGAGGAAGGTGAACAGAACTCTCTGGCCTGCGGGGATGAAACTGCACATACGGCATCCTCTTGAGTTCAGATGGTAGTGGTCTCTTGCTTGTATTAGCATACATTTATTCACAAATGTCTGTAAGATGTTTGCTTTCTCACATAAAAGGGAACAGATCTCTGTCACTGAAATTAGGCTATCCTCCAGGTTTTCCTAAACTGTCCCTGGACAAACAAGGGGTCCCCCTATCTGCCACACACAGCAGAGCAGTACAATGTGATTCAGTGGGGAAGACCATGGTTTGCATATTACATTTATTGTTGAGTCTTTTAAAAATGTAAGGTTTTCTTAAATTGTTTGTAATATATATGTTTTTTGATCAATTTATTTATACATTTGTTACAAATGCTAGATTTATGTAAGTTTCATCCATATACACCGGATATCCTAAGGAACAAAGGGTTGCATCCCTACTTTGGGGCAGAAAACTCTCAGGTCTTGGGCAGTAATGCATATTAATTATCAGCTGTTCACAGGGTCAGAACATGATCATACAGGAGACTGTGATAAGCTCTCCTATATGATCACATGAAGTATATGCTGCCACTTGCCCCTCCAAAAAAAATAGGATGGAAAGGAAACCTGAATAACAAATAATGGTTTGAATGTCAATTTGAAATGATATTAAGAGAAATTTTTTCAAGTAACTAAGCACTATTTCACTATTCAGACATTGCTGAAATAAGAAACATGGATATATATATATATATATACACACACTCACATATATATTTTTATATTTGAGATTGAAGAAAGCAACTGAATGCTGATAGACATAAAATTATTTATATTTACTTTCTGTTTTGGCCTAAAATCTTATCAAGGCTGAAATGTTTTGAACTTTAATATGATTTATGAGTTAGCATACCTGATTTCAGGAATGTTAAATCAATTAAGCTACCTTCCTGATATTTTATGAACACTGGTGGAATGTGTTTTATTTCATAGACATACTTCTTTTATATTGTGAACTACTTTGCCTCTAAAATGTGCTTCCCACTGAATTTTAATTTTCAGTTTATTTTCATTGTATACTATACAAAATTTTGTCTTTGTTTTGTATTTGAAGCAGAGTATATTATAGTAAATTTCACAGAGGTTATTTAACTTATGTTTACTTGAAAATAATTTAATATTAGTAGAGGATGCAGAAAAATAGATTTAATTCATACTCACTGTGGTAGTGTTGCTGGCAGGGAACGTCTAATAATGGAATGAACTTGTCTGTAAACATCCAGTTTAGACATGCATCGGCAGGAAGTGTGATTGGCAAAACTGATTGTTACTGGTTTGGGGCCTTGAGAGAGAGGCACTGTAATTTCAAATAACTACAAAGAAGGGACAAAAAGAAGAAAAAATTATATAGATGCTGTAAAGCACTTTTATGGTAAATATTGGAGTCCGAAAAAGACTAAGATTAGCTCTATATAAGTAGCTGTGTAATGTACGCAGGACGCTATGTTTTTTAATGATTACAAAGTAAAAACTGTCTTGCTCCTAACCAGTATCTTTTATCAGAGTAATAAATACTCCATATGTTTATCTTATGTCACTAGTTATGAAGCATATTAGAATTAGGATAACCAACTAATGATTACAGAGCAGAGACGTGACAGACCAATGCGTTCAAGAAAAAAGAACTGTTTCAAAGTTATAGATTATTTGAAATGAACATTTAAAATATTCCAGGGATTTAAAAAGTGTCACACACAGAAACATCTTTGTGATTTAAGAGCAAAGCTATTGACCACACAACCCAGAAATGCTTGGTTATGTCCTACTTAAAGTAAACTGAATACATAGATGTAAGTTACATAGATGTAAAGTTAATTTTTATTAAATTTCTACCTCAATGTAGTTTTATATGTCTTAGATCTCTTATAAATTGATTATGTTTAAAACAAAAAAAACCACATTTATAATTTAATAGATAAAGCTATGTTTCTGCTATCTTGGTAAAGGAATTATGAAAATAATGAGCTTAAAATAAAGTAGGGCATTTTACACAATTCTGAATTACAGTCAAAATTTAGTTTAACTGGTCTCCTTCTGAACGCCTTATTTATGGATGAAGAACTTCTCTTGTTCTCTTCCTTCTCCAAAAACAATGTTTTAAATTAAATAAACAAATACATCATTGATTAAGTAAAACTAAGTAGATTTAAATTCCTAAGGTTCTTACACTCTAAATCATTACCAGTAAAAATGGTAAAAGTGAAATCTTGCCCACTAACTGCTTGATAAGATCAACTTGCAGTCATTTAACTATAATTGAGCCACGTATTACTTGGTGTCTTCATGACAACCTGAGCAGTGATAAAAAAGATGACAAACTTCAAAGACTCGTGACTTGGCCTTTGCTGAAATTTCACGCCATCAGCTGAAGACCATTGAAAATATTTATGGGATAGGATTAGTTGCCAATTTTGTCCACGCCAACAAGAAGACTTTTAAAACGAATTCCGAATAATGAAATACAGAAATATCTAAATTATAAAATGCATATTATCTTCATTCGAGATGTATTCCTTATATATTCATTTAAAAATTTGGCTACTTTCTTTAGAAAACAATATGCTTTAGAAGAAATAGGTACAGGGTTACACCAGAGAGGCGGCTTTTATTAGCTCTCCCATTTATAAGTAGCATAAATTTGGAAAATTCATTTGACTTCTCCAAGCTGTATTTTTCTTTGATAATCAGTAACAGGATAACACTTGACTCATTATTCTCAGGATTATTATAAGGATTACATAAACTAAATGAATCTGACATGTATATTATTTGCTATACAGATCTAAGTTATTACTATTTGTGTAAATTCTCAAGATTCTAGGTATTCTCTACAGTACTGTCTGTTCTGCGTAGATAACTTCACTATGTGACCTCAACATATGCCACTATTATGATTTTGACCAGTTTCTTCTCTAAAAAGACATCCATTTATACAGGTTGGATAACATCTTTGATTAGATGAAATACTGCAATGGCAGTAATCCTTTGCACTGTATATACCTATTTTAAGAGAGAATTCTGCAGTGTCTTCATAAGCTACAATTTTTCTATCTTTTAAGACATCTATAGAATCTATATTAATAACTAGCACTATAGAAGACAAAGTGGTTTTAAGAAGCAATTTTTAATAAATTTATAAAATTACTTATTTTTCATATTTGTATAATTTATAATTTGATTATTTAAGCTCTGTAATAATGTAGACGGTAGGAAGGTGTACCTAAGAATTTAGGTCTAGTAGGCAGTCATATATATGTGTCTAGAGTTTAGGAGAGCCATTGAAAAGTCATGAACATTTAAGCTGTAATGGGAGTCTTGGACATTGATGAGATTACTTGATGAGCACTCTAAATGAAAAGAGAAAATGTCTAAGAATAGAAACCTGGGGCACAGGAACATCTATGAGGTGGGAAGAGGCAAAGGAACTACTGAATATGTCTGGGAAGAAGCATGACAATGATGGAGGATCGGGAGGGGAGACTGTGAAGCCAAGGGGTGCCAGAGAAAGAGGGGAGAGCTTCAAACAGGTGTGTGTGGTCACAGGGCCACATGTGTCTGGGAAATCAAATCTAACAAAAATTGACAGGAGATAACCAGCACCTGATGTGGTTCCAAGGGCTGTGGCAGGGCAGGAGCTGTAGGAAGGAAGCAGCAGTAGAGATGGGGGACAAGAAGAGGTGCTCCATGTGACTAGAGGGAAAGGGGTCAAGTGGCTCAGACCAGCAGAAACAATTTTGCTTACACACACAGTGTTTGTAATCTGATATGGTTTGGATCTGTGTCTCCTCAAAATCTCATGTTGAAATGTGATTCCCAATGTTAGAGGTGGGACCTGGCGGGAGATGAATGGGTCATGGGGCCAGATCCCTCACGAATGGCTTAGCACCATCCCCTTGGTAAGAAGTGAGATTTTGCTGTTAGTTCATGCCAGAGCTGGTTGTTTAAAGGAGTCTGAGACCTCTCTCTTCCCTCCCTTGCTCACGCTCCGGCAATGTGACACACCAGCGCCCCCTTCCATCAAGATTGCAAGCTTCCTGAGGCATCACCAGAAGGTGAGCAAATGCCAGCATCATGCTTCCTGTACAGCCTGCAGAACCATAAGCCAATTAAGCCTATTTTCTTTATAAATTACCCAGTCTTAGGTATTCCTTTATAGCAATGCAAAAACAAAGTAATAAGTAAGCACTGCAGGATTTGGCATTGTCTCCAGTGAAACCAGGCAGGACAGAGCCTGACAGTGAAGGTAAGGCACTGTTTGAGATAACTAACAGCTATTGTAGAAGAGTGTATGTTTTCCCACCCCAACCCTTGGCAGCATCATTCCTGCTCCCACTGATGGTTGCCCTTCCAGATTCTGCCCCAGCCTGTTTTCCAAATGGTAGACAGATTGCCATGAGCAGTATCAGTGATCATGAAAAGACCTCATCCATGCCTAGGTAGATAATGTTCACAAATCAGGATCCACCCATGGGTATCAAGCATGAATTCAGGAATAGCAGCTTTGAAGAATGTTCTGGTGAGATGAAGAATAGCTAATTCACATTAAGAAAGCATCTTCCTGGAAAACTAAGTGTGGCTCTATGCTTTCAAAGGCTGCAAGAAATGTGTTTTTGAATACACTGACTAAAAGAATAAGGAGGCAGGTAAAATAACACTAAAACCAAATCACTGTTTAGAGAAATGTCTTTTCCTCTAAGTTGAAGACTTTTATAAGTGGTAAAATGGAAGTACAGTTGGAGATAAAAAAATCTTTGTTGCAGTTTAACTACTTAAAGGAAATAAAGGAAATCAAAACATAAAGGAATAAAAATCAAAATCTTAATGACTAATATCTCATTTCTCTTTTATGTGTCTAAGTAGCAATGGGCAGGCTGAATTCAGTTAATTTTATCAAAAGGAACAGAGACTGAAAAATTAAAGTTAAAAATTTTTTTCTTCTCTTGAAACACATCCTCTATTCCCAAATTTTGACCTGCTACTTGATGATACCAGTGTGAAAAAATTTTAAGAGTCCAGAGAAAGACACCTTTGATAATATTAAAGGTAGAAAGAGTCTTGATAATTGAGTTTTATTTATCTATCAACTTCAGGAAAATTAGTAATATCTACTGGGAATATGCCGCCTGGGTATGTATTAAGATATAATTGTACCTATACTAGCTCTCGTCACATACTAAAGAGGCCTCTTTAATTTTTCAAATTCTTTCTGTACTGGTCTCATGTGTGTATATTGATTGACCTGCTCTTATCACCTAGACATGATTACAGTTTCTACTGCCTTTTCAATAAATATAGTAAATTCTATTTTCTTGTTTACAGACCCCTTTGTGAATTTTTACATAGCTATATCTAATCCGTGTGTTACTAAGAATTTCCGTAAGCTTTTTTCCTAGAGAGTATGTGCTTAGAAAATATACATTTTTTGAACTGAAAAAATAATAATTTAGAAGTGCATTATAAACTTGCATGGCGCCCTCCCAAAATAAATACGTAACATTTTCAAATCACTGGCAACTTTCCTACTCCACTAAATATGTAAGAATAAACAAGAGTACTTAGTCTTGAGAAACAGACATTAATTAGAGTTGTGGATCTTCAATTTACTACTTCTGAGACTTGGAAAAATTACCTAACTTCCCCAAGCCTCCGTTTCATTACCTATAAAATAGGAATAATATAATAATGGTGATTTCAGTGTAATGTTTGGATTTCTCTTCCTCCTCTTCTTTCTCTTTTTCTTTATTATCACTTACATCAGCCAAGATTTAGTTCAATTTTTGTTAAAGAAAGTCTAAATTTTAAAATTTTTATTTAAAATCTTTCCTTGTTTAGTTTTCAAAAACTATTTGTTGAGTACCTACATGACATCAAGCACCTTGCTAGAATCTCAGGATAACAGTCATCAATAATGACCTTGCCTCTATGCAGCTGATCAGAAAACTAACAGTGAGGGCAGGGCATGGTGACTCACACCTGTAATCCCAGCACTTTGGGAGGCCGAGGTGGGCAGATCACTTGAGGTCAGGAGTTCAAGTCCAGCCTGGCCAACATGGTGAAACCCCGTTTCTACTAAAAATACAAAAATTAGCCGGGTGGGGTGGCAAATGCCTGTAATCCCAGCTACTTGGGAGGCTGAGGCAGGAGAATTGCTTGAACTTGGGAGGCAGATGTTGCAGTGAGCCCAGATTGCGCCACTGCACCTTCACTCCAGCCTGGGCAACAGAGGTGGACACCCTCTCCGAAAAAAAAAGAAAAAGAAAAAAAATAACCTCACAGTGAGGGTGAATGAGAAAACAGATACACACAGAGAGAGATACTATGGTAGAATTTCTGAAATACCAAATAGCTTACCGTAAACACTGGAGTTTAATTCCCTTATGCAATTTGTTCTTGCCATTGAATAATGATCTGAACTAACACAGTAACTAGAATTTTCTCTCAAAAGAGTTTAGATCTATCCAAACATATCAATGTTTGAAACAGTAAGTAGATTATTTTAAGAAAATATGAATCATGATACTATTGTCAGACTATTTTGTGCTTTATTGTGTATAATAGTATTTTCTGTTCTACATTTAAGTTCATAGAACATAAAATTTATGTATTATTCAGCACTAGCTAATAACTCAAAGTATGTATGCTTATTTAGTAAATACTGATTGATGATGTATTTAACTGATAATATAATCTATTATAATTTGATATTTTGAAAATTATAATTTTTCTAAAACAGTTTTATACAATAAAGTGAATTGTTCTGGAACAATAAGTAATATTAACTTGTGTGCAATGTAGGACACAAAAAAATTTGTAATAATACAATTCATTATGGAACCTGACATGTACTTTAGGCATATAATACCAGTTGCTGGTTTTGGAGAACATCAAAAGGACATATAAAAAAAGGCATTTAAGCAAGGCTGGAAACTGAAAAAAAATCTGACTGTATATTCCATAAAACTATAATAAACAAGAGGAAATGGCAAGTGTTTCCAACTGAGAGTTTCCCAGTTGTAATCAACTGGCATTCTTTAATAGGAATATTTAATAGTCAATTCTCACCAACAAGAATGGACTTCAAATAAAGCCACATTTTGAAACAATAGGTTGTTTACAGCAGCATAGCAACAGCTATAAAGCAACAATTCCTAATCGTACTTATCTTGCTGGCTATTCAAGATAAAGGTGTAGAACTTCCTTACTGAGAGGATCTTGAGTTATAATTTAGTAGTAAATTATAAGTAATGTTTGTGTGGATACAAATATGACACAAAAAATGCCTTCCTTTAAAACACCATTATATCCTAAATATAACCAGTTTCTCTTCAGAACAAATCTCACTACCATATTTAATTTAAATTTAAATATTCTAAACTTTAGTCTATTAAGTACAGATATATGTACCCCCAGAAAAATACGATTAATAACTGTAAAATCAGATTTTAAAACTACACAAAATTTAAAGAAATAATCCCCCAAAATGGGAAAAGGCCTTAGCATTGCAACCACATGGCCAGCTATAAAAGGCCTGTGGAACTTAAATTGGGTTTGGGAAAGAAAATGGAATAACAGATAGCCTAACAGATTTAAATCTGATACTGAATTAATTTTAACATGTTGTTATGCATAAAAAGTATACACAGTACCACATTTAAAATAAAAATCTCAGTTGAAGAGTTTTAGAAATACTGAATAAAATATGTGAATCTCATTGTACCCTGGGTTGGAAAAAAGTGGTATTTTTCACACTTGCATTAATTATGTTCTTAAGGCAAATGTTATTCTTAAAGAAACTTCTGATAACTGGTACCGGCATAGAGTTCTTTTTCCACATCAGGATAAAACCTGATTTCCAACAACTGTGCTTGCCAAATATTAACTTGAGAAAGATACAATACAAATCACGTTCCACTTGCTGAATACATAGGAATGTAATAAATTAATCTTCCAGACTGCTGCAGTATTCTGTTTAATTAATGGAAGAAATATCTCTGACTGCAGTGCAGAATAATACCTCTAATTTCATTATATAGTTGCATATTTTACTTAGGTTTAAATATTTTTTGTTGTAAAATTTTATGAAACATCCAACTTAAATAAAATCGAGCATGTCTTTGTTAATATACATGCTCATATTATTGCTTTATAAAATAACGAAAAAGAAGTAGCTGCTTGTTTTTAAGATGCCAATGTAGAATTTAAAATCATGCTGCTTCTATATATCAGAATTAGCTCATAGCAAGCTAGCTTCCTAACTAAACTGGCTTCTTTAGTCTGGCACTAATGAACACAGCAAAGAACCTCTAGTTCCTTGAGCTTGGTTTAACCCCACCATTTTCAAGGAGACTCTAGAGACTGAGTTGTTTTTCTTTATTCTTTCCTGGATTTAGTAAAATATATAAGATAAATACTAACATTCAAGTAACTTTTAATCCAAATGTGTGCCTCAAAAGCAGATGACTTTCTTCTGCTTCTGCTTTTATCACCAAATAATTTACCCCCTGCAAAACTCATTTTCTACTTTTTGGTTATATCTCTTAAATATACAACCTCTCACAAGAAGATACACTCAAAGTGTATGTTTATGAAAGAGGTTGAAAAGACATCCAATCTACTTAACTTTTCAAAGCCACTTAGATATTTGTGTGGAGAACTCTGAAGCAGTTTTTATCGATTAGCACACTTTGGAATGCACAGTGCATATGCTTTTACTTTTCAATGAACAGCTGGCTTCCTCACACACCCTGATAACCTCCCCTTCATTGAGTCCCATTAAAAAAAAACATTTCTATGAAGTATCTATAAAAAAACTTGAGTTTAACATTACCTGAGGTACATTGTCCTTACAATTTATATCATTCCAATTGGTGGCTTTGCTACAAAATGTGCCTGGGACTCTTTTAACAAAATGAAAAGTCTTTTTTTTTTTTAACCTTAAGAAAATACAGCATTAAGAAATTTCCTTTTATATTTGAAAGAAATCATCACACACTCCCATTCACACTACACTGATAATGCAATAAATTGAACAAACCCAGGAAAAGGTGCTACTTAAGTACACGTTTTCAGAACTTGGAATATTAGTAAAAATGTAGGAACACTGCATTCTTGCTTTCAGAAATTTTATGCCTCGACCTCCCTTGGTTTGTAAACATCCTGGATATGCACTTCCATAAGCCTTTGTACTTTTCTTTCACAACACTTAAACTACTTGTTATTACTTGATAAATGTTAATTTCCCTTGCTAATTTGTTAGTTCCATTAGGGCAGGATCTATCCATCACTGTACACCTACATTTTGTGCATAGTATGCTTTTAGTACATAGTATGAAGCGCCACATAATGGGTGTACCATATGCACTCATCTAACTGAATTTAAATTAAAACTGTCTGCCGGGTGCAGTGGCTCACGCCTGTAATCCCAGCACATTGGGTGGCCGAGGCGAGTGGATCACTTGAGGTCAGGAGTTCGAGACCAGCCTGGCCAACATGGTGAAAACGTATCTCTATTAAAATACAAAATCAGCTGGGCGTGGTGGTGGGCACCTGTAATCCCAGCTACTTGGGAGGCTGAGGCAGGAGAATCGCTTGAACCCAGGAGGTGGAGGCTGCAGTGAGCCAAGATCACACCATTGCTCTCCAGCCTGGGTGACAAGAGGGAGACTCCATTTCAAAAAAAAAAATTATCCCTTATACTGTAAACAAAAATATAAGTGAATCCTTTGGATAGGAAAAGGGCATGACAATACAAAATCAAAGAGGGAAATGCAGGGCACAGCTAATGATGAATATTGGCTTTCCCTTGGTACTGATGTTTGCTCTTCTCTTCTGATACATCAATACCCTAAGAATTAATAAGCACACCAGGCTTCAAATGACATTTATCATAATGATGCTTCCTCCCAAATCTATATTTAAAGACCCAATTATTGTTCTAAAATTTTAGAAATATACGTCAAACCTTCTGGTATCTCCACCTAAACACCATTCAGACTTTCAAATGAGCATATTCAAAATTTGACCTTTGACCCCAAATTTGTTTCTTTTTATTCAAGTATTCATTTTATTCACGTCTAAGTGTTTGCTATGTGCCAACTACTGTGCTAGTGTTCAGTGTAATAAGCAGACACAATCTTTGCTTTCATGGAGTCTAGAACCTGTGGAATAAGACTGGGTGCAGTGGCTCACACCTGTAATCCCAGCACTTTGGGAGGCAGAGGTGGGCAGATCACCTGAGGTCAGGAGTTTCTAGACCAGCCTGGCTAACATGGTGAAACCCCATCTCTACTACAAATACAAAAAATTAGCCAAGTGTGGTGGCACACACCTGTAATCCCAGCTACTTGGGAGGCTGAGGCAAGAGAATCACTTGAACCCAGGAGGCAGAGGTTGCAGTGAGCTGAGTTCGTGCCACTGCACTCCAGCCTGGGCAACAAGAGTGAGACTCCATCTAAAAAAAAAAAAAAAAAAAAAAAAACCTAGGGAATGAAACAAAGATAAAACAATATGAAAGATAAGGTAATGATGCTAAGACACGGCAACAGTGGATGCTGTGGAAGCACACAACAGAATGTCCTGGAAGTCACATTTCTGTTTAGGCCTAAGGTTGAGTAGAAATTAACTAGATACATCGAGATATGGGATCATGTGTAGGGAGATGTTTCAAACACAGAGTACAGCATTGCAATGCTGGAGGTGACAGATATTGACATAACCCGAGAAGTGAAAAGAATTTGGGTCTTAGTGGTAAGTAGTTTTTGTGGGGAAAATCATTGACATTTGAGGCTGGACATTTAGGTAGCATCCAGATCATTGAGGGCCCAGGAAATTATGTTTAAGGGATTTTGTCTGAAAGAAGAGTTCCATTCAGAACACTAACAACTTAGAACATTTGTACCAATGAATCTGACCAGATGCTGGCCTAAGCAACTCAATTAGAAAAGACAAGCTTATCACCACACTAGTTGAATGCTGGCTCCATCCCAATAAGGCAATGTTATAGAGGAATTTTTAGCAGTATCTGACTTAGCATTAAGAAGAGTAAAAAAAAAAATCACTGCTAAAAAGTGGCAAATGGATTGGAGGAAAGGAAGAATGGTAGGAGACCAGTTATTAGGCTTGTCCAAGAGGAATGGTCTAGGTAAGGGGTAAATGTGGTCTAGATCAGAGTGGGATTACCAGCATGGAGACATTGGATGGGTCCTAGAGATGTTTGCAAGGTAGATCGAATGGCAATTAGTTTTAGTGAAAGGAAGAATAACTTGGCTTGACTAACTGGCTGCATGATGATGTCATTTACTAAGACAGAGAATACTGGAAAAAGAATAGGATTCACTTACTTGCTTATTTGGGCAAAGTGGTAGGGAATAGGTTGTAACTGTTAAGTGAAACAGACTGACCTGTCTGAGGGACAGCAAAGTCACAAGGTTGAGTGGACAGTATAGAAATCATGAGAGAAGACTGAATTGGAGGGAAAGGTTTGGGAAAAGTAAAAAAAGTAGGTGAGAAAACACAAGGAGAGTTACAGTCTGCAGAGAAGGTGTCTTAGGTCAGAATTCTCAGGAGAAATACCATATTTTTGATGAACTACAAATTTTTAATTCTCAAAATCTTCAAATCTTTAAAAAATTAAAATGACAAAATAAAAACTAATGCTATATGAATTTTAAAATGACTGCATTACAGATCAGAATGTATAAATATTGTGATTATTGTAAATATATAGCCTACCAAAAGGATAGAAAAAAACTAAAGGTAAAAAATCAACCAATAACAAAAAAGTAGACAAACGTCAGAAATTTCACGGGCAAGTCCTGATTTTTCACACAAGCAAATCACTGGGAAGAAGTTGAGAAAACTCATATCAACATGGTAAATCTATTATAAAAGTAAGCCTAAATTCTGCAAAGCTGGGAGGTGAAAGAGATGAAATACAGCAAGAAAAGATTCCATGTGATCTAAAGTAGACAATTTTCTTATAGCAAATATTAAGTACTGAGTAGACTAGGCAAAATTATTTCACCTATATGCAGCTTACACTTAGCACTAAATGCTCATCTTACCCCTGGCCCCTTGAAATTTCTTTTCTTTCTTTTTTTTTTTTTTTTTTTTTGAGGCAGGGTCTGGCTCTGTCACCCAGGCTGGAGTGCAGTGGTGCAATCTCTACTCACTGCAGCCTCTGCCTTCCAGGCTCCAGCAATCCTCCCACTTCAGCTACCTCCTGCGTAGCTGGGACTACAGGTGCACAACACCACGCCTGGCTAATTTTTATACTTTTATGGGGAGACAGGGTTTCACTATGTTGCCCAGGCTGGTCTCCAATTCCTAAGCTCAAGAGATCTGCCTGTCTTGGCATCCCAAAATGCTGGGATTACAGGTGTAAGCCACCATGCCCAGCCAAGCCTTGCAATTTCTAAAGCCTAAACCTCTCCAACACCTCCCTCTTGATACAGCAACTTTTATGCTACTGATCATACACACCTACCCTTGAATAAATACTTTCACTCCAATAACCACTGGGTGAATGTGACACCTAATTAGACCAAGGCAGAAAATGAATATGCAATGGTCAAAGAAAAACCACTAATGGTTAATGGAAGACTAAATTTATTTACTTTGCTTACGAACAATGTACTGATTTTCTGTTTTCCAAGTTTAGATTTTACCTAAGGTATGCTTAGGTATCTATTTGGCCCATATGTAAAGTACGCATTTATTTGGTCGACCAATAGTAAGAAAAATATAATGTTGGCTTTTGCTCATATTAACTAATGAATGAGAGAATAAAGAAGAATTTTCTTCCTTATCTGTAAGAGAAACAGATATCTAGATCTATCTACATATATCTCATCTAGATATCTAGATATAGATATATCTAGATATCTGTTTCTTTTACAGATACATATATGTATATCTGTATATACATATACGTATATGTATATATATAAACTTTGTATATATACGTATATATATAAACTTTTAATTTAGGTTTGGGGGTCCATGTGCTGGTTTGTGACATAGGTAAACTTTCATTTTAGGTTTGGGGTTTTAGTTTAGGTTTGGGGTTTTATTTTTGGTTTGGGGGTCCATGTGTATGTTTGTGACATAGGTACACTTTTATTTTAGGTTTGGGGTTTTATTTTAGGTTTGGGGGTCCATGTGCAGCTTTGTGACATAGGTAAACTTTTATTTCAGGTTTGGGGTTTTATTTTAGGTTTGAGGGTCCATGTGCAGGTTTGTGATACAGGTAAACTCATATCATGGGGGTTGTTGCACAGATTATTTCATCACCCAGGAATTAAGCCCAGTACCCAATCTTTTCTGTTCCTCTCCAGAAACAGGTATTTTTTAAAAGATCAAGCTAGGCCGGGCGCGGTGGCTCACGCTTGTAATCCCAGCACTTTGGGAGGCCGAGGCGGGCAGATCACTAGGTCAGGAGATCAAGACCATGGTGAAACCCCGTCTCTACTAAAAATACAAAAAAAAAAAAAATCAGCCGGGCGTGGTGGCGGGCGCCTGTTAGTCCCAGCTACTCGGAGAGCCTGAGGCAGGAGAATGAACCCGGGAGGCAGAGCTTGCAGTGAGCCGAGATCACGCCACTGCACTCCAGCCTGGGCGACAGAGCGAGACTCCGTCTCAAAAAAAAAAAAAAAAAAAAAAAAAAGATCAAGCTAAATTGATAGCGTAAACTTTTGTTTGGCAAAAAGACTCATTATTTGAAAATTCCACAAGTGTGTTAATCAGCTATTTTATTATTAATAATCTTCAAGGCAGCAGTTTTAAAGACTGGTTTAAAGGAAAAAGGCTAGGGGTCAGGGAACCAACTCCCTAAAACTGTGGGGGAAAATGCTATGGATGTGTCTGTATTTTCATTTGTTCTCATGAAAGCGTCCACAGTTTTTATGTGATACTAAAAGAGATTTGTGCACTGATTCTGTGGTAGGCACTGGGATAAGTAGTGAACAGACCCGTTTTTGCCTTTGTGGAGGAGGGAGACATTAATCAAGTAATAATGACTACATAACTATAAACTATGGGATTACAGGCTGTAATAAATACTATTTTAAAAGTATGGGAAACTATAAAGCTTTTACTACAAATATTGGGTCTAATCTAAATAGGTCAGAAAGTCTTGCCTGAGGCCTTGCCAAAGCCACTTGTCACCCAAACTGAGATCTGAAGAGCTAGCACCTCAGGAAAGAGGAGACAGGAAGGCCAGGTTAACTTAAAGGTGTGTGTACAAGGGCCCAGGACCAGAGCAAACACGATGATGCCCAGGAATTGGAGAAAGTCTGGAGCATTGGAAGTACAAGATCAAGAATTGTTACATTAGATGATGCTGAAGAGGGGCTATAGGGCAGAGATCGCAGGTTGTGATAAAGATGTGGTCTTAAAAATCCTGCATGTTCTCATTTATGTGGGAGCTAAATGAGTGGATCTCATGGAGGTAGAGAGAAGAATACGATTATCAGAGGCTGGGAAGGGTAAGGGTAGGGAGGATGGAGAGAGGATGGTTGAGGGGTACAAAAGCACAGTTAAATAGAAGGAGTAAGTTTTTAGTATTCAATAGTACATCAGGGAAATTGTAGTGAACAACAATATATTGTATATTTTTTAAAAAGCTGCAAGAGAAGAACTGTAGTGTTCCCAATAGAAAGAAAAGATAAATGTTTGAGATGAGATGGATATACCAATTACCCTGATTTGAACATTACACATTTTGTACAGGTATCAACATATCACACATGACCCTAAAATATGTACAACTATGATGTATCAATAAATATAACCTTTAAGAAAGATTTTTGTCTTATTTTAGGAGCAATGGGAAATCACTGAAAGGCCTTTATGCTGGAGACTGACATCAGATCTGTGGGGTTTTTTTTTTGTTTTTGAAACAGGGTCATGCTCTGTCACCCAGGCTGGGAGTGCAGTGGTGCAATCCTAGCACACTGCAGCCCTGAACTCCTGGGCTCCAGCGATCCTCGTGCCTCTGCCTCCTCAGCAGCTGAGACCGCAGGTGTGAGCCACCATGCCTAGCCATAGATTTGGATCTATGTTTTTAAAAAATATGCCTGAAAGTAATTTATAGAAAAGATTATGAAGAAAGGAAATGGAAGGAGGAAGAGCAGAGGGAAGGTTATGTCATTAGTTGGAAAGAGTATCCAAAGTACCTTGGTTTACTATTTGATTTAAATCAAATACCATATTAGGAATATAATCCAGAATATGTCATATTGCATAACTGAATTATTTTAAAATACAAATTGTTAACGGCATTCCAAAAATTGTATATTTCAATTCCTAAATCATCCATATTTATTTTCTCTAACTTTAAAAGGAAATGACATTTTTCTCAAGAGACTCAGCATACGAAAATTCCTCTTAAGAGGTTTGGCTTGAAGATAAAAACAACATTTTAATTATTAATATGTTTTAAAAATGAATATTACCTTTCAAAGAATATCTGCTTGGCCTAAGTATTTCTATTTAATTTATTTTAAAGGACGCAGTTCTAAAATTTAGAGGATTTTAAAGAATCCTGTTTTATTTCAGGGTTATGATAAAATACATAATACCAATAAAACCTGTTAAAGTAGTATTAATTTATTTAGAATAGTAAATACAAAACTATAATGTCTTATTGTTTATTTTATTGTTGTTTGATAAAGATTCGGGGAGGATAAATGAACTAAGGATAACTTTTGCTATGCCCAATAGTACAATTATAGTCTATTAAAAATATTAGAATTTTGGCTGCCACTGAAATATTATCATGTTCCCACAACTGTACATTTTTCTGGTAAAATTTCTAAATGCAGGACTATATTTAGAGTCATACTGTTTTCCTTGAGAACACATGTTGGAATGACCCCTACATTATTTTGCTGTGCTTTTAGGAAATAATCAGAATGAACTGCATCTGGCTAAGCTTAATATGATACTAAAAGAAATGATAGAAGGCCCCAAAGCATCACCTTTTAATTTTTTTTTAACCTTTACAGTTGAGGCGAGGCAAGCTGAATAGAAAATTTAGCTTTATAATTTATTTTTTGTTTCTTCTTGCAAGTCTTAATCTAAAATGGCTTGTTTCTTTATCAATTGGGTGAGCAATATAAAGAAACTCAATTTTTGAAAAGAAAGCAATTAATTTGGGTTGTATAATAAGGCAATGTCTCCAAACTCAGAGGCCAAATGGTCGTAACAGTAAAAATTTTAGAAATATTCAACTAGCTGTAAAAATGTAGTTCATGGAATTGAGATAGTAATCTTAACTGATTTCTATTAATATTATATTGAAATAAGAGTAGGTTTTATTACTGAAAACCATGTAGATCAGCTAAAGTTTGCATAAAATTAAAATGCTAATTTTCTGTCATACCACATCATACAAATCAAATCTAACACATCTTTCAAACAATTTCATTTTTCATTCTCCAGGTCAAAGAACAGTTCTGAATTTTGCCAGATTTACGTGTATGAGTCTAACTCCAAAAGCAGCTTGGAAAGGCCATTAGGACAACCACAGTTTTGTCTTTTGGGAGAAGTTTGCTTCAGCCCAGCCCACAGGTCTGGATTTCTCCAAACATTTCTGTTCAGAGGCCAGAGGTGCACACAATTTCAAACAACACTTTCATGGTTATCGCCAGCACATACGCGTGTTCCACAGCCAGCCTCCTCTACCACGTAAGATCCACAAAGTGGGTTTATGTGTCTGGTCCGAAAATCCCTGATCCAAAACCAACCTTAAGAGACATTTCCTGGTTATCAGAAGCTTACCATTTAATGAGATAAACTTCCCAGTTTATTCAAAACATTTGAGATTTAGTGTCAAGAGTTATTTCCTTTGCTTTCCACAGGAAGACAATAAATGTCTTCAGTGAGATGGCTTATTTCAATACTATACCACTGTTTCACAGAACACACGCATTTAATTTTACACTTTGAATAATGTTTGCACTGTTATCTCCACCATCCGAAAACTTACCCATTTAAAAGTATTTTATTGCCAAATGAACATGTTTATTCTTAAAGATCAACACACACATACACACATACATGTACACACATACATATGTATATTTATTGTTTTCTTCATGAGGCTTTGACTCCACTATATGAAGAGTTTGCAAAGCAATAAAGCATCAATTACTTTCTTTGTGACACTGTGTTGTCAAAAACACAAAATACTGAAAAATTGACTTCATTCCCCTAAGGAAAATATAAGAGACCCTGAGTTGAAACAAGTTACTTTAAAGCAACCAGAAGTTTAAACACATCATCCCCAAAGTTAAAGGTTCTGATTGCGGGGGCTCTCACGGGTAGCAGGAATGGGCAATACCCACCGTCTTGCTGAGGTAGCTCGTGCTGGTGTTCATGCACTGTAGCCCCTCACTGTTGCAGCAACCCCCACATCTGTAGATGGACACACATGGAGGTTTAAAGAAGGTGTTTGTTGCGACTCCAAACTCCTTCCCCACATCTATACACACCTCCCGTGGCATGCATTGAGTCTTTCTCCACTCATTATCAATACCTGTCAAGTCATAGGGAAATCAGTAAGTTTTATGGAAACCACCAAGATAAAAAAAGTCCACAGCAGCTGCAAATCACTCACATTCGATTTCAGATTTTAACATTTAAGTTCAATATATAACTAAAGAGACAGTTTATAGGATCCTAAATTGACTTGTGAATGACAATATGATATAACACTGAAAAGACAAGCTAAGGATATTTTCTTAAACTCATTTCTATAGCTAGGCAATAAGCAAAATTAGCATTATGCTTTATTAAAAGTACACCAATATCCCACAACACTAATGTTTGGTTTTTCTTTCTTAGCAAAATGGTAATTTAATATATGAATGTTTATAAGATGTGCAGAGAGAGTCATGTTCATTCTCTATAGTATGGGCCATTTTTGTGCTCTCAATGCAAATATAAATATAATTTTATTTTTCTTTAAAACTGAGTTGCATATGAGAAGACAGCTAGGGTTTTAGGTTCAAGTCAAAAATCCTTTTCAGGTGGACTATTTGGCAACCTTGGGTAATGTCGTGGCCGCAGCTACGTGAAATGCAAGGCTATTTTCCACCAACTGGGACTCATTCTGAACTTTCTTCAGCAAAGTCAGTGTTTCCTATCCCTTTTAGCTCTCCTCGGGAATTTTGTTTCTGATGAGTTAGTAGCTTACCTATAATACTGTTGATTTTTTAAATTCTGCATTACAAATAATGTACTTCCTAAGTATACTAGTTTATTTCTCCCATATTTCCCCTAAAATAGAATTTTTGGAAAAGGACATAAACTATTGGTTATACAACCATGAAGCCATTTTGTTTGCCTCTGTTCTCAAAATACTTTCCAATATCAAACTTTTATAGCGATTAAGAGCTACCAACTGAAGGCAAGTATGTTTTTAAATTACTCCACCACTTTTTAATTTTTTTTAATAGAGATGAGGTCTTGCTGTGTTGTTCAGGCTGGTCTCTGACTCTGGCTTCAAGCAATCCTCCCACTTTGGCCTCCCAAAGTTCTCGGATTACAGATATGAGCCTCTGTGTCCAGTCCTATCCCCACCAATTGATGCTATGACATTTTATGCAACATGATCATTTTCTGTGAAGCTTCATCCTAGATACCTCATCAGCTTAAGTCCCGCTCTGAGCCAGTTATCTATGAAGCAGCAAGGCAACGAGTGACATCTGAAAAGGTGATTTCAAATGAAGCATTTCTCCATCCAAATCAGATAGCAAATTAACATATAATTATTTGATAAGATAAAGAATGTTTAAGTTATTAAACAGATATAGTGTGTAAAATATAGCCATCTGTTTTAAAATTTTCCAATGGCTATCACCTGAAAAAATTAATGTGTGTTGTTTATGCATGGACCTATCTATCTCATATTTTACGAAGTCATCTTAATACTCAAAGTGAAATCATAAAATGTTCTGTTTTGAAGTAATTCTTTATTTTCTATTTGCTTTCTTCCTTAAAGGTGTATTTGGTGATAC